>NC_057870.1:7306243-7631648 GCF_019740435.1 Gambusia affinis | reverse complement strand
CCCCTTCATTTTATTGAATTCTTCACCTTTTCCAGAAGGACTCTATTCAGAGAATACTTTAAAAAAATAAATAAAATAAAAGCAATGGAGGGAAGGAACCCACCGACCGGTTCTGCAGCGCTGCTAGCTAGCTGTCCTGTTTGTGAGGGCTGAAATTAATATTATGTTTCCAAGGCAATCCTTTTAGCGCTGTCTAATCCCACTCAGATTGGCAGAGTCGTCTCAGAGGCAGTCTGAGGATTACCCAGTTTACAGGCACCAGACTCTACGGTTGCCATGGCTTGATGGAGAATTTCTCACAGAGGGAAGGAAAAACATGTCAGTCTGAACATGAAAGAAAACCAGCTGCGGTCAGTGGCATTGTCAAACTATATTGTCTCTCTTGTTCCAACCACACACACACACACACACTGAGAGTTGAAAATGATGAAAGGGTGAAGAAAAAGAGCCACTCAATGAACCCGGTGCGGCACTAGCAACACGTACCGTCCTATCGTCGTCAACACTCTGGGGGCCCGCAGTCTGCGTTTGATACTTACCCCCGATGTTTACATCTCCTCCACTTCCCTGTGCCGGTATTGGATGATTTCATGCAGCGGCTCAAAATTCACTTTTCCCTCTAACCGCCTCTTGCCAACATCTTTCATATCTGTGCTGTCCATTCCGCTGCCCACAGGAGAAGCATTAAGTCTCCCAGACAACCGGCGCACATCATGCTTAGGTTGACACAAAAACGGCAAAAAAAAAAACGAAGACAAATCTTGGTCTGTTTGCATTGCTGATCTCACGCAGCTTTAAGTGAGGTCGTTACGCACAATGCAACAGAATGAATTATTTCGCCCTCGCCCACTTACGCAGCATTTGTCAGAAAGTGGAACGCATTAAAGCTAATTGAGCGTATTTGCCATTTGGATTGTATTAATTGAAAAGCCATCACTACCAGCCATGCACCAAATGACCACATTAACTGTCAACATTATGTTCGACGTCCTCGCAGATGAAGTAGTGCTTGGGGAGCTCTTTCAGAAACGCCGAGCCCCTTCCCGGGGTGGCCAGGTCTGAAGTCAAAGGAGCAACGTGGCGTTTTTCTGCGCCGTCCTGGATTTGTGTGGGCTGGCATGAGAACAGAACAAACTTTCATGCCGTCGCGTCAGTTCGCGTGGCAACAAAGCAGAAAATAGAAAACGAGCTCCTCGGTCTATTTAGAGACGGGAGCTTACAAGCTGTTTACCTCTATTTTCACCTCACTCCTGTTTGCGGTGCATCTGTCATGTCATATCTTCCGCCTGCAAGACATCCTGAGCCTCGTCGCTTCTCAGGTCTCGCCCTGTTTGAGCATCCGAGCTCGTGTTTCAGAGCAGGTAGCCTGGGGAATAAAATGCAGATCCCTGTCTCCTTCAGTTCTCGGTGCGCTCACTCATGCACGACTCCGCGCGGGAGCCTGGTCTGTGTAAGATGACATCAGTGGTTAATTTTGTTCATACAGGTATGTGCCAGATCCCTCCAGAAGCTATCTGGCTTTTGCTGCTGCTTATGGAATATTTGTCATTGTGCTGCATGACATGATCTGGAGGGAGAAAACTATTAAAAAGCGGCAGCGTTATGCGTTTTCCATATACAAAGTGCTATTTTATAACACAATCACATGCCTATGTTAACTTAAGTTGCTATAAAAGTGATGTATATATCAACTTAAAGGACATTTGACTTTGTAATTTGATGTCTTGAAACTGGGCCTGTGTCTCTTTAGGATCTCCTGCTCTTTTTGAAACTCCGCCTTCAGGACGTCGTCACAACATGGCTCCTCTATTAACCTTTTAACAACGTTTTTACCAGCGTCACACTGAGAAATGGTTCGTATAAAGAGCTCAGCAGATGCTCAGCTCCAGCAGGTGTTTGCTAATTGCTCCTGGCTAGTCTGAAGGGTCTGAGCAGTGGAGTTACAGGGGAGAGGAGATCTGTGGGGCGGAGAAGGAACGTTGTCTTGTCTGTATCGTTATTATGCTTATAGTTCTAGCAGTCAAATCAAATCAATTTATCATCTGTATAATGCCAAACTACATTAATGTTCAAATGCAGAGAAAGCTATAATTATTGAATACTTTATTTAAAGATTCTGCCACCACCGGCCCTTTGAGGACAGTCATGGTCTTGAACTGACCCAAAACGAAATCGAGTTTGACTCTCCTGCTCTGACCAATCAAAACCACAATGCAATTTTACTGGCAAAAATCAGAAAGCAGTTCTTGGAAACGAACCGACTCGTTCACCGTCACAGTAGTGCAGACCAAGCAAAGCTTCAACGTGGTCTGAGGTAGGAGACGGAAACAAAAGTCCATAAAGTCCAAGAATAAGCCAACAAACTGAAAGCAAAATGAATAAATTTCACCCCTTTGTCGGTTATGTTAATGCAGCAGCACTATCCATTTGCCAAAAACTTCTTCTTTTGTTTGTTTTATAGCTAAAACTCGATGGAATGGGGGTAAAAAATAAAGCGATGTTCTCATATTTTAACTGCAATGGATGGAGACAGCATCCATTTTTTTATTCAACTCAGGTGAGGAACTCAGACTTAATTAGCGTTTTAAAAAGCATCAATATTAGAGTAGAAATCATACAAATATGACAGAAAGCGTCCTGGCCTTACATGTCATTTGCATATCATTATTTGCTTTCTTTGTGTTTTGGTTTTTTTTCCTTTAATTAATCCCATTTGTTGCTCATAATTAAATGTGCCGATAAGAATCTCACTTATTAAAGGAAAGGGGAGGAAATGCATGTTTACGATGGAGAACCGCCAAGTTTAAGTGTCATCTGGATGTCTGTGGACAATTTACAAATTGTTCATGTGTTTTCACCAAAAAAAACAAAAACAACTGGGTCACATTTGGCTCATTTACATAACATTCACAATCAACTATGAGTGAATAAGGACTACATCGATATTAAATCCCCCCAGAGAAACCAAAGGAGCAAAAACAAAATTAAGCAAATTTCCTTTTGTGGATGTTTTACTGATTTTTCACTATGTGAAAAAATATTATTTTTGTTTATTTAAGAGCTAAAAATTGAGAGAACAATGACATACATGAATAATTTTTTTGTTTTACTTTACTGGCAGAGGAAGACAAAAAGATTTTTGATCTCAGACAGTTTTTAATGTTTGAGCTGCTCACGGTGTGCACTGACGACAAATGGGAGTTGAGTTTGTTTTCACCAAAGCAAAATGTCCGGTGTTCTTGATTATTTGCACCTTTGAAGCAGAATCACTTCCCTTTGAATGAGCGAATTATTCCTTTACCTTTTGAGGATGGACGTTGCCCTCCTTCCTTCCTCAGAGGTTTTCATGCTGCTTCCTTCTGTGGATCTTGATGCAGCGCCTCCACAGGCGAGGAGTGAGCAGGTTTTTCCAAAGGGTTCGGTTCGTTTGACGCGAACTGCACGAGTTGAAAATGCAACAAATGTTGCAACGTTGGTGCCTAATCCTACCGAGTCCACCGGACTATCAGGCATGAAAGAAAACCAGAGTTCGATTGCGCAGTCGCACGACTTTCTAGGCAAACAAACCGGAGTTCGATTAAAACGGACTAAACAGGCCTGTGAATGTACCCTTCATGACTAAGAACACAGCAAACAAAAGACTAAGTACTAATGTTTTTAAATATTTGTCAGAACTGCCAGAGAAAGAAAGCTGTTTCAATGCACATGCTGAACTTTCCTCATCTGGGCATTAAGACAGCTGAGAGAAATACGGTATGTAAGAAAATCCAGTCAAATATATATTTAGTAATAGAACAGTGTCAGTCATTGTCACAGCAGAACTCGTGGTTCCCTCTGTACTGTAGACGGCTTCCTGGTGTGAAAAGAGAAAATCCTTCTTCTTTTTTTTTAACCAAATTCCACCTTAAGGGCATCCCTGAAGCAGCTGCATGTCTCGAGGGAAGCCTTCATCTGAATACGCCTCAGAGACACGAGTTTGAGCTTCATTACATTCCCTCTGCTGAGTTCACCTCACCGGTGACGGTGAATTTAAACAGGCTGGAAGCCAGATGGAGACGATGTGGTAAAGCCGGGCATGCTGGTGCATCTTCACCCTGCTGCAGACGTAAGGAAGTCAGGATGAATCCCTAATTAAAATGCATCAGGAAGTTCGTAAGAGACTGGAAATAATGGTGGGCGCCTGCTTTCAGACGGCTTGGTGAGGCTGGAAGATTAAGTGTCCCACATGTTTTAATTTGAGACGTTTAAGTAACAATCCAATCTCAACTTACTGAACTAATGAAAGAATTTATTAATTAGGCTTCAAACAACATTTCTTTCGTACTGCAAAGAAGTAAAATGAAAGAGAGGCCTTTTAGAATTGGTAAGTAAAAAAAAACAACAACAGCAAATTAATAATGTCAACAAAAGAACTACTAAACAGTTCAGAAAAGGGATTCCTTAAAGGGATCTGCATATTTCTCCCTGTGTTGACTTAAAAAGACTGAAGGAATCTAGGAGCATTCATGAATAAAAGGCATAAATTAGGAGACAAAGCAGAACAAGGATCCATATTAATCAGAGACTAATGTAATAAAACTAGAACTACTTCCAGAAAGATTTTTGGAGCACAGAGTTACATTAACAAATGGCATTTTTAAATTGTACCGAGAAAAATGGGCATCAGAGTAACTCTGTACACTGTTTTGTAGCCTCCAGCCTCTCAGAGCGCCCCTCCCTTCCCCGTGCGGCTCCTCTAGACTAGCCGCAGCAGCACTTAGCAAATCACCTGATGAAACTGTGAGACTGCTGAGCTCAAAATACAAACTACTTCTAAACCCCAACGCTCTTAAGAACGGCTGTAAACGGCTTAATGGGGGAGCATCGTTGTGATATCTTGCTGTCGGAAGGAGTAGGAGCTTCTTAAAGAGACAGAGACCAAATTTCTTTCAAATTATGTTTGATATATGCAGCATTTTTAGAACAAATGAAGGTGTTTTAAAATGACACTGTGCGCCTGGAAAATAATACCACCCCTTTAAATAAAGTTATTAAATCATTCACTAAACACACGACTGATTTCAATCCCAAAAACTGGTTAAAAAGAGCAGGTCTAATTTATTAAAGCTACCAAAGTGAGGGTGGTAAACAAGTCACAGATGAAATCACATATAGTTGATAGTTCTATATAAATACAGTATTTGTTTTATTTGTGTATAAGTTCTTATTCAAATGTTAATTTAGTGACTAAAGTTTTTAATGTTGGTTTCACAGATTATTCTGCATGGTTTGAAATGATTAAGCTGTCGCTGAATGCTAAAAAAGAAGGAAGAATTGTCTGTGGAATATTTTTAAAATTCTAAAACATCTTTCCAAATGTTTTATTGATACCTCATCAGGTATCATCAACAATATTTGTTAGTCCGAGAGCAGCAGGCATTTGTTTAAAGCAAAAAAAAGTGCAGTTTACCCGGCGGAAAATGACAGCTTGTTTGCATATTTCATTACCCATGAACTCAACGTTCTGTAAACTGAATAATGAATTTTACAATAAATTGCCATGAAAAGAATGAATCAACTATAAATGACAACGATTATAAATAAACATCAAGGCAAGTATAAAGTCCCAAACCAGACTAATTAAACACATTATCATCATTATCATATATAGACTCAACACATGGACTCATTTGACACAAGATGAAGAAGAAACACACACACACACACACACACACACACACACACACCAATTACCCACAAACCTTTGATGAAGAGAAACTTAAAGCTTCTGGCATTTGGCCTCCCTTCGTGCCATTAATTTTAGTGAATCAAAAAATGTGTATTAAATGAAAGAAAATATGCATATTTCTGTGGATGTAAATTCTTTGAAGTTTTGCTTCGCTTTTTGGCGAACTCGCGTTTCGCATAGTTCATGTTCACCGGGATGACGAGTGTAGACGTTCGCATAAGGGCTTCTGCAAGTATCTGTAGGTTCAATAAAAGACTGTTTTAAAACCAACTATCATCTTACTTCAGGACAATATAAAAACTATTTCCATTCATATAATTATCAATTTAAAAACAAACTCATCCCCTGATGAAGGAGCTTGTTGTCTTATCAGTGAGAAAATGATGAGTTAAATCCTCCCATTTGTTGAATCTCAACCAAACTAAACGCTTGAGGTTATTGAAATGCTTAATGAGTATTGATCTTCTAATTATGCAAAACTAATACAATGCAGCTACAGTGTGGGATTTTAGCCATTTTGAGTAGGAATAAATCTGCTTTTCTTATCATTTATTCCTCATAAGAAATTGTTCCCCCCCCCCCCCCTCTGTTTCAAACTCAAATTTAAAAGATGGTGCATTTTTAATGTTTTCGTTTGTACATATTACTTGAATTTGCAGTTTGAAACGTGTTGAAACACGTGTGTTCACCTGGTTTATGTACAACAACTGCATAGGAAGACAATAAGCTCCAGGTACATGAGCAGTAATGTGACAGGAGTATGAGAGTCTAGTTTGAGAAAACACAAGACATTTAGGAGGATTTAGCTGCCTAGATTTCCACCCCCCCCAAAAAAAAACTAAATTATAAGTTGACTTTTTTCTCCTGCAAAAGTCCAAAAATGTTCCCTTACCTTCTGTATCCCTCACCGTGAACGCGAGTACTAAACTCCTTCAGTCTCAACATGAACAATATCATTTATTTGCTTTAATGTCAGACAAAGCCGAGGAATAAAAGAAGCAAAAGGATGCCATCATGGGCTAATAGAGCTGCTCAGGCCTTCAGACACAGAGGTCCACAGACGATTTTCCAACAGCCAGATTGTAATCCTATTATATCAAGCACTCTGCTCAGACAAATGAAATCATCTGCTGCAACTGGAGAGAGGCCAAGCTTACATAAATGAATTAGGAAACAGATTCACTTCCACCCCCCCACAGGGACTGCACCTGGATTCTCTAAACATAAAAATTGTATAATTTAACTGATAAGAGCCTCTAAATAAATTGCACCAAAATTGCATCTGATTAGATCTATTTCTTTTTTTCCTTTTTCCCCCACTTGAAAATCTGTAATTTAGTGGTCTTTGCATACAAACTCAGTTACGCAAAACTAAATGAAGTAGCAAAACGCTGTTTTAAACAAATCGAGTGTAACTCTGTTAACCAACAATTACTCCCCGTGGTTTAGCTTTCTGAATTTAAAACCTTGATATTTACCAGCATGTGGGCAACAGGCTTCAGCATAGATTTTACTATTTGATTACAGCTAATGTTTTGTATCTATATAGACAATTGAGACTTGGTTGTAAAAGTTAAACTACTTTGAAAAACAAAACAAAAACAACAATATTACAAACTTAATTTGCTGCAGGTTAGCTAAAGACGTAGACTTAATGCATATACTTTTACAATAAATTTAATTTGCCTGCACTGCAGTGAATCAAATTAAATTACCAATTGAACAAATAGCTTTAACTCATTCCTCCAATTTAGTTATAGGATAAAAATTTTATATTTCTGCATTCATAGGATTTAACTGGTTAAACCATGGAAACCAGCCAACTAGTTTATATTTTCACCTGATAGACAAAAGCACAAAGACGTTCTTTTGTCAGAGACGATCTGCTGTAGGCAGATTAATAATAATAATAATAATAATTGTATGAAACAGAAAAATGCCCCTCAGGATTCCAACTCATGACAACAAATGAAGTGACGCTTTGGTCAGAAACATCCGGAAAGTTTGTCCTGAAGATCCATGCTACTTGTAGGTTTCCAGTAACTCTACTGGAGTTACTGGCTTGTGGAAATGAACACTAAATGCTACTGGAGTTACTGGAAACATTTGTCTGCTTGTCTGTTCAGCCGGCCAAAATATGGGTCCCACAGTTTGCATCCATCAAACACAGGTTTGTTTTTATGACACTGTCAGTCTGCGTGTTGGAACATGAGAGCATACACCCATATAACTAAAATGAACGTTTTGGTGAAGTGAAGTGACATTTTACAGCACAATCATGTAGCTCTGCTTCCTTCAGTTGTTATAAAAATGCTGTATGCATCAAATATGACTCAAAAAACATCTGACTTTATAATTTAACGCCTTGAATTGGGGCCTCTGTCTCTTTAAGACTCCAGCTCTTTCTGAAACTCTACCTTCAGGAGATCTTCACGACATCGCTCCTCTATTAACCCTTCAGCTGCGCTTTTACCTCTGAGAAGCAGCTCGTATAATGAGTTCAGCAGAAGCGCCGTTACTCCAGGTGTTTGCTAATTGCTGCTGCTAGTCTGAAGGAGCTGAGTGGGGGAGTCATGCAGGAGGGCTGCTCTGTGAGGCGGGACCTTGGAAACTTTAGCTATGAGGAGAAGCTGCATCGTCGCTGGCGGTGCTCAGTCCCGCCGAGCATCCTGCACAGCTGAAGGGTTGCCAAGGAACAACATCATCACATGACATATAGCTCAGGCAGAGCTCAATGTAGAGCTACCCTGTTAAAGAAAACCGGCCGCTCTTGTTCCATACATCGAGAGCGGTTGATCGCAGACGGTTTATGCTAACAACCCCAGTGAACTCTTCTATCCTTCTGCCAGGCGCAGGGCTGCTGGTGACAGGGGAGAGGGGAACCAGACTTTTGAAGGTCAACCATCTGCCGGGTCTGTTTGGAGCGTGAGGACAGGAGAGAAGAGACACACATCCACAACACAGATGGCCTGGGATACAAGAAGAAAATGTAAGGATACAATCCAGCCAATGAACGGAGAGGAGTTAAGAAAGGAGCTTTTTGCATAGTGGAAGACTCCCAAGCACTCTAATGCAATATCATTTAACCGAAAAAAAAATCAACGTTTAGTTTTTGTAGACGTCTACCTCCCTAATAATATCTGTAAACTGGTTCCATGAGACCGTCCATAGACAACAGGTTCTTCATCACTTTCCTTCTCTGCATGATAGAAGCTGCAGTCTGAGGGTGAAGGTTCCCACTGGGATTATAATACCTACGATGATTTTTGTATACGATGATGATTTGCTACCAGCACCCTCATATTCAGTTCAATACAAATTCAAAAGTGTTTTATTGGCGTAATAGGAAAATCAGATGCCGTGGTGGATGTGATGAGAAAAGCTTTAAACTGTTTTTGAGAGACAACTGGACAGAACATGATCTGTCTGGCTGAATGAAGAAGACTAGATCTGTCATGTTTGTGGTGTGAAGGGAACCCAAGTGCAAAGACAGAGTGTGGTAAAACTGAATACTTTGGTAAAATAATGAAAACCTGCAGCAGAAACTTTACAGGAAGGAGCAGGTCAAGGATTACAGGCAACTGAAGCCTTTTTCTCTACATAGCTGTTCAGTCCCAACCCCATGTTTCTTCTTTACATTGTGCTTGTGTAAATGCACACTAAATGATTAAATTAGGTTAATAGAAAAAAATAAATAACTTGCCCCCCAGGTTCTAATGGCTCACTCTACAAGCTCCATCCAAAGCAACACTCAGATATTAACTTACACTGTATGAATACACACAGAGTAGATGAATTAGTCGTGTGGGAAACTATTGTGACGTTTATTGTTACCGTCTATTCAGAACAGTTAAAATATTGGGAAGCATCACACAGAGATAACATGGAAAGAGATCGATTATTGATCATTGAACATAGCCTTTCTTCTGCTCCTTTTTTTCATGTTTTGATTTCACTAAATGTGTGAAGTAAACATGTGTGGCCTCCCAACCACATCTTGTCGAGGAAGACATTCCCCACTAACAGTTTTCAATGCAGTTCTCAGCTCAGTCCTTTTAGCCGTTTTACCAATCTCTTTTGATGTTATCTTTGCTTCCCAGTAACTTAACCTTTCTCTATCCGCTCTGAATAAATGGTAACAATAAACGTTACAGTAGTTGCCCACACCTAACTCATTAATACTAGTGTTGCTTCGGATGGAGCTTGTAGACTGAGCCATTGACACTTGGGGGCAAGGCTTTTTTTTTTTCTTTTTTTTTTAACCTAGTGTAATTATTTTGTGTGCCCTTTGAGCACAATTACTAGTAAACACAGGAATAAAACAGCCCTCCTTGCACTGTTACTTTCACTTGCTCTTCTGCGAGTTTTTCTCTTTGGTCAAGTGGATTAATCATTAATCCTGAGCATTAACGCTACCGCAGCCAAAGCACTTGTTTTCCTCCTTTTGTCCAGCAGCGCGCAACTGTACAAAATCTGAAGTAATGACCCCGGGGGTATTACATTTTAATGGTGTTATTACTGTGTACGAGTACAATTAGTTCATCAGCAGAAAGAGGAGATCATTTCCAGCAGCTTGGCCCGGTTTAATGACCGTCCCTGGGATGCTGGCGCAGCAGAATGAGAGTGAGTATCGGCGAACTGGTGACATTTAAAACCATAAACAGCTCCTAATAAGATGTGGATGTATAATTTACATAAAACCCCTTCACTGAGCAATCCCTCTAAAAAGAGAAAAACCTGATGTATGAAAACATTTAAATTGGAAAACTGAATATCAATTAGTCCGTTTGTTCTCTATTTTATCGATTAAAAAAACAAAAAGTACTTCAAACGTTCTCTCATCTGGATTTCTTTTTGCTTCTTCAGCAAGCTTCTCTTGGTTTCCATCATTTCTGCTGCTTCATTGTAATGTGTAATGATGTAGTTTTACCGCAGGGCGAGGTGGTCGGGATCCTGTGATGTACAGCTTCAGCAACACCCGACATCATTTACTCTTTGACACTTTCACGGTTGTCGGGCCACTAGTAATGATATCTGATGGGTCAAGCTGAAATTGGACAGGTGAGACGGTATGTCATCTTGACATAAGGACAATGGAAACACTGTTCGGATAAGAAGCTATATTTACGTGGCTTTTCTTTTACCAGCATTTTGAACAGAAGAAGAAGAAAAGATTAAAGAAAAATTGTCTGATGAAACAAACACGTTCCTGCGCGTTGGTATGGAAGAGACAGTTGTGGACATTTTTTTAACCCAAGAGCCTAGACATTCTTGAACAAGAAAAAGTCATCATGTTGGAAACTAAATTAAGTCCATTATTTAAAGGGGCAGTGTTATGTAAAATCGACTTTTTGGAGCTTTACATCATGCAACAATGTTACATCAAAAACAGACCTGGAGTGTTGCTCTCTTTCCTTCATGAGAATTTTTTTAATCTCTCGTGGCAGCAGCAAACACCTGATTGAGCTGCACATCTGCTGAGTTCGTCATGCAAACTGTTTTCTCCCTCCAGGATGTTTGTAAACGCCTTAATGGAAAGGCTTTGTGAGACGACGCGCTGAAGGCAGAGTGTCGGAAAGAACAGGAGCTTCTTAAAGAGACAGGGGCCAATTTCCAGGCGTCAAATTGCCAAGTCGAATTTCGTTTAAGTCATGTTTGACCTGCACTGCATTTTTATAGCAACCGAATGTGACACAGTGGTTTGATTTTGCTATAAAATGGAACTATGTGCCTGGAAAATGCATAATGCTGCCCATTTAATAACATTCATAATGTGCCCTTTTAATTTAAAGCCTTTAATAATTGAGTTTTTGTTAAAGGAGCATGACTGGCACTGAAAATTGGGTAAAAGCTTCTGGAAATACAAAACCTCTAACTTTGGTGCATTTATACAAAGGAGGGGAAAATAATCATCATTGTTTTACTTATTGGCACTTCAAAAAATGTACAGAAACGGGTTTTTTGATTATTATTATTATTTGAAGTTTGTTCACTTTTAATTAGTGATCCATTCTGGTGGACCTTGAATGTGACCATGATGTCACCCTGAGGCCTATTTCTGTTAGCCAGCCTTCAAAGATAAGGAACATTGAAGTATGGCATACCTGATCTCCCTTAGTCAGGATGGACTTTAGTTTTTAAAGAAATAGCTACTCACCCAGACTTTACTTAGCTGTAGTTGAAAAGGTTTTTTTTTTTGTTTGTTTGGGGTTTTTTTAAGTGTGACAAACAAGGACAAGGACATGAAATTGAATCCATCCGACAGACTGCGGAGGATGAGCAGGGAAGGTTAAAGATGCTCACAGTGGGGCATCTTACTTTCTCCGAAGCGGCCATTTATGTTTCAGGCTTTTAAATGACATAGAATATCTCTCCTGTTGTCCCGCCCCCTGCTCTGAGCCGGACTGATTAGCCTTGTGTCTGCCCTTCGGGGTTTGGGTCCTGACCTTTAGCAGGTGGTTTACTTGTTCTGCAGGGTGTCCATGAGGAGCAGTCAGCATCTTTGGCCAGCTCAGATGAATCATGCCTCACGCTCACAAGATCTACCAATTCTACGCCGTTTAAGATGGCAGCCACCATCTTTACAACTCCGAATCTCTGCTTGTTAAACTTTGACAGACTGTACCTTTAACAGTTGCTTTGAAAACAGTCCTACGTGCTTCATCAACGCCTGGGATGACGGGCGTTGCATAACAAGCAGCTCTACTGCTTATTTGCCCCGGTAAAAAGTGGCAAGACGGAAACTAATCAGACCAATCTTCTTTTTTTTATTTTTTTTGCTTTTTTCAGCATAGAATCTGTCAGCCTTGTTCCTGTCACTCTTTTAAGGTGATAAAGGACTTTGTGATGTATGAAATGAATTACCTTGATTTCTGTGAGACAGGGAGAGAGAAGATCTGAGCGTGGGAGCCGGCAGCAGATATCCTTGAGATTTTTCACGAGAGGAAATGTTCACAAAAATGGAGATAGATTCGTTGAACTGACGTTGATCTGGACCGGTTGCCTGCTGTGTCTTCACACCACGTGTGTGTAGTTAAAACGGACACGCCTTGTTGAATCAATTTCAACACTAAAGCGGTTTGGTGTCAGCTGCTGATTGGTCAAGAAAAAAAAGAATAGGTTATCTTTTGGATGACATACTTTTGAAGTTGTTTGAACACCTGAGATATATTATAAAATGGATAAATTATGGATAAATTAGTATGCATACAAAGCTTATACATGGTTATAGGGCCTTGAAAAAGTATTCAAACCCCTGAAGGTTTGAATACTTGGTGGTGAAATACAGTGATGGCAGCATCATGCTATCGTGATGCATTTATTTATTGGGGATAGGGTCAGAGGTGTTGGAACCAAGAGGTGAACAATAATGAAAGAAAATCTGTTAGAGACTCCAAGCAACTTCAGACTGAAGCTCAGGTTTTCCTTCCAACAGATTAAAACACACAGCCAGAGTAGTGGACTGGTTTCAATCAGGCGTCTCTAAATCTAGTGTGTGTGTGCCGATGCGACTTAAATGTGTCCCTGACCCACCTTGACCCGACTGAAATGGTGGAACTACTTCTATAGCTCTGCTAACGGGCTACTTATCTGATGCAGGTTTTGAAGCAGGGACATGTATAAAGGTTAAAGGGCACCGGCTGGGGCCCCCAGGTTCGGATAAAAGCATAACTTATATATGTTTTCTTCCACTTCACAAGTACTGTTAAAACTCAAAATTGTTCCTACCAAGAAGGATCTCCAGTAGCAGTCGGTCTTGCCAGAAATCCATACAGAGCTCTGACTGAAGAGTGTTGCTGGTTGCCATCACCCTAATCTTTAGCTTCCTCCACAGATTCTCTTTCAGATTCAGGTTGGGACTCACTCAGAGAAGCAAGTGTGACCTTCAGTAAGGAGGAAAATATTGGTTAAATCTAAATATTACTTTTTTTATTCCGTTTTGATCTGTCACACCTAAAAGAAAAACACATATTTGAAATTTGTGGGTTTAAATCTGTCAAGCTTTGATACACTTCAAGGGGTGTGAACACTTTTTGAAGACATGTTAAAAACAACAAAAGTCTGGATTTACAGATTTCTCTCGACACTACCGGGCATTAAACCTGAAATTAACTCATGCGTTGTTTTGGGAATGCGTGGTCTGTATCTCTTCATTTACAGAAAAAAAGAGAAAACTGTGTACAAAAGAAGAAACCAATAACTGGCTATTAAAAGCCTAATTATATTTTCATGCTTCCAAAAGAAAAAGAAGATATTTCAGACACACACAGGCACAAACAAAACAGGCTGTACAAACCAAACACATTTGGCTCGAGAGCAATAATGCACAAGCACACACAGACATGTTTCTCTCTGTGGAGAACACACACACACACACACACACACACACACACACTCCTACCACATTTCAATTCTTCCCTTCGATTCCTGAACAAAATGAGAGAAGAATAGTCCCGAAATCTGGAAATCTGGGGTAGAAATGAATGGTTACATAGAGACGTGTGGGTCATTTATGGTGTAATATGTTCTCTCTCATAAGGTTTGCAATATTCTGATCAGTTTTGTTGCTCTTCGGAAATCCATTAAACCGTCTTGATTCGTCTGTGTTTGTGTTTGCCTTCTTGGCTCGGCCAGCGAGGAGATCAGAGATCCAACAGTTTGTTTGTCTGTTTGTTGAATACACCGCTGTCCCTGGGCAAACCTCGAGAAACCCGCCGGAGAAGAGGAGCACGGGTGAGAAAAAGGAAGAAAATAATAATAAAAACACATCAATGTTTTGGTATCTGGATCACTTTCTGTAAGACTGCAGAACAGAGGTCGCGCCGGACATTTTTTGTTCTCCGTCATTTTGACCGACAGCATGAAATAAAATCGGTCATGCACTGTTTCTACCCGTCAAATTGTAGTCATATTAACATTAGGTTCTTTAGCCGCATTTTTATGCGGTTTAGTTAATATTCACCTAGTTGAACTGTGAATCCAGATCCCATCACACATAAAGCAGATGAACGCATCCAACATTTTCTCCATAGTGACAAAAACCACGGACTGTGGCCCCAATAACTTATAATAACTGAAATTAAACAACTCCAAATAAATTACCAGCACTTCACCTGCTGGGGTCTGAATGCACAGCCTCACAAATTCCTCCTGGTTCGCATATGCAGAGAAATCTATACTTGTTCATTGGTCAGTTGGCTTTGCCAGATCCAAACCCATCAATTGAACTTTTTTTTTACCTTGTGCGCGGCCCGGACGTGCGCTTTTGCGAGGATTTTATAAATTTATTGCTTCTCCGAAACGGACAGATGTTCCGTCTGCCGCGCTTTTGAGCGCCAATCTCCTGGGTGCTTTCAGCTCCGTTTGTTAAAACTGCAGGGTGAGTTAAGTTTAAATCTTGGCAGCGGTGGAGTCGCGTCCGCATTGGTTGTGCAGCGCACTGCGCATGTTACGGTCTAATGAACTTCTGCACCTTTATTTGTTTCCTCAAGATAAACTGCGGGCTCCTCTGTTTAGACTATAAATGGATTGACACAACGTTGCATTCTCTTTAGTTTTCTCTGGTCTGTATGTGATTTAGACTGGAATTCAACGCGCCATTTCTAACCAAAGGTTTGGGATGCGCTTCTGAACCAGACCCGCGTCAAAGTGTCCGGTCCGTGTCAGCTCCCGGTCAGAAAGACGCTTTTAGTTCAGAGTCCATGAGATGGTATTCAGAAATGATTTGTTTTATAAATTGATTTTAGTTGCCTCTGCGATGAACTCCTTGCGTAAAGTCTATAATGTCTTGCCTGTGTGCACCAGTCAAGGGTGTTAATTATAACCTGTAAAAATGACCGACGGGCTTCGAATTTTTCCGTCGTTTAAAAAAATAACCGATCAAATACGGAAAATATTCTGTTAACTCGACCTCTGCTGCAGAATTTGTTCTGGGTTGGGATCTTTGGTGGAGGTGATGCTGTAGCTATCCAACCCATTCTCACTCCCAACTCGTCATATATTGACGCATGGGACTTCCGTCCTCGTCACATATTGACGCGAGGGGTACCCCTTTCGCGTCAATATGTGACGCGAAGGGTTTTACCTGATGCCTTACCGTAATTTTTGCCCTAAACCTAACCAATTTTTGGGTTTTGAAGTGTCGGCAGTGTTTGCGAGGACCATTCGCGTAAATAATCCATGTAAAACATGCGACCTTCCAAAATCGTCAAAATTGTCCAAATTTTACGGTGAAGGAACCTGCCCAAGTGCGTCAATATGTGACGCATGGTCAGACGGCGTCCCAACTCGTCAATATATGACGAGTCGGGTGTGAGAATGTGTTGAGCTATCAGAAAACTGGATTAGCTGGATTAGAACGTAATAAATCCAGAAGTGGCTCTTTTTTTTCTTCTTTACTTTCTGCACTTACGAGCTGAAATTAAAACATATCATCCTCCCTCTAGAGTTTCAGGATTTTATTCTCTCCTCTCAGAGTCTTATTGACGTACAGTGGAAACATCCTGAAGGAATCGCAGAGGGCACGACCATACCTTACTGCCGATAAGAAAGGTGGGGGGAGAAAGTAGCAATAAAGCCAAAGTAAATCCCTCTGATACCACTTGGCAGACGGTTGCTTGATATACCTCAGCCTGGATATTAAAAAATCTCGGATGAGCCGTCCAGCTGACAACTTAATCCATTTAGAGTCACTAAGTAAGCAGCAGGAGGCTGACTCAGGGTCAGCGTACACAGAGGTCTGTCATTTCTCGGGTGCAATAAGTTTATCTTTGGTAATCCATATTCCACAGACTTTCAAGAGTCAGAAACAGACAACACTCAGGAAAAACTCCCCCCCCCATACGGTCTGATTCAACAGAAAAACTGAAGAGGACCTCTGTTAGAATCTGTTAAAGGGTGTGTGATATAAAATGTAGTTTATGTTTTAGCTTTATTTTTATGTTTTATAATGGTTTATAATGGTTTGCCAGCTGTTTACTCAAATGAGTAAACAGCTGGTGGAACTACAGGTCTGAGCTCATCATACAATCTACTGTACTTCTCAGCGACGGCATAATGGAGAAACATTGTCGCGATGACAATCTGGAGGCGGGGTGTTGGAAAGAGTAAGAGCTTCTTAAAGAGACAGACGCCCTATTTGAAGGTGCCAAATTTCAAAGTTTAATTTATTTCAAGTCAGATTTATACATAGACTTACTTTTACAGATTTAGACTTACTTTATCATCATTGCACTAAGACATGACAGGGAATTTGACAACAAAATGTCACTGCTCGGGAGATTTTGGGAGATCGGCTGATACTTACAGTACATGTGAAGCCAATATTATCCACCAATCTCATCTTCCTTGGCAAAGGCCCAGAGATCAGCCACTGTCCTCTTTTGCTCTGCAGTGAGGAAGGTTTGACTGATACACCACCCCAACAGGTTATGTCTGCACAATTACAGTTTACAACAGTCAACCCACTGTTGCCAACTCAGCAATTTTCTTGCTTACCAACATTTCAGATGAAAAATTGAATTGTATCAGCTAAAATTAGAATCGGCTGGTCAGGCTTTTGACAGATCGGTAGTCACCAGTCGGCCAGAAAACTGGCAATCAGTTCATGCCTAATCAAAAAACAGAGTTTTTCAGAGAACAATGTGCAACAATATACAGAAAGTTCATAATTTCATGAACAAAACATAGAAAAGTATCCGTAAATAAAGTAATGAACCCCAAGTGCAAAAAGAAAATTCTTGATTGATCAATTTCGGGTTCAGCTGGGACTGATGGATATATAAGACTAATAAGGATTAAATGTGGGAATTGTGGGAAAACCATCAAACCCCATACCATTTATGTGCTTCAGAAAATGCAAATAAAAACTGAATACACACACAGTAAAGGCAGCAAAAACAGATTCATCTTCCAGCGAGGCATCCTATTGGTAGAACATCAAAACTGTGTATACACATATTTAAATGTCCAACAGCACCGGAGTGATATACTGCAAAACTACAGACTGTTTCGTGAGAAATGTGGGTTTTTGAGTGAACGTTGCAGCCATTTTGGAGGCCATCAGTGGGACGGCACATCAGAGCACTCCCTTGTGACCTTCACATTGCAGAGCCATTGGCTGCATTCATCTTCATCACCATTAGATTTGAATAAGAATCACCATGAGAAACTTGCTGCTGCTGTGCAAAGGCTCAAAACAGGGTCATCTGTTTTTTGTCGTGAAGTCACAACGACTGTATAGCTTTGCATGTATTAAAGGCAATTAAAAACCGAAATGCACAAACACGTTTTTCTTTTTTTTAGGCGGGTGACAGATTGACAGATTTATGCACAAGTCGATGTGAAAAATCGCTACTGGGTTTGTGCTTTCCCCAAACATCGAACATCCCCCGAAAACTCCAAAGTCATTCAGCTGGTAATGTTAGCTCACGATGACTCATGTCTTGACAGAGGCATTCATGGTAAATTTATTGAAGCTTTTCTGAAAAATATCAGCTAAGATGGGAATTATTGTCTGTCTGTCTGCTGACTTCACACCAACAAGAACGTGACAGAGAGAGATGAGAGGATTCCTGGCGCTGCCTCCTCACGAGGGGCAACGGGAACCTGCCTGCAATGTATGAAAATCAAATAGTGCCATCTTCTGGGTGAAGTCACGTCACTCTTTTTATTGTCTTTTTTTTCTTCCCCCTAACTAACTCAAATGCCAATTTATCATATTTTTTTTTATCTGCATGAGGTGGATTTATGTAAGACTTTGGAAAAAGAAGAGAGAGAGTCTCACGATGAAACATATAATGAAAGTGAATAACAAATCGGTATGCAAATTAGAATGGATGCAATATGAAACCTAAAGAATGACTAAAAGCAGAACACAGGATGCAGCTGATGGGAACATATGCGCAGTCAAGGCCGAACATGCATCTGTTTAATTACACGGTTCTCGGCCCGTAAAATACACATTTATTCTCTTAAGGAAAACTAAGACAACATTAAAAATGCTCGTTTGCCTTGATGGAAGTCAGAGTCCTTTTTAATTACCAACAAGTCCAGCGGTACTCGAGGACCAACATATTGTTGGAGCATGTGTGAAGCAACAGGCACAGAAGCCTGCTGCATGGCTATTGAGCCAATAGCCCGCTCCAGTGTTCCCAGGACGGCCGAAGCCATCTGTCAAATGAGAAAACATCAACACTGTGGTATAAACAGGACTCTTTTGAATTACTTAAATCTGCCCAAGCTAGACAGAGTCTGTCATACACAACTGCACGAGTATTTAGATTTTTCTTTTTCTTTTTAAGTACAAATCTTAAAGCCTGATCAGATAAAGTTTAACATTGTCAGTGCAACCCTGTTCATTTTCTGAAAGTCATGTGTCTTTCTCAATAAGTTATGTTCTACAATATGCATCCCATGAATATGTGCAGAGAAAAAAAAATTTCCCCTCAAAGTGGAAGATCAACCACAAAGATGAAGAATGCAATTAAAATTGTATATACCTTCAGATGTCTCCTTTGACCTAGATTCACTTTTTTCCAAAGAAACATATCACATCACATCAGTTTCTAATTAGATCTGTCATGTGTCACTCTTGGTAATAGAAACAGTATTTGTTATGCTTGAAATTAATAGAAGATTCAGTATTGTTGTCTGCTGAATGTACAGCTCTGAAGATGAAAATTCAATCCCCGCTGTTTGGGGGGTGTTTCAGGTGATCTGAAGGGAAATCTTATGTTGACTCCACACTGCCCTCCAGTGGTTACATTTTGTAATTATCTCAAATTGGTGCGTTTATTTTAACCACTGGAGGGCAGTGTATACTCGTAATGAAAACCCAGTTGCTCAGATAAAGTAAATTTAGGAAAAGTATCATGATGAGGGTACAATCTTATGAGCTGTAAACAGAACAGACCATTCATAAGTCTAATAGTTATTATTTCTTATTGATGTCTGTCTGCTTAAGATATTCATATATAAAAGAGGCGCATTAGCTTTCAGGTGGCGCCATACTGTGAGTGGCAAGTATGAGAAGACAAAGGCAAAAGACTACCCAAAGCGAAACATTTTTTGTTTTATATCATTCCGGAGTACTCAAATTGTTTCTAATTGTTAAATGGTAGAGTAACAGCAGTTAATTTTAAAATGTTTTGTTACTTTTATGTGTTTAGTTCTGTTTTGAAGTTTAATAAATTAATCTTAACCTAAAATAGGAAAAGTTTAGTTAGATTGATAGCTGACAATGTTGTCTCTTTATAAAGTATGAGTTGGCAGGTAAGTAGATGGGCAGAATATGATAATTGTAATTATTGTAAGATGATGATGATTATCACTAGTATTAGTATTAGTAGTAGTAGTAATATTACACTTAATATTTTTTTAGTAAAAAAAATTAGCAGAACTAAACCTGGTCTAGCTATCATTTGTAAAGCTAAATCTTTCTGATACTTTTGGAGATTAAACAGGTCAGTTTAAGAGACATGTTGTGCACATTGACTCAATATACAGACTATTTATATTTGTCAACATTACTTTACATAAAATAAGAGCATGTTTATTTATATATATATATATATATATATATATATATATATATATATATATGTATATATATATATATATATATATATATATATATATATATATATATATATAAAAAATTTACTAAACGCCAAACCTAGAAGGTATTTAATTATGAAAACCATATTACCTGGCTAGTCCTAGGCCATGGACTTTTCAAAGTGGTTTTGCCACTTACAATATGGCGGACGCACTAATCTATCCCTGCCGTTTTGATGACGTCTCTTTGAGGCGACAGAAGGAGGGCGGTTTGAAAGCAAAGCAGCCAACTTGTGTCAATATTCGGAAGACAGTACATATTTTATTACGAGGTTAAAACATATCCGCATTTTGAGCTAAAACCTTTATGATAGAGGTTTCTAAGATGAATGCAGAGTAAGTCTTGCTCTTTTTAGGCGACTTTCCTAACGCTAACGGGACTCAGTGAGGTAGTTAGCTTACTCTCTCTGCTGCATGTTGAACCCCGAGCTGTCTTTAGCTTAGTGCTTAGTCCGTTTAAGGATGGCGAGTGTGCATGAAAGTTTGTATTTTAACCCCATGATGACTAACGGGGTGGTCCACGCTAATGTGTTCGGCATTAAAGACTGGGTGAGTCCATATAAAATCTCCGTGCTGGCGCTGCTGTATGAGATGACCTCTTCAAAGATAACCCTGCCTGAGAGAAGGCGGCTGAACAAGCTCATTCTGCCCCTCCAACAGGTTCAATTATTTATGCTTAATCGATCCAACTTTCTTTGTATTTACCGTAGTGTCGTATGTGTTGCTCACTATGTTTTTAACATGTAATTTCCAGGGTCCAGACCTGACTCTTGGTCAGTTCCTTAAGTCTGTGGAGGAGTGTTGTCCTAAGACCGCCAATGCAGTCAAACTCAGGTCTGCCAAACTCTGTAATTATCCAAATAAATCACTTACGTACTGGCCACTATTTAACATATAAAAACTATTCTATAAAATTTTTTTAGAATTTTTATTCTATGCTATAAAAACTATTCTAGACAAATTAAGAATGGTCTTGATTAGCTAATAATAAAGACTTATAGTTCGTTGTGAGACTATTCTTCAGTTGCATTTGTGTGCAATTAGGTTCAGTTATTTATGCTAAGCTGTAAAGATAAACAATGATGATGGCCCTGTTAGACACTTATGTTGTGCAAAGAATCATCCCATGTTTTGCGTTGTCAATTGTGACAATTTTTATTTCATTTTATTATGCAGTAGCAGTTTAAAATGTCAACAGATTTTTGGTCAGATTTTTATTATTCAACTCAAACTGTCAGACAACCACAAAACCCCTTGGTTGGTGAATATAATCTAGTATTTGTTGAATAAGATCATGATCAGATAATCTAGTTTACAACATGATGTGACTGCACCACAGAGTTAAAGGGGGTGTGTAAAGTGTTATTTAACATTCAAACTAAAATCATATTTTTTCCAGAAACGTTGGGAAGTGCAGTGTAATCCAACAAGTAAAAATATGTAATTTCTTAATCTGGTTTACATAAACAATTGGGGTAAATATTAATATTTCTCAACAGAGAAATATTTCATGGTCAAAATTGATTTTTCTTTTCTTTTGCTTCTTTAATCTTTTTTTGGCCTTGGATAGTAGTTACTGGGCTTTTAGATTATGCTGCTTTGGTCCCTTACCACAAGGTTATTGAGTATTTTTCACTGAGTGTTTTTCAAAGATACTAGATTTAACACCACTCAATGTAACACACTGGGTGGTGTTTTCTATTGTTCTGTTAAAATATCATTTCTTCCTTAATGCTTCTTGTATTAAAATCACTCAACATTAAGAACATCCTCAAATCATGTCCGTTTTTGTGTAAAAAAAAAAAAAAAAATCAGTTGAACAGTGAAGATAATGAATTTCTACCTGCATGTAATAAATCCTACTCCTGCACTTAAAAACCCTCTAAAAACTTAATTTGTTTCCTAATTTTTTTAAGTCAATGAGAAAAAACTGTAAAACACTCCCTCGTCCAGCAGGGGGCGACAAAAGGCGAGACTTCTGATTTGTCAAGCGTACAGATTAATACAAATACAAACGATTAATCATGATTAATTGTAATGAGTAGAAATAATCGTCACCTAATTTAGTAACTGGTTAATTGTTAATTGAAGAATGCAGACTCCAAAAAGGTAATTTCCTGATAGAACAGTACAGTCTGAGCAATATTTAAGCCAAAACTGCTAAAATATTTATGTATATACATTTTTGGATTTAAGACTTTCTTAAAAAGCATCCACTACCGTGTGTTATTACATTTTCGGCAACAAAATGCTTATTTTCTTATCTAAAAAGGAACTGAATTATTTTTTTATTTTTGTCTTTTCTAATATTGTATAATAAAAAAAATCCTAAGTGGTAAATGAAAAAGTCTGAAGACTGTGTCAATTTTTTAAACTGATTAATCGTCAGAACAATCGATTACTAAAATAATTGTTAGTTGCATCCCTGCATACAGATAGTAAAAGCCATAGTAGTTTATTATAAAAAATATATTATTAAAAAATTTAGCTCTATAGTTTGTCGATCCTCTGCGGTGTGGAAAAGGTGTTTGTCGCTGAGCTCGTCTCTTCCAATCCTTAAAGGCTGCATGAGATGGCAGACGGAGAGCTGAAAGACATGGAGTACTTCTTCTCCACTCTGCCCACTCCGTTCACCGCTTTCGATTCTGAGGCTTACAAAACCAGCGTCGTAGGTACGCAAAACCTCACGTGGCGGGTGCTTTGTTTTCCTCTGGAAATCCTCCGTTTCCCAATAATCTCTCTGCTCTGCAGGTCTTTTCATGAGGCACATGCTGCTGGCGTACAACAAGCTGTCTTTCAGTCAGGTGTACAAGCTGTACAAGTCCCTGCAGCACTATTATCACAGCCATTACGCCAAGCCCACGGACGGGCAGGTGTGTGTGCCCACGCTGGCTGCAGATGACTCGGACATGGACCTCACCAGCACCGAGGACACCGTGGGGGACCGAGCGGACAAAGACGAGCTGGACACCCCACTGCATGAGTCCGAACTTCGGTTAGTGATGCTGCTCTTTTCAGCCGGACGCGCGTCTCATTTTTAAAGTCTGACTTTAACCACTAGTGTTCACCTTCAAGCCAAAAATAAAGTCTTGAACTACGTGCAGTTTGGCATCACTTTGATTGTTTTAGGAATTGATTATTCTGATGGTTAATCAGATATAGAAAAAGAATGGTTTGATTTTTCATTTTGCAATATTACAAATACGTTATAAGATGGAAATAAATAACCACTTCCTTTTTTAAAATACGAAAATAAACATTTTATAGCCTAAATTGCAATAGCAGCATTTCTTTAGTGAAGCTAAAACTATAACACTTGAGGAATTTTGGGTAAGATGTATTTATACACAGGGGTGTTTTTATCTTAAATATAAAATACATACAGCGTTTCCCCCAGTGTAGTTTAAGCCCGGTGGGCCACCAGGCTCAGCAATGCTCATTTATTTAAGTCTTGTTTAAAAAACTTTACAGTTGGTGTTCAGGTGTTAATCTTCCAATCTTTCAGTAACACATGATTATCAATTGATATTTTCACATTTCCTGTCAACTTTAAACATTTTTTAACTCAAAAACCCAGCGCGCCGCTGGATGAGTGACTGCCGAGCGCCCAACCAGCGGGCTTAGCGAGATTTCTGGCGGGGAAAAAACATATACATATTTTATAGAGGTTTGGCTCAGTCACTACATTCAATACGTTTGGGGGTTTTTTTTCCTCAGATGGCCCTTTTTTGTGTCTGTATTCTTCAGTTAATCGATTGCTAAATTAGTTGACAGTTAATTCGATAATCGATTACTACTTTGACGTTTTTAAAAGTTGACATCAGATTGTTTGTCTGTTTCAGATGTGACAACACGCCGAGCCGGGGCCCCCTCTCTCAAAAACAGGCCGAATACTTTCTTGCTAGACAGGTGAGTCTGGATGAAGTCTAAATGAAGTGTTGTTTGTCTTTTTGCTCGGCGGGATCCGTGGGACCCGGATGCGTCTTTGCGGCGTCGGGAGCGGCCCCCCTCTGACTCTGGGAACGTCCCTCCGCAGGCTTACCTTCTGAAGAACGACGAGAACAAAGCCCTGAGGCCGGCGGCGCTGCAAGAGGAGCTCAACAACATGCTGAAGTTTAACCCGGACTTTGCAGAAGCGGTGAGGCCCAGCAGAACTTTTAACTGCATCCCCAATCATGCATGTCACCGTTTCCATGGTATCTCCAGGTTTTATAAAAATATTAACATGCGGATTATGGCCATTTTAATTAGATAAAGTAGAAAGTGTGAACTTAGAGTAATGCAGCTTTGCCCCTCCCTGAATTTATGCTGCGCACTGCCAGTCAGCTGACTGAACAAATACAGCTACTCTTTTCCCCTCGCTTAGGAGAAACGCGGCTTTAAGAACTTATGGCGGGGCGTTGTGTCACGCCGTTTTAACAGAGAAACTTGGCCAGCAGCAAGCAGTGCTGCCAGCTGTAAACTCGCTACATGAGGAAGTAGTCCAACTAATTAACCAGCTTTGATGACCTTGCTCTTCTCCCAGTGCAGGCCAGGCTGTTCTGCGCTGAGAGGACATTCCCTTAAACACTGCAGCTAAATGTAGCCGCTGTTTATTATGCAGGAACTGTCAGTGAAGAGAAACCTCTTCATCCTGTGTTTTAGTTAACATTAAATTTGATATCATTCCTTCCCTCATCATCGTCCATAGTGACTCTTTCAAGATGTTTAGACGATAGAAACTTTATTGAAATTGAATTACCCTTTGAGATAAAAGTATTTTTGTGTTTAGTTGAATTGAATTTGTGATTCATTGTTGTGAATAGGTGTAATTGATGCAAAGTCATAAAACTCTCGTTCTCCTTACAGTGTCTATAAATCAAAATAAAAACAAGAAATGCATTATTACTATAACTCATAACCAAACTCTCTAATTATATTTATCAGAAAATAACTATCACTCTGTCAATCAACCAAGTTTATTTGTGTTGCACATTTCAGCAATGGGGTAATTCAAAGTGCTCTACGTCTTAAAAACAAATGTTCAGTGTGTCAGTGATTATGGGTCCAAAGCAGCTCTAAACTGGAGAGGTTTTAGCCTAGAGTTAAAGGGACTCAGTGTTTCAGCTGTTTTGCAGTTTTCTCCAGATTTACGATGCACAGAGTTGTTGCCACATTATTGTTTTAAATTGGATTGTGTTGGACAGTTTTGTGAAAGAGTTGTACTTACATACTTTGAAAAGGCGGTATTTATCCTGCGAGATGCCGCAGCGTAGCGGTTTTATGCTACCTGAGTGACGGTGTGTATCCTACAGCAGCTCTCTGCTCCTCCTCCCATCAACAGCATTACCTGAACTACCTGAACAGCATGAGAGTCCAGGACATCTTCCTCTCTGCTCACAGCCTCCTGCACTACTTCGACCGCCTCATCCTGTCCAGCAACGAGGGAAAGAGCAACGGAGACGAGGGCTACGGCCGAAGCCTCCGCTACGCCGCGCTGAACCTGGCCAGCCTGCACTGCCGCTTCGGCCACTAGTGAGTGCAGAGCTGGAGGGCCGCAGTTTGAGTTTGTTTGGACAGAAGGAAGAAATGTTTTCCCGCTGTTGTTTTGGTTCTTTCAGCCAGCAGGCCGACCTGGCTCTGCAGGAGGCCATCCGCATTGCCCAGGAGTCCAACGACCACGTGTGCTTACAGCATTGTCTGGTAAAACAAACAGCTTTATGCTCTTGACTCCACAGTAATGTTGCCATGAGTGGTTTGATCGTCATGAAGATTTCTCTCCCAGAGCTGGCTCTACACGCTGGAACACATGAAGGGATCGGAAAGCACGGTGCTGACTCAGGATTCGGTGAAAATGGCCGCTCACTTCTGCCTGCCGGTGAGTGCAACACGACCTTTCAGTGGAGAATCTGCTGGGTAGTTTGGCGTCGGCTGTTGCACGTGCTGTGGATACATTTTTAGGATTTTGAACCCAGACTACGCTCTGAGAAAATGTCTGTACCAGGTTACCTTAGTAACACAACATGCAAGTTTGTTTGTTTTTTTCTCACCGTCTGAAGTTAAATCAGACTGAACGTTTCTTGTATGTCAGCTGGAATCACCAGAATTATTTAATGTGAGACATGAAGTTTAGATATATGTTATTTACTTTGTCCCTGCTGTAGAATGCAGATTATTATCACAATGCATAATAACAGTGATAAATTATATTATAAAGTAGTGAATCTTTTTTTTAGATTCACAAAAAAAAATATTTTTTTCTGTTTTGTTTTTATCTCCAAAGTGTGGTGCTTTAAAAGTTTGAAAACGTACCTTGAAAATACATGAAAAGTGCTTGAATTTTACGATGGGAAAAGTGTAGAATCCCTGACAGTATTAATGGAAACGTTTTCTGACTCTTACTGTTTATTTATTGATTGATTGATTGATTTTTGGTCCTTCACCCTTTATCATTTCTTTTACCTGCAATTTTCACCTCCAACAGAAAACCTTCAGTTTCAGTGAAACCCTTATGCATGGACAGAAAAAGGTCAATTTTGGTGTTTCTTTCGGTCAGAACTGTTTGAACTAAAAATTGCTCGAATTCAATCACCCTCTTATATCTCTGTGTACCTTTAAAACGCCTTAAGAAAGGCATGGAGATGTTTTACTTGGTATAATTGAGCTCTGACGCCTGCTGCTTCCAACAGTGGTGCGTTCACTGTTTCTGGATTAATGAGGCTGTCTGAATTCAGCAGATTGATTATACGTATAATGAATGTCTGGAGAAGCTCCAGCGGCTAATTTATTTCTATTAGAATGGCGATAAGGCTCTGACCTTGAGAGACTAGACTTGGTCTAGATCTAGGAAACTGAAAGAAAAAAAAGAAGAAGCTAAAAAACGTATTTGTTTTTAATCTCTTTTGACAAAATAGATTTTGAACGTGTACAATATTGAGTCCTTTCAGATGGAGAAAGTTGTGCTGATTAATTCTGTTTTTCAAACTTTACATTCTGGACATTAAACAGCAGGGCCGGATTTAGACGGATGTGGGCCCCTGAGCCAGTTTTAGTGTCCGACACTCTATATGTAGTCTGTTCATCAGTGGTTGTGACCTCTGCACTCCCACCAAAACAAAAAGAAAGAAAAGAAAAATATTGGCAACCTGGGCTGCCGCCCCTGTAAAATAAAACAATTTAGTTATTCTTCATTATAGTGGTAAACATTTTTATTTCTCTACCTTTTTTTACTGGAATTTCAGGCTGAAAATGCAAGAAATTTACTCAAAATGAAAGTAAAATCAACAACAGAACACAAAGCGATTTGAGTTTGTTCTGACCTCAGTAGAATTTAAAGTAAATCAAATTGATCCTGAATAAACTCAGGATAAATTTATACGTCGCTGTAATAAAACAGGGTTGCATCCATTTGATAAAATACTCAGTACAGGTAGATGTGTAACTCCTGACATTAGTACAAGTTAGAGCTGAGATTTTCGAGCAGTTGTGAGCAATTCTAGAAAAATGATCCGTGTTCCAACTTGCAGATTGCTTTGTGTCTGAAGCCAGTAGGAACCTAGATTAACGTTTGCGTGCTACTTTTTTACTATTGTAGCCACATGCACTTCATACATGTCAGAAAGTTTCTTTTAGCAGGAAAGTACCAACACATAAATAGTGCTCCCCCACATTTGGGTTGTGTTTTGGTTGGATCTGAAGCATTTTACATAACCTGAATTGATAAATAATCTCCTTTTAAGTTTCCCATCTGAGAGTCTCTTATATAACTGAACCAAAGCCATTGAAAACCTGTCAAGTGCAGAGGTGCGTTCTGTAAACATCCAGTGGAATCAGTTCTTCCTTTGTTTGTGTTAAGTATTTATTGTGAGCAACAATCGGTTCCAGTTGTTTATGTCCAGGTCAATTCCCCCACCGGAGGTCAACATCTGTCGCCAACATGTCCGACTTGTTCTCCTCTCCGCTCCAGTACCTGGGATCCCTGGACATTCAGTCGCTGGTCCAGCAGGGGGCGATGCAGGGTAAGGCTGCGCACAAGCTGATGGACGCTCTGAAGGACACGGAGATCCTGCACTGGAAGCACAGCCTGTCGGAGCTGATCGAGATCAGCCTGGCTCAGACCACGTCCATATGGAGGATGTACGGCAAGAGGTGAGGATCTTCACTACGCGGCGCCGCTAACGGGTGGTTTTCAGTTCCACACATACACACACACAGAGAGAGACTCACACGCTCTTCAGTATTCTCTAAAATGAAACAGTGTTTACAGTTCTGGTTTTCATGCTCTCATCAGGGATGTAAATCTCCACCACTTTCGGCCTTTTAGTGATTCATTGTTCTTTTTCTGGTGGAGAATGATCATCAAAACTCAACAATTTAAAGAAACAGTGATTCAAACGCACAGATTTGAATTCTACATGCATTTCCCTTATTCCATATCCAAATGATACATGCTCACCCTAATATTTACATAACCATAAAGTTCAAACCCAGTTGTTTGTAAAACTCAGTACAGACCAATCATGTGATGCTCTCTTTGGTGATTTTAAACGCTAATGATGAGCTAATGTTCACTATTCAGAAGCAAACAAGCTTATAAATTACTTTAAAGCTGCAGAATGAAACTTTTATAAAAATGTATATTTTTTTGTATTTATTAAAACTGTCACTATTTCATGACAGTGTAATATGAAACGGATCATTTGTGGAAAAAAGAGCTCCTTTGGTTTCTCCTTGCGGTCCTACTGGCATCTGCAGAAAAACACCGCCTGATCAGAAACAGTCAATCAGAGCGCTGTCAGTCATCCTCATGTACATGCTGAAGAGAAATCTGTGGTGAATGTTCAAGCTAATTAGCGGTTTCATTGAGCAGCTTGTTCACAAATGTGATTGACAGCACTAAGACCCTCCTCCCGACTCCGATTGGTTGTTTCTGACCGGGAGCGGTTCATTTCTGCAGATGGCGGAAGGTGGAGGAGATCAATATTTTCACAGATTATCTGTCTCACAGCTTACTGCCGCAACATGGCGACAGTTTGAACAAATGCATAAAAAACCCCCAGAAAAACATGCTGTTTATCCGCGCTGCATGCTGCTGCTTTAGTGTGACCTCTGTTACGTCCCGCAGCACCATGGCTCTGCAGCAGGCCCAGCTCCTTCTCAACATGAGCAGCCTGGAACCGGTGAACTTCGGGGTCCATCAGAACAACACCGAGGCATTTGCTGTGGCTCTGTGCCACCTGGCCGAGCTGCACGCCGAGCAGGTAACGCTTCTCTCTGTCCCGACTCTCACTGGGAAGCTGCGTTTTCCCCTCACTGTAAACATAGGTAGTGAATGTTAAACAGCCTCACTTTGCAGCTTGTGGACGGACTGTAAACACTGGACTGCGTCTCTGTCTTGTTTTTGATGCAGGGGTTGTACAGTGCAACTGCAGAGATTTTTCAGCATCTGAAGGAACAGTTTCCTCCTCACACGCAACATTCAAAGGTATTTTTCTTTTTAGCTCACAGCCTGGCAGATATGTATTTGATTTGCCTCAAATACTTACATATTATATGTTTAATTGACCAATCTCAGATCCTTTAACTTTTGTATTCCTCCTATCTTCAGCTCTGGATGCTTTGCAATCTGAAAATCCAGTTTGAGAGACACATGAACAACAGGAAGTACCATTTAGCGGAGCCGCTTGTAAAGGCCATGTCTGCTTTAAACAAAACAGAGGGACTATACAGGTAATGCCAAACCACACACAACAGTGCTGCTTCAGTCCCTGTAGGACAGGGGTGGGCAATCCTGGTCCTGGAGAGCCGGTGTCCTGCAACACTTAGATGTGTCTCTACTTCAACACACCTGTGTCAAATAATGAGGTCATTAGCAGGACTCTGGAGAACATGACTGCACTTGGGAGGAGATTCAGCTGTTGGATTCAGGTGTGTTGGACCAGGGAGACATTAAGAGTTGCAGGACACCGACCCTCCAGGACCAGGAGTGCCCACCCCTGCTCTAGGAAGTTCTGGTGTTATTAAGCTGTTACTTCAAATACACACACTGATCGCAAATTTTGCCTGGACTTGATGTTTTCACAAGTCATTGCCATTTTTTCTGCACTTCCTTCTTTTCTGACCAATCACTGCAACCCAGCAGAATTTTGACCAATCCCTGTCGACTTCTTGTTTCAGTGTCTCTTGAACGGCAATCTTTCAAGAGATTTTTTTTTTTTTCCCTTAGAATCATTTTTGAGATTTTCTGTAGGATTTGCTTATACTGTGTGTATAGCATATGCTAATTTGAATGGTGGTTCTTATTTTGCACTTCTCAGGGCATGATGTATTCAAGTTGCCATTTCATGAAGGTGCTTGAATATTTTATTTGCACTATAAATACAAACTATGTTAAACTCCTGTCTTTTTTATTTTTTTTGACAGGTTATGTGCTACAGTTGCAACCATAGTGATGGTCAAAACATTGACCATCACTATGTCAAAAAATTAGAAATAATTTCAATTTATTTGTTAAAACCCTTCATTAAAAAGTTGACAAAGGGTTAAACTCCAGTTAAAAATAAATCTAATGATATGAGCGCAGTTCCTGAAATATGATTATGAATGTAATTTCATGTAACTGTTTATGTCCATGACGTATCACATGAACAACCTTTATCCAAGCAGGATTTCAATTTCTTATTTTTATTTAACAGTAGCATTGCTACCTTGTATTTTTGTCGACATAAACAGAATAGAGGTAAAGATTTGCACACATTTGTTCTGGAAACGCAGCTGGTACTTGTAGGCCTTTACTGTCACAACAAACCATTACACCACCCTGGATAGACTGATACCTTTGCTGCAGTGTTTAAAGTTTATTTATTGGCAGGAAAGCCCAAGTTCTGAAGGCCCTGAACCGCAGCACCGAGGCCTACAGCATCCTACAGCAGCTGCAGGTTCACTGTGAGAAGACCAAGTGCACAGAGATCATCATCAGGTCATTATGTTGTTCTTGAACACCTTCTGTGAAGAAGAAAACGCACCAAACTTACTCCGGCAAGTCGGATTTTAACTGTCGCCTGCCTCCCGCATGCTGCCTGCGGCCTCCAGAGTGATGCTGTCCACCGCTGAGCTCCACTGGGAGTCGGCCAGCTTCTCCATGGCTCTTCCTCTCCTCCTGCAGGCCTTGGCTCTGGCCAGGCAGCACCACCTGCAGTCCCTGGCCTCAGAGGCCATCCTTCATCTGGCCTTCACTCAGGTCAGCCACAACAACAAAGCCTGTTGCTGTGTCCGTCCGTCAGCAGCTTCCACGCAGCGTGGGAGGTGTTACTGCTGGATGAAAGCTGCCATGCATTGGCTCACAACCGAAGCAGATTGGTTTGCAAGATTTTAAGCTCCACAGTAAATGTTTTCGAATGTTTCCAGAACACGCTGGCGTGATTACAAGGTTTATACGCACGTGGAATAAATCTGCTTAGAGAATATAGAACAGTTGATGTATAAAATAAATAGGGAGACTTTCGGTCATTCTGCATTTAGTTTACAGACTTGATGGGCGATTGGGCATTTACTAAAATAAACCTGTAAGAGTAAATAAAATCTACACAAACAGAAAGGCTAAAAAGTATTGATAGATCAGTGCTCAAAAAATGTCTTGGTATTCAAATACCAGTGGTGGGCAACACTAGCTAAAACGTTAGTTGCACTAACCATAAGGCTCTAATCATAAAGGTTAGCTCAGCACCATTTTGTGCTTTAAACTGTTACATAAGGAACTTCGAAGAAAACAAAAGATTTGCTAAAGCACATTTTTAGCAAATCACGGTAATTAGAGGAAGCTAATTCTAAAGCGCTAACTTCACTTCAAATGATATCTACCCTCTACAACACTCAAGCACCAATTTCATTTTACCATTATAATTTACATTTTCTGTAATGCCCTTCGATATTGTTTATGTTTACGCCTTGTTTTCTACGTTTTATTTTGTTTCTGTACGTCTCGTGTTTTAAATAAAGTTATTAGGGGGGTGGGGGAGCATAAAGGAGAGGAAGCAGAACTGCTCTTCCATCTATTTCAAAATAAGAGCATGGATATCAACGTGGACAGGTAAAAAGTCAGCACAGATTCGACTGGAAGTTTACAAAACATTTAAGTAAATTAGCGCTAAGCGAAAAATTAGCTCAGGTGTTAGCGGAAGTGTGCCCACCACTGCCAAGTACTAAAAGTAAAAGAAACATTAATTGGACTAAAGATAATGTACAACTGAAATAATCTGTGACTCCTCTAATCCCATGACCATATCAGGTGATTGTATTTCTTCCTCCTCCAGCTGATGCTGGGCATCCCTGGGCAGGCTCTGACTGTCCTCCATGAAGCCATGGAGCCCATCCTCGCCCACGGAGCTGTCATCGACAAAGGCCGCGCCATGCTGCTGGCAGCTCGCTGTCACATGGCTGTCGCTGGCTTCAGGCTGGAAGGACAGGGCCATCTAGGTGACCTTTAACCCCCTGAATCTGATCCAGCCACGTGGGCGACCTTACATCTGACTCTTTGCTTCTGCTTCTTCTTCTTCTTCTGGTCTCCTGGCAGGTCAGCATTCGGCAGCTTTGGCTGTTGACGGTCTCAACGAGGCCGAGTCTTATTTCTCCACGCTGAACTGTAAGGAGCGCCTTCGGGACGTCCACTACCTCCAGGCGCAGCTCCACCGCTCGCTGGGACAGACGGCGCAGAGCAACAAAAGCGCCATGAACTTCAGGCTACTGGACCAGGAGCTGCAGTCCCCAGCCCCACCGGTCTTCATGAAGCTCTGACAGAGCGCTCCCCTCAGCATCATCAGACTGGTTGCATTACCTCCCGACACGACACGTACAGTACCGCGGCTCACCACTAGGTGGGGCTGAAGCCCTGTCCTGATTTGTCTCGGCACCAAAACGCAGCGAAAAGACCACAGTCTCACCAAGTATTTTTAGTCTAGTTTCTAGTATAAATATCTTAGTTCACTTGAAATGAGAACTAAATCACGGATAACTTTTAGAAAGAGCAACTTGTTTTAAGTCAGTAATCCCTAAATATTGGTAAAAGAAAAAACAAAAAATACTATTTTAACAGGCAGATTTCACTTTCAGTGACATTTTATCCACATTATAAGCATAATAATACAAGTTGACCTAGTATGTTTTTATCAATATTAAGGAATTATTTACTTAAAACAAGCTCCTACATCTTGCCAAATCGTTACAAGCTTCATCTTTTTCCAAGTGTACGAAGATATTGTGGACTGAAACTATACCAAAAATATTGTGTAAGAGTTTGTGTGTTTGGAGTGAACATCTCATTTCTTAGTCGTTTCAATTTAAATAGGAGGTTGTCGAGGAACTAGCAGCTCAAAATGTTAGTTATATTTCAACAAAACAGTGACAGGAGTCATGAATAAAGAGAAGTAAGCGAGAATCTACATTGTGCCTTGATTTGTGTGGCATGGTTCCGGTTTGAGTGATGGATCATGTGCAGCCGGCCGGGTTGCTACCTGAAGGAAGAAGGCGTCTGAAGTTCATCAGGAACAGTCACGGACTCGCTCAATCCTCCGCCATGTCTGGAAGAACGAGGGACCCAGGGCGAATGTGTTTCAGGGGCCTGGCCGATTGATTTTTGACTCCAGAATACAGATGAAGCTGAAGGAGGAAGGCATGATGTGACGCTACAACTCGGATCTGTACTAATCTTTACTTTGACTGTTTTGTTTTGGATATTTCAGCTGAAGTTTCTTAATCTCCATCCTCAACGCCCTGGTTTGTTCTCTTGAATTGTCTAAAATATGTTGGCTTCGCTTCTCTTCCTATGGATTAACAGTTGAATTATGTAACATTGCTGTAGAATAAGCCTTGTTTACCATGCAAATCCCAGAGAGAGATGGCACAGAGCTGCCTTTAACAGTGGAAACGTTGGATAACGAGGGAGCTCTAGGCATGTGGCCTTCTAGTGCCTGGATTTACATGTTTTAACATGCATTTCACTGCCAGTGCTTCAGGTGTACAGGAGTACACTCTTGAACACCTGACTGTAATTTCACTAACAATTTTGATTTTTTTTTTACTCAGGGCGTTTGTCAAAAGGGTTTACAGAAACAAGCCTTCCACTTTATAACTAAACAATTTACCTGAAATGTGTAAGAAATTAACTTTCTAAAAAAAAAAAAAAGCACCTCAAATTTATGGCACAAGGTTTTACCTGTAGGCTTTCTAAAAACATAACATGCAAAACACAATTGCAAATTACTATAATAACAATATATGCAAAGGTAAATACCACCCTTACCGTTCCAACACAGTGTTTAACACTGGAAGATGATTTTTAGCATTTTCTAAGTCTGAGTAACTAGAAAATGCTACTAAAAAGAATGGGTTACCAAGACAAAATGAATTCTAGTTTCAAAAAGGTTTTAAAGAAACTGATAAAAACTAAATATTTTCTGTTGATTCTTACTTGGATAACTACTAAGGGTTCACCACAACTCAAGATTTCTTTCCTACTCACTGATAGAGAAACACACTCATTCAAATAAAGAACATTGTGTTGCTGTCTGTTTGTTTGCCTCCCGACCTTTAAGCTCCTTGCTTTTAAACTGGATTCCCAGTTTTTGAGTAGGGTAATTAGCAGCAATTTACCAATTTTGTTTATTTATTTTTGTGAAATGAAGATACTACAGATTTCAAACTGTGACTTAAAATTCCAGACTGGTCTTTTTTTTTCTTTTTATAAAATCTTGCTGCTTTTCCTGGTGCCAAAACCTGATATAACCTTTTACAACGCTGAATCGGAAACCAACTTCAGCACTGTGTTATTTTGACATGTAGTCAATATAAAACCCAATTTGGAAAATGTTTATAGCAACATTAAAAACTGAGGAGTAGAGAAATTTTGTATGGAAACGTTAAGGAGTCCCTGTAAACCTTTTTGGAGATGTTACGTGTCTCAAACTTCTCTGTCCCATGGGGGTGGCGATGCCTTCAGTTCTCACATGAGATACATATTTCTGTTTCTCGATGTTTTAATAACAAGCATGGCAACAAAACATAGCATAGGAACAATGCATGTTTAGAAAAATATATCTGCAAATGTTTTCTTATTTCGGAAGATGCTATACATTCACTTAACCTCTCTACGATATTAAACATGAAGAAATAACAATTTCACTGTCGAGTAGAAAACAAGAAGTTGAGTTTCCGGTTTGGTTCGAGGCGGAACCACCTGAGAAGTCCTCGCTCTGAACTCAGCAAACCTGCTAGCGCTGCAGCGTTTTACCTGTAGTCCTATTTTTCCAGACAATGTGTCATAAGTTACAATATAATTACTTTTTATTATTATATTACAAAACAGGTTAAAACGCCGCATTGACAACTTGCCAATCAGTTGACAATCAGGCGTTCGTTGGAAATACAGCTGCGTTGTTTCATAAGTGATTATCCGCCTAAAATAGATCCAGTTGGAACCTTTGGCTTCTGCTTAAACCCCTAACATGTCTTTTCCTGACCAGCATCCAAGAGTTATACTAGCCACGACATCTTACTTTACCTTAAAACACACAAAAAAATAATTTATATAAGAAGAAGTTTTTCCCGAAAAACAGGTCTTAGGACCGAGTCAGTCCCCATGTTTCGGCAGCGGAGGAGAGGCGTCTCTGTAGTGTAAACATAGCTTCATTCCTCGGTGCAGTTTCCGAAAGTTTCCTGTTTCTGTCAGAGTCTATGCGGAAACTGATCACTGAGGGAAACCGGACAGGCTCAGTATCCGGCTGGATAGCCTCCTTTCCGGGGGTCGGACTCTGCGCAGAGACGCTCTCCTTGCCGAACCACGGCCTGGACCACGGAGTCTGGAGTCCCCAGTGTTTGGGTCACATGGTTCTTCTGTTCCAGCCCCTCCAGGACGCTCTGCACAGATACCCAGTAATGAATTTCCTAAGATTATTGAAAACAATCTTTTTTTTATTTCAATTAAAAAAAATTAAGCATATTGTATTCACACACAATATGGGTGTGAATATTTTCTATAGATTAGAGGTATGCGATACTGCATATTTTGATATCCGTCTGATATCAAGTAAAACGAGGGCAAGTATCGCCAATACTGATACCGATACTTTTTATTTAATTTTGATATTTCATCAAACTTGTGAACTTTAGGTGTTTTTACCTTTTATTTTGTTAAATTCTACGACAAAATTTGAATAAAGTTTATAGGTATCTACAAAATACCTTAATGCCTTAAACCAAAACAATATAAAAACAAAAGTACAAAAAAAAAAATTAGTTGAGAGCAAATCCAACCAAACTCTTTCTTGAGGTAGAATGGAGTTAAAATTTCAAGAGGGAATCTTAAGCTAAAGTATCAGTTTTACCATGTAAAAATGCTTAAATATAATATAAGATACTTGTCACTGCACCGAATAAAGTTATATTTACTTTTTGGAGAAAGTTCATTTTAGGTTTCTGCCTTTTTAAAAGCTTTGCAATACTTGCAATGAGATTTTGCAACAGTTTTAGAGCAAACTAACACCAGTTTCAGATTCACCACATAGAAGTTACCGAAAAGTCTTTTGACCTTGTATCATTACTGCTAACTTTTCTTTTCTTTCCTGTCGTTTTGCACGCTGCGTCCATGCCTGGCTCACCTTTTCGAAGCCCTGCTCCACCACCGTCATGTTGGGGTTGAGCTGATTGTGAACCCGCGGCTCCATCACAGCTTTTTTTAGGTCATAGTTGAAGAAAAGGGAGTTGAGGATAACCTGTTGCCACCACAACACGTTCCATAAGTTTTGCAGGACGCAGAGTGGGAATCCACAGGAGACGAGAGCGGCTGAATCATACTCACCAGAGCAGTAGCCGTGGTGATTTTTGTGCCTCCAGATGCTCCTACGACCATCTTCACTCTGTTGTCTTTGTCAAAGATGATTGTTGGACACATTGAGGACAGAGGTCTCTTACCTACAACAGAGACACAGAAAGTGGTTCTACAGTGCCTTGCAAAATTGGCATTTTTGGTCATGTTACAATAACAAGCATTGTATATATATATGGATACATATATATTATGTATATTTTTGGGATTTTGTCCAAATACCCAGAGTGTGCAACTGCAGTTCTCAAAGTCAGAAACTGCCTGTTTTAGATGTCTCCGTGTAGAGGTTCCTCCATCTTTTCCCCAGTGTCAGTATTTATTTAAATGTTTTCACAAAATATATTAGAATTTCACTGTGGTGGTTATTGCATCCATCCATCCATTTTCTGTTCACCCTTTGTCCCTAATGAGGTCAGGAGGGTTGCTGGTTCCTATCTCCAGCTAACGTTCCGGGCGAGAGGCAGGGTCACCCTGGACAGGTCGCCAGTCTGTCGCAGTGCAACACATAAAACAGACAGGACAAACAACCATTCACACACACACACACACATTTAGAGAGACCAATTAACCTGACAGTCATGTTTTTGGACTGTGGGAGGAAGCCGGAGAACCCGGAGAGAACCCACCATGCACAGGGAGAACATGCAAACTCCATGCAGAAAGACCCCGGACCGGGAATCGAACCCAGGACCTTCTTGCTGCAAGGCAATAGCTCTACCAACTGCGCCACTGTGCAGCCCCTGTTGTTGCATTCAGTTGTTTACTATTATGGGTGTACACATTTAGTAAACACCTTATGTTTATTTGAATCCTTAAGTATATTTTTTTGCTGAATTTGAAGGACTGGCTGAGGGAGCGGACTGGTTGAAAGGCAAACCAGGAAGTGGAACAAACCATCAGGCTCCTTGAAGCAGGGGACTTGATGTTGAAGAATCTGCCTCTCTCTACTAATAACACAACTGCTAAAATATTTTTGGTGTTAGGTTTTGTTTTTTACAGTTGTGTTGTAGTCAAAATATGTTGGTTTGAATTAGTTGTTTATGTTTATACATTGTTTGTCTTTGTCTTCTCTCCCATCCCTCCTCGTTTGTGCAGGCTAGCCTTTGTGTGTAAATTCCCCTGTGTGTTCATTGTGGGAGGTCAGTTGTGGTTCGTTATCCTGAGTTAGGTACGCCTTAGTTGATTATCTCTTTTGTTATGTGTTTGAGATTTGTTGCTGAAAATCTTTTGTGAAGAATGATTTGAAAAATAAATAGAAAATATTTTTTTTGGTATACCTTTGTCCTTGTGCCTTACTGGTTGGACCGTAACACTCTGGATGCCTGGGAAATTGTTTTGCCATCAAACCGTGCTTCCAGATTCTGCACAAGTTCATCCCTGACCTGCTGCTCTGTGGGAATCTGTTGAGTCTCTATTGTTTTCTCTGTCGACTTCACAGAACCGCTGTATTTACAGTGAAATTACATTTCACACAGGTGGACTCCACTTGAGATCAGACGACTTTTGTTTTCACTGGATTTGATTTAAGGGTGCTAGGGTAGAGGGGGCCGCATACAAATTCAAACCAGACTTTTTGAATTTTCGTGAAAAAAAAAAATTGTTTTCTCTCCTAGTTCACAATCATTCACCGCACTGTTGGTATGTCACCCACAATGGTGAGAAAACACATTGAGGTTTGTTGTAATGTGAATGGTTGATTTGGTCACACCTGGCTGTATGAAGTTGTTGGGTGACGGCGGGATCCCAAATCCATTGGTCATGTACGGAGAGCTGAAGTCGTCCATTTCATCGTTGAAAATGATTCCCGTGGACCGAGACATGACTTTAGACCCAAAGCTGCGAAGCAAAAGCAACTCTTAGAAAGGTTTTGTTTATCTATCCATCTAGATCAAGTGTCTTAAAAAGTTGAACATTTAGGACTCTCACTATAGATTAATGGTGCTGGTGGCAGCGACGGCACTTCCGTCCTCGGCTATGACAGACAGGTGAGCTGTGCCGTGGTTTTCTGGAACAAAATACTCTGGCTCATAGTAGTTATCTGGGTGGGTTGTGTCATCCGTAATTTTACTCCGTATGCCGTCAGCAAAGTAGTCTGAGGTCATGTTGTGGATCAGCTGAGACGGCGGAGAAAAGAAAAACAAGTCAGGGTTCGAGAAGAAAATAAATGGACGTGATGATGAGAGGCTCCCAAGCGCTTGTGGCCGCAGATGTTCCAGTTAAATTGGAAGGGCGTGAATGAAAAGCATGAATTGGGCGCGCTTACATCAGTGATGTTGAGGTACCGGGGGTCGCCCAGTCTGCTTCTCTTGGCGTAGGCGAAGCGAAAAGCCTCCACGATGCGATGGTAGGTCAGGGTTTTTTTCTCGGCCGTTGAGACACTTGTGTCCGTGAAGTTGTACCCTGCAAAAACAGAAACATACAGTTATGCAGTTATGTGAAAATTAAATATATACGTAGAGAGCATATGTTTTCTAACATATTTTGACACAGATGACTATTTGATCAGCTTTGACAATGCTGACGAATTCCGTTATGATCAGAGAAACTGAAGAAAAGACATTTGAAAATTGTCTTTTGCAAACCCCAAATTACATTTGTTCAAATAGGACACCAAAAGATTAATTCTGACACTGATATCACATCAGGTACACATGATCAGAGGATTGTTGCTCTAAATGAGGTTAAATGGTCAGAAATCCTTGAGTTCTGGACATCCAAGAAACTTAAAAGCAGACCACAAGAAGCTAAAGGAAGTCTCAAAAAATCCTAAAATGTTATTACAGAATCTACAGACGACTCTCGTTCATGTGCAAGCGGGTGTCAATTTGATCAAAATAGAAACGTCTCTCAGCTCAGAGTGAGGGGTGGGACAAACTTTCCAAAGCCAAAGCCTGCTAGACGGCTACAAGGAGCGTCTCACTGAAGGTATTATATCCAAAGGTGTCAACGCTAGTTATTGGAAGGTAGAGGTGTCTAAACGTTTTCCTTTGCTGGAAAATTCATTTAAGTTTACGAGTACAATGAATAGATTTTCTAAACCAGACTGAATCACTTTCATTTTGAGGGATAATTAAGAAATCAGACTAGTTATCAACTTGTGAACATTTCCTAATAACAAACAGAATTTTTTACGTGTCATCCTAGCTTTTTATTCCATATGAATATCATAAATTGTTTCATAACTTGCAATGGTTGTGACTCTACAGGTGTGTCCTAGTTTTCTCTTGTGCAACAATTAATGCTGCAAGGTTGTCTCCTTGTTGTTGGGAACGCAGCTTCCCTGCTGCAACAGATGGAGCTGTGAGGGTGCATTTCTATCTGGCAAGCGCGAGTGTTTTCTGCCTCCACAGCAGGCGGGGGAACATTCCCGGGATGACCTAGGGAAACCTGACATCCTTTCTTCCGCATGGCTGCCCAAGCACTCAGCCGGCCTGCTCACCGTCCACTATGTTGAGGATGAGTGCCAGCACGGGCCCGCTGGAGGGGGCGTCTGGAACGTGGATGGTGTATTCCCCAACGTTCAGCTTCAGCGGGTTCTCGTTCAGCACAGGCTGGTACTCCAGCAAGTCATCGAGCGTGACGATGCCACCTGGAACACAGATGGAACCGCTGAGAATGCACTTCAAGTTGTTGTTTTTGGGGGGGGGGGTTTTTACTTTACTTCTTGATGTATGTGTTGTGCAAATTGTTTGCTTGAATAATGTTGAAAATTCCCCCCTTTTTCTGAGTACATTTATTTAAAAAAAAAAATAATAAAAATCTCGTATTACGACATTTTGTCATCTCTTATAAATAAATAAAACTTAAGTTCATCGGAGTTCCTGAAGACACGCAGTTAGCAAAACTTCGCCTTCTGTTGTTTTGGGGTACAAATTAGATAGTAGGAGAAGTAAAGTTTGCTGTTTACAAAATTGCAGCAAAAAGTCTTAATTTGGGTTCAACAAATCTTTGTAACAGCCATGACACCCTACAGAACTGCCAATTAGAGTGTTAATGCTGGAAAAAAGCTGTCTCTGTCCTATCATCGTAAATTTAAGAGTGTGGAGTTTTTTTTTCTTTTTATAACAAACCCGTCAAGATGGACTTAGCATAAAACCAAGGAGGAATATGCGGAAAACCGCCTCATGGGAACTAATAAGTATGGTTGAGGGTTTGTGGATCTGTTTCTTTTCATGTTTTGAATAAAAGTAACGGTGGGCTCTACATCAAAATTCGTCAAAATTGGGAAGTGTACTAAAACATGACCAAATCAACAAAGAAATGGATCAACAGACATAAAATCAGCCGCCTTCTGCTGCTGTCTTGCTCTCATTTAGAAAATTTGCAGAGGAAAGCGTAAGAGAGAAGTTAGACAACCGGACAATGTTTATAATAAATGAAAGATTGCTCTCTCTGTGTGCCCCAACTTTGTGAAATCTTATAAGACAAGACCGAGTGCTGCCCTGATGACAAAATGAAACTCTGCCACCCACATGTAATTAATTCTACTCAAATAAGAGGTATGTTTTTAAGACTTTGTGCAACTTCCTCAGGGCTCCTCTAAGTCTGTTTTGATTAATTCCCACTTCTTCTCACTTTAAAAGTAAAAACACTGAGCACAGCACCTGCCGCCTGGATGTCCTCGACGATGCTCTGTGCCATGGTCCCGTTATAAAACACATCAGGCCCCTCGTCCGCTATCCTCTGATACGTCTCAGCCAGCTTTGGGAATTTAACAATATCATTTTCCTTCAGGATTCTCTTTTCAGAATCACAGAACACCTCACTGTGAAAATTACCACAAAAAACAAACGAAAAAAACAAGATAAAGATGTTACAAGTGTCTGAAGACAGAGAAAATTAAAGACGTCACTGAAAATGTGGAACCCTGAACCCACAAAGCCTCAGTAGAGAAAAAGCTCCTGTGTATGCAGTTTATTACCCATAAAATACTGCTGGGTTGTTATTTCTTTATCTCAAATGCTGGGTTTTCAGGCTGTTGGATTATTCCAAACAAACACATCAGTTCAAACATTGTGACCTGGTTTGTGAGGCTAGCTAGAGAGTAGAGCAGAAGGAGCCGCATCGTTACTAACCGATCGCCATTTTAAACAAAACTTGAAACGACTTCACTGAACCTATTTGACACAATGAAACAAGTAAATGAGAAAACGATCTGGTTTAAAGATGTTAAGGGTTGGGCTGAAGACTTTACTTCACACCACACATTACATTTGTTTGACTAAGCTATCAGATGCTAACTATTTTCTAACTAGCTACTTGTTTGCTAACATCATAGCTAACGATTTACAGCATGCAGACTTTGACTGAATGAAGTCAGTGTGGACCGGTGACTTGTCCAGAGGGGCTAGCTAACCTAACATGCATGTTTTTGAGCCGTGGGAGGAAGCTGGATACCCGGTGAGACGTCACAAAAGCTTAGGTAGAAATAGTACTCCGTAGCGCACTGTAGATATTCTAGACAGAACAAGTAAACTTCACACTGGAAGGCTCACCTGAGACGGAAACCAGGATTTTATACTGTTTGAGGTGAGAGCGCCAGCTACCTGTGCACTGTGTAGCTCAACTCAACAACTTCATAATAAGAAGACTTTTATTGACAAACACTGTACAGTTTGGATGTGAAAATTCATGTTGCACAGTATAGTTAAGCGTCTCTATTGACTTTATGACCAACTCTTTGGTGCAAGTGGCAACACAGCTAACTTGAGCTAACCATTCAGCAGCTAAAAGGCTAATGTAAATGTTAGAATTTACGCTCTGGTTTTAATTAAAGTAAAACGACAAACCCACTGACATTTACGGTATTATACAAAATAATTTTGCCATCTTATTTTTCCTGTTGGAAAAGGTTCTGACCAGATTGTTGCATAATTCAAATTTGCGGTTGGTGAACAATGATACTATCTTCTCTCACTGGGGTTTTAAACCAATGTTTAAAACTAATCAACCCCTTCTCTAACAGCCTGAACCCAGCATTTACGTTAACAACACTATGCAGCAGTTGCTTCTTTTTTTTTCATGAACACATTGTCAAAGCCAACTCTCTCTGTTCCCCCTCACCACATGTTGGCGTCTCCTTGAATGGATTCTCTGCTCTTGAAGATGGCATGAGCCAGAGCCTTCCCGATGGGGAAACCGTCACGAGCCAGAGCGATGCTGGGCTCAAACAGCTCCCTCCAGGGAAGCCTGCCATGCCGTTTGTGTGCCATCTCGTAACCTCGGATCTCCCCTGGGATGGCTATGGATAATCCGCCTGTCATGCAAAAAAAATAGTGTCTTTGTCAAACATTCCTGATTAAAGTAAAAGCACACAAGGCATTGTTGCCTGTCTATATTTGACAACTTCTGCTGTTTTATTCGAATGATCCTATTATAAATAGAGCAAGAGATGTGGCAGGAATGTTGCAGAAGACAGAGCACTCCTCAGAAGCTGGGTGGACAACTTTAAGACTAGAATATGTCCACCCTAAATCCTTCTCTTGCTGTTAGAGATTAAAGAGGATAGACAAAAGCAAAAATGCAATCTGTTGCTGGAAAACACTCTGCGAGCACACAGCTAGTCAGTACCTGTGCGCGAGAGTTTAGTGTTGTTGCCAAACATGTCTTCAGTGGCATTCATGGGCGCTGTCTCCCTCGCATCTATCGTTTCCACCATCCCTGTTCGACAGAGAGCGAGGAGTGATGGGAAAGTGCCCGTACTTTTTCTGCAGTTGTGACCTCTTGACCTGCTGTACGCACTCACCTGTGGAAGCATTATATATTATAAAGTAGAGCCCTCCCCCGATGCCCATGCTGTGAGCATTCAAAAGGCCGACACATAGCAGGGCGGCGATGGAAGCATCCACAGCTGAGCCATTTCTCTTCAAAATGTCCCTGGAAACACAAGAATGCACTTACCGGATGAGAAGCACACACACACACACACACACACACGTGGCTCAACATATGCACTCTGGCTTTGCTCTTACCTCCCCACTTCTGAGCACTTTCCTGCATCAGCAGCCACGGCGGCCTTTGAGTAGAAGTAGTCTGAGGGGGGAGGCGCGTTTTTCCTCCCTAAGCCCATGAAGACCCCCAAGAACAGGCTCACGGTGGCCACCAGAAGGACCACCACACCAGCAATCAGGGACTTCCCGACCATTTTCCTGTTCGAGAAAATCATCAAACCGCCTTCATCAGACCTGCAGCTCAGGTGGGTAAAGTTTCACCCACAGAATTTTTTATTCTTTTCCCCATAATTTTTAAGTTTGGTCACCTTTGATAAGCTGTTATGTTTCACAGGCTGATAAAAAGCTGTAGAGCCGACCAGATCCAGAATGAGCATCAGCTGTAATGGCAAGGTGTTAAAGATGTCTGGCTTAAGCCACTGGGTGTGTCATCCATGTTTTTCAGGTGTTAGCTCACTGTCATACTGTGTTTATTAAACATGCACTGCGTTCCCGCTGGGCGCTTCAAGAAAGAAGATTACGGATAACGAAAGACAGAAAAATAACAGTTGTTGCAGCTTTCTTCTGTTTTGAAGACGGGCTCCTAAAGCTAAACTGCTGAATCATATCTTCACAAAAATCAGAGGTAGTTACTGTTTAATCCATCATTTCTCAGATAATGACGCAAGTTTTCCAAGTGATGGATGCTTTCCTCTCTTTTCTTTAGAGTGAAACTCTTGGGGTTTGTCCCCCAAATCATCCATAACCTTCCATTTCACTTTGCTATCAGTCTGCCACGGCCTGTCAGCGGGAAGGTGATCTATTTACAGTCCTGACTCTGCATTCTGTGTTTGGTGATCTTCATGTGTTCGTTCAGCAGCTAACACAGTGTCTTAGAAAAGCAAAAACCTCCTTTATGCACATTGTGATGCTACAACAACACTCTTCAGTGTGTTTTACTGGGATTTTATGTCACATATTAATGATAAAATAGCTTGTTAGCTTGTGTGTTTCTTTTATTTTTGACAAAAATCTGAATTCTCACAGTTGAGAGAAGTTGTCTCGTCAAGACAACTATTAATCACACTCCTCAAATGAACCCTTTCTGGAATTTGGGCATAAAGTTGCTGGAAAAAAACCTTAAGAAGTCCTGTTTACAGTTTGGGATGTAAGGAACGCCACAAACCTTTTAAGAAGTAGAAGCTCTGGTCTTAAGAAAGGAAGACTGAACATTTTGGTCTAAACAATGTGTTCCAGAAAACTAACACTACACATCTCTAAATATACCATCCCCGATTATAAAATCCTTTTTTTCCCCCTCCCAGAGTTGGTGGGAAGATAAATCAGGGTGAACCTGGAAGAAAACTTCCCAGAGGTTGTGAAATATACAAGACAGGGGCGAAGGCTCGTGAAACCAAAAATACAGCCAGAGCCCAGTCAAAGTCCAGAACTAAATCCAGTTGAAAACCATTAGCATAGTTCTACATATTACTGACTCAAGGGGGATTAATAAAAATGCTTTCCACCCTTTTCAAGTTTTTATTTGTAAAGATTTTCGGGGGAACCCTGCGTCCTCTTTCTCCCAATCCTCACATAAGCACTTCTCAACCCCGTGCTGAGGAATCATAGAGCTCAAGGCTTGACTGTAAATGTAAAACAACGAGGGGTGTGAATGCCGTCACCACGCCCCGTTTCCGTCAGCTGGTCCGGTGCACGGCCCTGTTGCTGACCTGTGGTACTCGCTCCTGTCCAGCTGCGAATCGGCTCTAGATCAAATCGCTTCTATCTTGTTCTGCGTCTCTCAGGCTCAAAGCCACCCGAAGCAGCGATGTTTATTCAGCAGTCACAGCTGAATTATTACAAAAGAGGACAATCACATTACTGTGCACTGCTGCAGCAGGCCACAGAAGCTTTCCTCAACTATTCTCGCAGGTGATTGTCTCTGGATGATTGAACAACTACATGTTTGTATCCCCGATCTAGACAGCTGTAGGTTCTTCTCTCTCTGTCTCTCTTCCCGCCATGATTTGCCCCAGTTGGTTTTTGCACAACAAAAACAACAACAACAAAGAAAAAGGTGGATCTTCTTTTCCTGTATGTGAAAAATTTAAAATTTAATCACGAGCCGGGCGCAGCAGCGTGAACAGCTGGGGCACGGCGGCGGCGGCGGAGGGAGGTGGTGATGTCACGTGTTTTCATGGTCAGCTGCTGGGCTGTTAATGACAGGATCTCTGTTGTTACCTCGGCTGAGTTTTATGCACCAGCAGTGATGAGCGGCTGGGTTTTGAAACCGCATCATCACATCAGGATATAGACGGCAACAGATGTACAGATACTGCTGTGAAGCAGGTGTTACAGATTCCTTCTATTTTTTTATTTTGACTTAAATGTTTCAGATCCTTAAACCAAAGATCAGACAAGGAGAACCAGAGTAAAACACTGAATGCAGTTTTCAAATTATGATTTGTTTAATTTAAAAAGCCGTCCAAACCAACCATGACTTGTGTGAGAAAGCAAACGCCTCCTGCAGTTAATAACAGATTGTCCCTGATGGCCAAAACTCCCATCAGGCATCAGAGTAAAACCAGTAAATGTCTTTCATCTTGCTGTGGAGGAAGTGTGGCCCATTCCTGAATGCTCAATTGTTTTAGTACTGCAACACTGGCTTGTTTTTGAGAATGAACAGCCAGTTTAATATCATGCTACCACATCACAATCAGATTCATGCTACCGACTTTGAATAGGCCACCCCAAAACCTTTATTTTGTGTTGTCTGAACCATTCAGTGGTGGATTTACTGCTAGTTAACCCGCGCATTCATGAGCTATGGATCATAAAAGCATCGGTCATGCGTCCATCAGCTACAGCAAGCGCTGTAGGAGCTGAAGTGGACCCTAGAAGGTTTTTTAGTTATTGCTGAGTCATGAAATCATGAACTGTGGCCTTATCTGTGGCAGATGAGCCCTGCAGTGTTTTAGATGTTGTTCTAGATTCTTTACTGGTTTCCTCAAGGAGTTTTCGATATGCTCCTGGAATAGTTTAGGTAGGCCAACTTACATTTTGAGTTCTCTCTGTTTATGGACTAAAGCTCCCAACCATGTTTTACTAGAATCCCAGTCCCTGAGTCTGTAACTCTTTCTAGACTCAGAGATGTTGTCACCTTTTACTGTAAGGGGCTAAAAAACTTCACATAAATCCAGTAGCACCGATCTGACTTACAGAAATATTGTCTTTTTTTAGTGATATTGCTTTACTGTAATATGTTGGCTAGAGTTGAGTGTGTGGAACTCAAAAGAGTCAAATTGAGGTCATCAGCATCCAAATCCATATAAGCAACTGAGGCATGAATGGTTTGCTGCCTCCAGTTGTCCCGTTATTCTGCACACAGCCCTCTTCACAAACCTGATTTCTTCTGTTGTCCTTTCGAAATGTCATTACTGCATGCTCATGTTTTCCACCCGACAACCTAATGGGCTTCGAAAACGAAGCCGAAGGAGAACCGCTGAAAACGGGGCCACATGTTAGCCGGCACACACAAAAACGTCTCTATTGAGAGAAACGTGTGTCGTTTCTGCAGTGATGCAAGATTTATGTTCAGCTCAAACCGATATATCTCAGGAAACATCATCAGGTCGCATTGTGAAAAGATACTTCAAAGCTATTTTTGACAAGATGCTGTGCAATTAGGATTTTCAGATGGACTTGTCTGATTAGAAACATTTGTGAGGTATTGATTTTGTGTAAATATGTTGGAGAATACGCAGTAGGGTTCCCAGTCTCAGGCCACGCAGTTAGGAAGGCTTATGAAGCTCTACTTAAAAATTGTTCATATGTTCTTGTTCCTATTCTTATCAGAAATGATAAAGTGTTGGACTGAGCAGAATGACACAGCGCTGATCACTGCCAGTCAGCAGGCTGAATGAAGGCTCAGATTCTGTTCACTTGAGAGATAAATTCAGGTGTTTTTAAATACCATCACTCTGACAGAAGTTCCGCAAATATCAGCAGACAGCTCAACTAAAATAAACCAGCTCATTTCAGCTTTTTAAACTTCTGGTAGTATATGAATTGCAAAATGGCAAATGTATTATTTCTCACTTGAAAATTGCCCTTAATCTTTTATTAAATTGTGTTAATGTGGCTGTTTGCCTAGCTGAATTGCTAAATTAGCAATCAACAGTAAATAGAAACTGTAAATGGACTATCAGTGTAATAATCCATGTATTATATAAATATTTAATATTAATATCATAATGTTGCTCTCTTTATGTTTTGAACTAGAGCAGTTGGATAATATTTACATTACAGATATTACAATTTCACTATATTGTGAATTATTCAAGTATTTTTGCACAAGGAGAGAAATTCTCTAACCGTAGATAGAAGGAAAATGAGTTTCTTAAAGAGACTTCTTTATCAAATTGAATGTTTTTGTAATACTTCATTCTGCCACTAGAGGGTTTCCCCCTGGAAGACAAGAGGGGAAAAGAAAACCACCTACAGTTTTTACTGACAGCGTTGTGATTAAAATCGTTTTTAACACTCATGTCCTGGTGATCCATATCTGGACTGGTTTATTTAGAAAGCAAAACCTGAATCTCATGAGAAAATGCAATGATGATACATGAAGAAAAAGGACGGGAGTGTCTGCTAAATATTGCAGAATTGTAGATCTGTTGGCGCTAACAAGTAGCATTATAGAAAAGGACGTCTTTGTAGAAAAGCAGCTTTGAGGAACAGGGGATGTTTAGTGAGGAGAAACAGGTGTTGGAGAGCAGATCGTGTATATCCCACACCAAAAACGGTAAGCTTGAATCATAGAAGAGAATAAGGTCAAACCAGGATCAAAGTGCTTTAAGCCACAAGGATTGGAGCTACAAATAGAGTCAGGCTGGAGAGGCTTGAAAATTACTGATAGCTGTCTACTTTGTAGTTTGAAGCCCACCCTGGGGCACCACTCCTCCCCCTGGCCCCTCTCAGTGTGGCCCCATGGAAACAGATACTGATCCAGAGAGTGACTGAGAAAAACTGGGCCATTGGGCCATGGAAGTTCCTCAAAGAAAGAGCCCTGACAGAAGCTCATTGGATCTGACAGCTTGTATAAAGGCAAAGTGACAACTGGACTGCCCAAATGAGAAATTCCTGCTTATCTAATGGCCGGTGGGAGAGGGCGGAGCTTGTTCCAACAGCTGGTAACGATGGGCGACACCATCGAGGGGGAGGCTGAGCGGCCAACACACAGGTGTCATGTCTGTTGTTCATCTGAACTGAAAATTGAAAAAGTCTGAACAAGTTGCGACATATTCGGTGTCCAACGGAACTGAAAGGTGAGAAATGCCTACACCGAATTTCCATTTTTTATGGAAATCGTATTTTCCATAAAAATCAGTAGTAGGCCTACTATAAAAAAATCAACAAAAAACAAAAAAACACAATAAATAAGCACCAGATTTTTCTGCCATTCAATGGTTTCATACTTTTCTCCAAACCATCTACGGTTAGCAGCAGCTATTGGTGCAGATCTTTGTATTCTGTGTGATTTTAAGCCTGCTTTTGAGAAAAAGACTGGAATCACCATAGCAACCACACCTTAAAAAAAAAAAACAGAAAAAAGATGTTTATAGTAAGTACACCAGAGGATATTCTCACGTTTGGCTGTAAAGTCCGAATTGAAAGTGGAAAGAAATCTTTTCTCTCCTCCATCTTCTTGGAACCAGTTGCAGAAAGACGTGAATCTAAAGATCCTGTTGTCACTGAATGTTTTTAAGGCTGTTCTTACTAATTTTGAGAAGGAGTCATCTGAGGAATCTTGGTATGAATTTATTTATGACGGTGTTAACTTTTCCTGTCTTTTGCTGAGAATATTCTGTAACCTGCCAATCTTGGGCAGGATTCTCTCACAAAAAGAGATTTTTAATCTCAGTGGGATTTTTCTGGTGAAGTAAAGATTAAATACAAAAACAGAGAAGAGCAGGTTTTTATTGCCTGACAGAAATACCAGATAAGATTCACAGGAACTCTTCAAAATAAAACCTTCAATTTTTTATGGGTTGAATTGTTGGAAATGTAGCATTAATAGTTCTAAGCGAACTAAACCGGGAACGAGGCACGCAGAAATTCTTCAAAATAAAAGCCCCAGTATTTCTATAAGTTTACTCTGACAGAAAGTGAGCTGACGTGCTATACCTCTTTAACCTGCAGCCAGAAATAAATAAATAATAACATAAGGAAACACAGGCCATAAAGTGTGTTCAAAAGAAAAAAAATGAAACAGAAAAAGTATTTTGAGACTGAAAATGAAGATTTGAAACAAAATGTTTAAAATTACTTTTCAGATTAATGTTTTTTTCTTCTTCAGATTCAGATTTTTTTTCTTTTATACTTTTTACTTTTGAGCAAACTATATTCCCAATTTAGTTCCATACATTTTGGACTGTCCGCACCAAATGAAAGGAACCATAAATATTTCTTCAAAAATGGTTTTTATTTATTGAATATCATTGTTTGTGTTTTTCTTTTCCTCTGTGTATCTTTCGTTACGTTTGTAAAATCTTTGTTTCCTCCCCGCACCCCCAGATTCTGCTGCCAACATGTAAAAAACAAAAAACAAACAACAAAAAAACACACACAAAAAAACATCTTCAATCTTAAAAAGAAGTACAACTTTTGCTCGTTGTTGACTGTTGTGTTTCTCGCGTTGACAAATACTGAAGTTTGACAATCGTATTCCGCCGTGAAGCACCGAGATGCTCAGCGAGCTGCAGACGCTGTGATTGGTCAGATGCCCCGCGTTACACAAACCTAAACAGCAGCGGAGGGTGAAGCAGTCGGAACTCCTCATCATCCCAGGCATCACACGTACCGCACGTAGCTGAGCGAGCAGCTCTGGGCCGGATGCGTAAATCGTCGCTCTGTATTTATTTTTGTTTTGTCGAAGCTCTGCCCCGGACAAGCAGCAGCGGCAGCAGCCTGCTGCCAGCCGGCCCGCTCCACGCAGCTCCAGACTGCTCGGCGCTGTTTACCGGAACACAACGAGGAGCGTCGGAACCGGGGCTGTGTCATGTGTTTGTCCTTCTGGTAACACTGTCGCAGCTGCATCCCTTCCTCTGAAAAAGAAAGACGCCGTCTGCGCGCTCACAACGACCTCGCAGCGGCTCGCCATGGGGTCCAGACTGAGCAGACAGAGCAGCCTGGACGACGAGAATTTCTCCAAAAAGCGGCGCAGGCTGCAGGACGGCGCCGGGGAGGGCGGCCGGGGCGGCGGGGACTTTCTGTTTGCTCTGATGCTGAAGTCGGACAAGCTGCCCGGGATGCTGCGCAGGGCCAACCACAGCCCCTACATGAGGAGGGTGGCGTGGATCAAGGAGATCCAGAAGCTGCTGCGCGAGCGCAGGATCGAGCAGGCGACCGACGTGCTCAAGCTGCTGAAGAAGGTAAAGGAGGGGACGGAGAGGTCAGCTGCCCTCACCACCACGCATCCTGTTCTCGTTAAGGAGCAACAGATGAGGGGCTGATGTTAGCACGGAGATGCTAACATCAGCATGCACGAGACTAAACACTTTTAGTCTCGTGCATGCCAGGGCCGCTTCCAGAAACTTTTTACAGGGGTGGGCAGTTGGGGGGGAGGGGCACGGATTTGGTCAAATTGATTATTATTAGACTGCACTCATGTTAGAGGGTTGGAGTAGATGAAGGACATACAACTAAGGAAGAAGACAAAAAAATTACAGATGCATTAATTAATTAATGTCCTAATTTAAAAATATAAATGCACACTAAGCATGTGCCAGCTACTGGAATAAAAGTCTACCAATATCTTTAAAAGTTTCCACTACTCTTAAATCTTCATTCGTAGAGTCCAATCTAGGGGTGCACCGATTGCAGTTTTCTGGCCAAACACCCATTTTTAAAAAGCATGACGTGCCGATTGCTGTATAATTTTGACCAGTGCTAACCTTTGGTGTGTAAAGCTGGTAAATAAAATGACAGAGCTGGTAAGTTGTTAACAGTGGGGTGACTACAGTCAACCAGGCGACCTGGTGGGCGGGTCAGTCAGTCTGCGCTCTTTCACCACAGAGCAAAAGAGGACAGTGGCTGATGTTCAGACCTGTATGGATAAGATCGGTTTCAGGTATCAGGAAATCTGGGTCAATAAATTAGCTGTCCGATAACGATCCGTTGAAAATGTGCTAGATCTGGTTGCGTCAGTAATGTGGGATCTATTTTTGTTGTTTTGGGTTTTGGTTTTTCCTGGATTTGTAGTTTTGATCATTTGTTGTTTACTTTTTCCTTGTTTCTCTTTGTTATCCATCTTACTTTAAGACTAAGCTATTTTTTAGTCGTTATTTCCTGTATTTTCTTTGCTGCTGGTCAGCTGGATGAAACGTGTATTTGACCGTTTGGAAACATTCCCAGTGAGGAAAACAAATGTTCTCAAGCTACATGTTGGTAAAGCAGCAGACTGCAGGCTAGTTACCAGAGGAAACAGCCAACCAATTAACCAGCTTCATTTACTCCTAGTGATACACTATAAACAGCAGAATGGTAAAAAAAAAAAAAAAACTAAGACCTTCTGTGCATCCAAGACTAAATTTAACTGGTCGATATTTTGCCACATGTCTCTATTGCATAAAAAATATGAGAACTAAAGTAATAAAAGTATCACAATCAATCAATATGCAGTGGGAATATTTGATCTTTTTTTCTGTTGTAAAGCCTATTAGACCATGTTTTATATTTTGTTTGAAGTACGTATGAGGCTGTCATCCAGGCTGGGCTTCAATTCCTGATCCCTTTGACCTTTGACCCCAACTCACCTCCACCCTGGCCTCTTTCTTTGTGCTGTTTTGACTGTCACTCTGTTTCTTTCCCCTGCCCTCCCCTCTCTGCTTCGTTTGCATGTAAAGTAGGCCGCTCTCCGAGCAGCGTACCTGTGACACACCGTTTCTCGTGACTCAGAGCGGTAAGATGCACAGCGCGTTGACATGAGATTCTAAAGGATAGTCGGTCAAGCCGCACGCCGTGTGTGTGTGTGTGTGTGTGTCGTTACGTTTCCTCTAATTTCATTTTTCTCTCCCCGGCTGATGGGAGAGAAAAATGTGGATATTTCCACGCGCACGCCGACCCCCGTGCGTCCGTGCCTTTGTGTCCTCCTCTATAGGCAGACTCGTGTCTCTCCTCGGGCTGCTCTAATGCTGCCATTACAGCTACATGCCCTCTTTATCGCTTCCCCACATTTAATGGCTATCTCCCTCCGCTGCGACAATTTAAGCCCTGCCTGCGGCTTTGTTTACCTCAACAGAAAAACAAATGCTTCTTTAAAGGTTATATTTACTCTTTACTACAAGGAATAAGGTCACAGAAGTAATATTAAAAAAAAAAAAAAAACATTAAGTGCTGTCCTTGCCTCTGCAGCAGAGACTTTGTTCTGTGTGCGAGTCTTTTTTTTTTTTTACACAGTACTTTCCCCTTTAATGCCTCTTGGAATTTTTCACATTTTTCAATTTTTCCCCCCAAATTGTTGCAAAAAGCATCCCCACAGCATGATGCAGCCACCACCATGTGTGTCATTGCAGCTTCTCCAAAGTCACCATGGGTCTTTGCGTCTCTGATTAATGCTCTCCTACGCCAGCCTGCTCAGGGGGCAGGTTTTGAAATATAAATGGGCATTTATGTTAACGTTGATTATCACTGGCAGAAGATTATAAAAATATAAACTGCAAGAGTGAAAAAACTGAGCTGATGGTGTTTGCAACCCCCAATATGTGACACTACTTTTGGTACTTTTGCTGTTTGAACTTTGTCTTTTTTACCATCATCTTTAATTGTCAATAAGTTTGAAACACATGATTGAATGCAGTTATTATTTATTACTTAAAGACAAAAGTTAGCTACTTAGTGCAACTGTTGTACTGGTGTTATTTGACGATAGGGTCATTTTTAGAGCAGCGTATGTTGTTGCTTTAGAGATGATGTATCATTATATTTATCATAATATAGGCCAGAAAGTCTTTATGATACAATTTTAGGTCAATAATACTTGTTCTTTAGTTTCCCGTCGTTCTCTCTCTACTTTCTGACGATGGATTCCTGTGAAATCTCCAAAGTTAAGGATGTTGTTCTGTGAAATAATGCTGCCTTTAAGCATCTCCACAACGTCCCCCATGTACTGTCTGCTGTGTTTCTTGGTCTGATGGTTTTTGTTCACTAATATTCTCAGAGATCTTCTTGGCATTTCAGGCTTCAAATCCACTCAAATTATTTTGAAAGGAAACAAGGAGCCTTTTCACTTAACAACCGTTCGCATTATACCAACCTGTAAAATACACGTAATTTAAAAATAACCCCACTCTTTTTATCAATTTTTCTTTCTACATTTAATGTTAATTGCTGCATGTTCCAGCCATTCCACTTGTGACATGGAATAGGCAGCATCCAGTGACATCGAGTAAACATGGGCACATCTTAATTAGACGTTTGCTTTTAAAGGCTGTTCTCACCTGCTGTGACATGTTGCATAAAAAGGAAGTAGGTGCATCCAGATCTAGCAGCATCTCCTTGGGGATCTCATTTGTTTGGGTCTGCGTTTTAGCCGCTCAGTTCTGTGTTAATTACTCTGAAGGGGAGGGGGGGAAAAAATGGCACCTCCTTAATTAAGACAAGAAGAAGAGAAACTGGCTGGCCTCCGTGCGACATATGGGACACACATGCAGCCTCATTCTCTCCTCATAATCTGTTCCTTTATTATTATTATTATTATATTATGATGCTTTTCAGTGGGTGTATGACAGACTTTGCTCTCAGAAGTGTTCGCTCTGCTCCAGGAAGGAAACAGAGATCTGAGTGTCGCCTGCAGATGCAAAAAGGATTTGTTCCGTCATGTCACGCTTTGCAAATGACAATTGATCGTGTCTAATCACGGACAGATGGAGGAGGGTGGGGGTGTATATTTTTATACCTTCCTTCTCAGACGGGCAGCAGCTTCTTCTTCTCCTCCGCTTTGGAGTCGGTCTGTGTTTACTGTTGCCCTTGTTAAAAAAGGGGAGCTTGCCAGCCGCCCACTCAGACTGTCTGTTATAATCCACGGCGAATGCGCCGGGCAGAAAATCTATGCAGATGCTTTTGTGCACGTATGTGCGTGCTGCATGGATGCTCCCGAAGGCTTTATTCTCTCATTAAAGCAGCACAACAACGTGGACATGTTGATAAAACCGTGAAAGAGGAGGATTAGGTCGGATTGAAAGCCAGATTTACGGTGGTTGCATCGTTGTTGTTGTTTTTTAAAAATCCAACCTGGAAAAAGAATGGTCCGAATTCATCACTGAAAGACTCAAATTATTACGAGTCAGTGCGAATTGTGAGTGAGCGTAGCATTCTGATGAGGGGTGGGCAACATGGACTTTTCAGTTTTATGACAATATTTTGACTGTAAAAGTGACAATGAGAACTGTTTATTACTTCTTTATTAGGTAACAATAAATCTATATCTCAATTATAGTCCCACAAGAACAAATACTACTCTTGAAAAACATTCCCATTTCACATTACGGTTCTTTAGAACACCAGCGCGGCTGGACCACGTGGCCGAAAAACGTATCGTGATATCGGCGTCTCATATTGGTCGATATCAATAATTATTGATCCATTTTTTGTTTTAAACATCTGAGACAATGCCAAACTTTTCCCTCCACACCATTTCGTGTTTTTAAGAAGTGATGAGGACAGGTTGTTGCTAGGTAACCAAAGAGCGAGTAAGTTGATGGCTTTCACGTTGCTTAGCTCGGTGTGAGAGGCTGAGCAGCTAAATCCTCTCCCCTGCCTACATCTCCCAGAATGCAGAGCGCTTCTGGATATTCAGTAAACTTACTGAAAAATCTATCAGATGTGTTATCTATTGAAATTGATCATCTCAATATCTACTGTTATTGATTTATTGTCCAGCCTTAGTCACCACTCACGTAAAGAAGTGTAATTTCATTGATATTTGTTGGTACACCTTTATTAAACAAACAGTGGGGAAAAATTGTAAAAATCCTGACAATACAGACAGTTTTAGATGTTTTAAAACATCATTAATATGATTTTATTGTGACAACAATAAATCAAAAATCTTATCCTGATAAGAAGCTTATGATAAATGGTAAACGATACGATAAATACCCAGCCCTACTTCTGACTAGCAGTATTTTTAGCTCTGTCTTCGGGTAACATTCCCGCTGACACGCCGCCCCAGATCTCACTGTCCACTGTAGATGAAAAACTCTTTGTCTCTTTTAATGAATATTTAAAGGAAAGCGCTCCTTTTTTCCTCTCTCTTCCCCGACACAGGAGGCACCTATTTCCATCCCGCTCCTTTCACCCCGTAGCCAGGCCAAGTGTTGGGAATGTTAGTCATGACCTGCTTTGGTCTGGTCACGTTTCTGCTGTCGTTGTGTTGTTCCTCATTTCTCTTGTCTCACCTTCTTTGCTAGGACCTGGGTTTGGAGGGCACCTCCATGAACGACATCTTGTACAAAAACGCCGCCTTCCTCAATCTGGTGGACCCCATCTCACACGAACTGCTGCTCAGCTTGGCCCGAGAGATGCAGTGTCCCAAGAAGGTCAGTAAGCCCCGTGTGCGCCGTGACGCGAGACATTTACTTTTGTTAATGATCGGTTCTTCGGCTGGAGAAACAATCCAATCTGAGGCTGGTATTTTTTCCTGCAGACGGATGTTGCATTTCTGCTCGCTGTGCACCACGGGCTACTCTCTTTGATGTGTGGGGGTTTTTTCAAACCCAAAAATAGAGCAATCCATGAACACAGGAAAAGTTGAAAGCATCAAGCCGCAAGGAAAGAAAATGAAACTCACAGTTAATCATTTTGAAAAATGCAGCATTTTAATTTGAGTGCATTTACTCAGTGATGAAAAATAGCCCTGCTGGCTGTGTTTGTACAAACGTATTTTAACAGTAGGACAGCGCTTAGTCATCTGCTTTAATATTTTACAGGGTTGGATTACAGACAGAGGAGGAACTTTGAACAGTCTCTCTAGATCATGCTGGGTCTTTCCATATTTGGTCCGATGCCTGGGGCAGCCATGGACGAAGGTTGCTCACAGTTGTAGATTTTTTGTATTTAAAACAGGGACAATGAGTAATTTACATTAAAAGGAAAGATACACCGTACCAGGCTATGGGTCTGGTGCTAATTTCCACTGATTCAGTGTGTGTAACCTATATAAAAAAAAAACAAATCTACATATTTGTTGGAACTCCACTGTGTTGTGACAGTATAGTATGAGACATATAATGTATGAAAAAAAATCGAGCTCCTTGGCCTTCCGCCAGTGCTCCCAGTGCTGACTAGAAACAACCAATCAGAGTCCAAAGACGGGTCTTAGCGCTGTCAATCATGCCAGACACAGCTTCAAGGTTGATTGACAGCGCTAAGACCCGCCTCCTGGCTCTGATTGGATGTTTTTGTTAGGCAGCAGTGCATTTCTTCACACGGCAAAAGTAGCACAGGGAGAATTGGCTAATCTTTTCAAATTGGCCGACTCATATTATGCTGTCACAACATAGTCAATCCTAAAAATATATATTTTATTACGTGTCGTGTATAAAAGTTTCATACTGCAGCTTTAAAACACAATCATATGTCATTATTCATAACCTGGATTTCATTATTCATAACATCCAAACTCCAGTGAGTCCACAGTAGATGCCACATCCCTCACATCTGCTCTTATTTAAAATAAAAAAATATCCTGACAAGGAGTTATAGTACAAAACAAAACTAGTGGCCTATTTTATGTCTGAAGAACCATTTCTGTATTTATTGTTCCCTGGAATTACGTAGAGAAATAGACCATCTCTAATGAATTGGGTAAAAGAGTTTATGTTTTGAAATAAGAACTCTTCAATGGATTAAAATCAGATGCACTTGTGTAATAGTAATGCAGTGTAACAAAGAGGCCCAGAGCATGACAGATCCTCCACCATACCTAACTGTTTCCACTCGTCTCACGCCGAACCCACACAGGGTGTGTGTTCCTATAGAGCAGGGGTGTCAAAGTCAAATGGACGGAGGGCCAAATAAAAAATTTAGCTACAAGCCGAGGGCCGGACTGATCGAATGTTCATTGAAATTTTTCTAAATGACGCATATAGTGTAGTGCAGCGGACCGGCCCAAGCCTACGTAAATTTCCTGCGGACGGGGGGGGGGGGGCGGTGCGTGCGCGTTGTGAGGATCGAGGGGGGGGGGGGGGGGGGGGTGCGCGTTGTGAGGATCGAACGGGGGGGGGTGCGTGCATCTCGCATTTTTTCAGACGGGGTGCCGGCTTGCTGCGGTCTGCGGGCCGGTTCTAATAATAAATCAAGATCATCCCAGGGGCCGTAGAAAATCTTCTCGCGGGCCGGATGTGGCCCGCGGGCCTTGACTCTGACATATGTGCTATAGAGGCTCAGCCTTTGTCTCATCTGAGCTGATTAAATCTGAGCAGATGACCTCATGTTTCCCTTTCTGATGGTTGGACAGGAAAGGCTCGTTTCTGACATCACTCCAAAACAACCAGTTGGCTTGTAAATAGAGTCCAACGGTTGTCATGGAGACCCGGTGACCCCAACACTTCCTGCTGTTATCCAACCGAAACAAAAAGTTGTGTGTTTTTTATTCACAATTCCTAAAAAATGATCAACTTCAAAGCGTGAGATATAAATAAAAGATGTTTCTGTTAAATTTATTTGAGAGCTACCAATTGTTGGGCCACGCATTTTAAAAACTGTAGTTCCTCGACGTGGGATGTTTTGTTTTTTTCCTGACTCAGTAACTGCACTGAAATTAAAGGATGTATTGTTAAAGGTTTTGCAGCATGAGATTATGCTTCTGCAATAAAAGATGAATCTGTTTGTTTCCCATCATCCTCCAGTGTCTCCTGAACTGATACTAACCTAAATTCTGCAGCTTTCACCCGGACCCGTGTTTAATTTCTCCTCCTCGCCGCACTTCCTATGTCTCTCCCTCCCTGCATGTGATTAGATTTACTCGCTCCAACGAGGCGACTAAATTGGGTTTTGTTGTGCACTCGCTCAAGGCGTCGAGGATAACACTGGACCTTATTTTGTCCCCCTTCTTTTTCATGCGAAAGATAACGTGCAACTCGTTTTAGGAAATGAATTGAAGTTTTGCATTGATATCTCCAACGATCGTTTCTCCTCTCACTGCTTCAACCTTCTCCTTTTTTGTTGTTGTTTTTTTGTTTGTTTGTTTGTTTGTTTGTTTTTTAATTCCTCGCTCTCCTTTTTGCAGGATGCGGACACCATAAAGTCTTCTGATAAGATTTGCAGGCAGCTGATCTACCACCTGACCCCGCACTCAAAGTGGCTGAGGAAGAGCATGTCCAGGCGGAAATCCCAGGCCTGGTAAGCCCTCGTGTCCAGACATCCAGTCTGTAACTAATCTGCAGATCTGCACAACAGGGAGCGGCGCTCGGTGCCCTCAGCCGGCGCTGATATCTCTTTGAATCTGTCCCCTTCCGCTCACGCAAACCTAAGTTATTCCACAAAATGTAGATTTTCATTACAGAGTGATTCCCAATCCCGTTGGGAACAAAAACCTTGGCAGTTCTTTTGTAGATGCTTTTGCAGACACTAAAAGTAGGCGTTCATATCAGAAAAACGAAAACAAAGACAATATGAGCTTTGTGGTATCCGACAGGTTCATTATGAGCCAGTTGAGCATCAACAGGATCATAGAGCTAGCTGTCGATCTGCGTGAGCCGTGCTTTGTTGCGCTCGCTGAAATTTAATTCATCCCGAAAAAATGAAAAGGATCAAAGATTAATCTGACACCCACGGCGTCTTTGAGACTGTAAATACATTAGATGGCAACTATTCTTCAGCTGACAGCTGTTTGTTTTTTTTCCACTTAGTCATGTTGGGAGCTTCATAAATCTGCAGAGGGATGGGCTGATGCTGGCGGAGTCAGCAGCAGCAGCATGAATCATTAACACTGAAATCCACCCTAAAACAGAATACTAATAGAGAGGATGCTGGGGTGGAGGTCTGACAGCTTCACCTGCTGCTGCATTCGAGAACAAAAATCTGTCAGAGCTGAAGAGACGAGACAAGGACACCCTGCTGTTCGCTTTGTCCCCCGCTCCCCCCAGAGTGAGGGCTTCACATCCGTGTTCGGTATCACTGACAGGAAACACGTATTCAGTTTGTCACACAGCAACCTCAAAGTTTGTAATTGTGTGATAAAATGTGAAGTGGACAAAAGCCATGTTGTTCCCCAGTTCAAAAGTAGCAAGTAAACTGTATTTATGTAGCACTTTTTACAAGTCAGAAGGTACGACTGAAGGAGAGATAAAACCAAATACATGAAACAAAATAAATCTAATTGAAAGCTGATCTGAACAGATGTGTCTCCAGCTGCTTTCCGGTCAGATTGTGGCAAAATTAAACACATTGGTGTCCATGGAAAACATCATGTGCTGTAAAACTTAACACTGCACATCAGTCTTACACTTTTCAAAGTGATCGATTCTTCTGTTTGATTATTTTAATTCCTAATTTAATTTAATTCCTAATAAGAAGATAAACATGTTAAATTCAGTTTATCTGGTGTATGTTTGATCACCCATAGCAATCTCCAACTAAACACTTTCAACGTGAAAATGTGAAAAGCACTTTTTTAGATAAACCAATTAATAATTGGACACAAAAAATGCTTGTAGATTTTTAAAAATGTTTTCACAGAATTTGATCCAGGTGAAGCTAAAACTAGAAAACTAGGCCACTATATATATATATATATATATATATATATATATATATAATATATATATATATATATATATATATATATATATATATATATATATATATATATATATATATATATATATATATATATATATAATCTACATCCTTTGATATAATCTTTTTGTTTAGTCTTCTGAAAGTAAAAAAGTAAAACGCCTCAAAATGGCCACTGGGTGTTGACCAGCAAAAGTTAGATTATTAGCAATAGGTAAAATAAACACTTTCAACTGTTAATTACAGTTTAGCGATGGCTTCAACTTCAACTTCTAACCAAGAAAATTAGATTCTGATGTTTAGATATTCCTGAAAGCAGCATATTTCCCACAAAGTGGCACTGTGCTTCTTTGATTTAGCCACTTTGCAGCTTAGTAATAAACACAATTTGTTTCTGTTTCTTCCATTTTTCCCGCTGCTACTCCACATACTAGATATTGCAGAAAGCTCTGTCAAATTTATAACTAACAGGACAAAACTGTTAGACGATATGAAAAAAAACAAAAACATAGAAAAACCTTGGGAAGCCTAATAAACTACTGCTTGAGACTATTTGACATGGAAACTGTAAAAAAAAATTATGACTGCATAAAAACGTTAGCAAAGGAGCAATGACAAAACGGTGCCAATGATGCAATATTCCTTCAGAGTTGAGACGAGGGGAAAAAAATAAACTCTTAGAAAATAGGATCTTATTGAAATTCTTTTTCACATAAAGTTATACTGACTTTGCTTCCAGAAACAATTTGAAAATTAATATTTTAATTGCAGCAATTTCATACAGAATTCAAACTTATGGAGACTGATGAGCCTCCGGAGGCTCACAGGCTGCTGGCAAAGAAAAACCTTTCAAAATGTAAATTTAATTTAATGGTTTTAACAGACATCTGTTACTAGACCATAGAGCTGGATTGAATTATGAATGTTATCTCAGTGCTGATACCTTGTAGATTTAGTGGTAGTTGTTTTGTTTGTTTGCTCTGGATCTCTCTAAACTTCACGAGGGTTTAAAGATAACTTAAAATAAAACATCCTGTCTGGGATTAGGGTTAGCTAGGAATTGCCCGTTTTCTGGTATGATGGTCTTTCGATAAAATGTCAAAACCAAACCAAAATAAAGCTGAAAAGTATGCAACACAGGACAGATCCTGGTAACCATCTACTGGTAGCGTCGCCCTTGTTCTCTGGTGCCAAATGAATCTGGAAGACAGGTGATGGACGTTTCTGGACAGATCGCCTCAGAAAACCTTTTCTTTGCTTCCTGGGTGCAGAAAGAGGAATCAATCTGAGAGCTGTGTGATCCAAGCTATTAACACCTCAGGAGAAACCCGTCTCCATGGCTATTAGGGTTTTACTCCTCTGATAACAGATACAGCCAGCCTGACAAATGTGTCACCATGGACAGCTGTTAGAATCCCTCTCACCTTGCCTGCTCTACATCCAGGTTTTCCTCTTTACAAACCCATACCAGCTCCTTATGCCACACAGCAAGAACTGCTGCTGGCGTGACTATTTTCAATATGACGGGAAAAAAAAAAACACTTCAAAGCATCAGAAGTGACAGGTACCGCTGAGGATGAAACTGTAAGTCGCCAGGCAGCAGAAGATGCTCTAATTCACTCTGACACCTCACCAGAATCCCAGCCCGCTTCAGGAAGAGCTCGAGTTCGACACGCCGCATCGACCTCTGTGGGCCGAGACGGGCTTCTGTAAAATGTAGCTGACGGAGAACAAAGGGCCGAGCCGGGTGGAGTTGTGAATAATGGATATGATTTCATCTGTGATGTTAATCAATAACTATTGTGTTACTCCTCTGCTGGACACTCTGAGGCTGCAGCGAAGGAGATGGCAGCACGACATACTTCTCAGGTGACAGATGAAGATGTTTTTCTTAAAATCACCCAGGGAGAAGTAATGGTCAGGGTTCCTGACCAGGCTGAAATGTATCTGAGTGTTTTCCAGGTCTGAATAAGTGAGTGAGTGAGTGGAGAACTATTTGTGCTTCCTGATTCAATCTCTGCCTCATGTTAGGTCCTCCTATCCACGGCCCATTTTTTTCACTTCTGATACCGATATCTGAGATTTAGTACGAGTCGATACCGATCCAATACTGAGAAACAATGCTGAGTTGACTTAAAACATTTCTTATTTTAAAAAAAAAACACAGCCATAATTTCACTGAATGAAAAATGCATTTAATGGCTATGCACCAGTATAGCACACTTAGCAGCAATAGCTTGGTCAAACATGTAAAATCAACACAGCTTTGATTTGTTCAGGAGTAGAACAGCCAATGTAAAATAAATAGTAAGGAAACTGACAGGAACAGCAGGTCGATTACTTTGGTCAAACATTTAAAAATAAACTGCAACAAACCTTTCAGCTGATTCAGAAAGTGCAATTATTAATTCTAAGTATAAAGTAAAATAAACACAAAGCAGAGCAAAAAGCAAAGAATTAGACTGAATAGATCTGCCCTTATGGCTCGGGCACATAGTCACTGATACCCTGTCTGGTTTTTTATTCAGTTTCTGGACCGATACCGATATTAATATCGGATCATTGCATCTCTACTCTACATCCATATTCTCCAACTCTCATTTTTACAGATTAAAAGAATGGCATATCGGGGTCAGAAAGCCTAGAAAATCTTGTGATTGTGGCAATATTGTGTCGATGTTGATATCAGTTCAGATAATTCAACATTTCCCATCGGTTATTATGATGCTCCCAACGCTCACTGTGACCTTTTACCGCATTAAGACTCCATCCACCACGCTAGAGTTATAACAGGCATGCAAATCATGAGTTCATGGCACTTGGACTATAACAGCCAGTAAATGCAGCTTTCCATACAGTTCTTTCCTCTGTAGAAGTTTCTTCAAGGCTGTACCATCCGTCTCTACCATCCCTAATCCACTAACGCAGTATTCTGAAAAAAAATGTCTTAGAAGTGTGTCAATCATTTGTCAGAAGTTGTCTTCAAATTACATTAACGCTCCCTAAACTTCACCAAAATCATTATTTTTTTGTTAAATAAATCCTTGTTGAAGTCAGTGTAACTTTGCTTTGCCCTCCAGCAGATTTCATGTCATCAAAACCTCCATTATCGTTTCATTTCATTTATTAGACAATGCAAACAAAACTTAGAAGAGAACAAGTGTGTGAGTATATAGCTACAAGTTGTTTGCAACTTCAGTGGTTTGGCATTTCTATGTATTAAAATACTTAACATTTCTAAATCAGAATACATTAAGACTATATGTTTTTGTATTTTTTCATGTAAACAACCTTGCAACCTCCAAATTCATATAATTAAACCTACAGATTAAAATACAAACGATTCATAAACCAAGATACTATAAACAGACATGTTTTCCTCTGTACATGTTCATAAACAACTTGCCAGCTCCAGATTTATATACATATCCTCACACATTCAGCTAACATACTAAAAATTATACCTGTAATACTAACTCACTAATACATACACTCCCACACAGATCTGCTCATCCATTAAGAATGATCACATTTTTGGTTTTCTTAATTTTCTTTTATCCTCTATAGTTAAAATAGCACCACTAATAAACATAATATGCAATAAAATCCTTCCTTAATCCAAAATAAATATCCTTTCCCTGTCTGTGTCCAAACCTATTTTGGTTTGTGCGTGTTCGCTCTGTAAGTTCAAAGACTTTAAGGGTCCATTTTGTTTCCTTCTCTACAGTCTCAAGACGACTCTACAGAAGAAGCTGTCCAGCGACAGCGTGGACCTGTCTGGAATCCCCCTGTCCGCCCGCGATGTCCGACAAGTGGCTTTCTACCTCCAGAGCAACAGGGACAGCGTGGTGGCCGTGGACATCAGCTTCACCGAGCTCACGGACGACAACCTGAGGGTGCTGCTGCCGCTCCTCGCCCTGCTGCCCAAACTCAGCACCCTGGCTCTCAACGGCAACCGCCTCACGCTGGCCATCATCAAAGACCTCACCGAACTGCTCAAGGACCCCAAGATGTTCTCCAGCCTGGCCTGGATCGACCTGGGCAACAACGTGGACATTTTCACCATGCCCCAGCCGCTGCTGGTGGCGCTGCGCCGCCGCTGCAGCCTGAAGAGCAGCCTGCCCACCATCTACGAGTACACGGAGGGCCAGCCGTACGCCTACCACCTGGAGACCTCCATCGAGGAGCCCAGCCACTACGAGGAGGAGGAGGAGGTCGAAGAGGAGGAGGAAGACATGGGGGATAGGTTTGAGCTGGAGTCGTGGGGCTTGGGGGAGAAACAGCTCTCTAAACATTTTACCCTTCACTACTGTGAGAGGTGATGGGCCGCTTCCCGTCCGGAGAGCTTTCGGCTGTGGTTGAAATGACGCCTCGCAGCACTCTGTTACTTCTTTCACCCTCTTGCCCTCACACCACGAGACAACGTCCCCCTTTACAGGCGATCAGGGAGCCCGGTGTCCACATTGCGAACTAATTGTCCCGACACAGCTACTAAAGCTAATCTTTACCATCTCCGAGTTAACCCACGTAAGACGGCGAGGAAGAAACCGACGGCCTGGACGGCAGACTTACTGTGTTGGTGGATGGCGCTCTTGGGAAAAAGGTGCGGTTTCATTGGAGGGTGGCTGGAGGAGTCAAAGTGCCGGTTCTCTCTCTCTCTGTCCTTTTATCCACGTCTATCGCTCCATCTCGGTCTCTGTTGAGAGCCAATCCCCAGGAGACTTAAATCAGTTGGTCGGACGAAGGGGCCGCATCCCGAAGGAGAGAGGGGGGGGACACCTGGAGTGAGGTTTGGAAACCGTCAGCCCACCGTGGGTTCTCTACCAGGACTGAGACTCTCTCTGTCCGACAGGGCCTAGCTCCACATTCTGTGTTCTCTGTTAATCTCTCAACAAAAGCTATGACACAAGTTCAACAGACTATACAGCCAGCGACCCGTCACGTGGCGCTGGCAAAACTGCTTGGTCGACTTTTTACGTTCTTTCCCAGTGTCCACCCGTGAATGCCCATGTGGAAATGAGAACAGAAGACAAAACAGTTTCAACAGGTCATTTTTATATATTTTTTTGTGCACCTTAGAGGACAAAGCCGTCTCAGAAGACAACGGGTAGGACTCAGCAACGGAGAGGTGTCGCCGCTTGTTTTTGTACTCGCATTAAAGCTGACATCACTGCGCTCTTTAGGGTCATAGCCACAGTATTTCGACACATTTATGGCTCCTGCAGCCGAAGCGGCTCCTGAGTCACAGCAAGGAGGGCCAAGCCGCTCTTCCTACTGCCGTCCGTCTCCACAGGTGTCGTCCTTTCCACTTAACGTCGCCGTATATCAGTGGCCCTGTGTTGTGAGGCACTTCCTTGACTGTTATCTATCAGTTCCAGTCTTTCTGCAGTAGCATTATACGATCACCTAGGCTGACCAGAACACTGCGACGCACTTTAAGGCCCTGTCGTTTTTTCCACGTTTCACCTCCTCTGTAGCGTATACTCTGTGCACATAGTTGGTACCTGAGTATTTACAAGGCAGAAGTTGAAAGTATTCCACGTTCAGACAGTATGAGCTACGCAGCTGATGATTGTTAGCAGGATCAAAACAAGCGCACCAGATATATAATAAATGTTCAGTACGTGTTATTTGTGTATTTTGTGTCGGTAAAATGTCTAAATGCTGTTGTTTTGTCTCTCGTCGGATTCAGCAGTCGTATTTAATTGTACGTAATGACAAAGAACAATAACATCTAGCCCAAAGAAGTCCTGTTGTTGGACTGAACGGATGATGTTTTATGGGACAATGCAATAAAACAGAGGGTTGCTCGGTAAATGTTACCCAGCAGAGGATATTTGTGTGGAATATTAAATCCTCCCAGACTAAACTCTTGCTTCCTCTTGGTTCGTGCAGCGCCTTGCAAAAGTGTTCATACAGCTTGTCCTTTTTCACATATTGTCACTTTAAATCCACAAACCATATTAGATTTTGTTTCAGTTTGTGAGTCAGACCAACAGAAACCCGGCAAGAACTTAATTTATGAAGATGTGATGTGCAAGAGCTCATGTGCATGTCTCCACCAGCTTTTATCACCTACCTGTTTTCCTCTACAAAACAGCTAAAACGCAGCCAGACTGGAAGAAGAGTGTCCATCAGCATCAATGTTCAACTTTTCCCACTGACTCTGAATTGAATTTAGATCTGGACTTTCACTGAGCCACTTCACATGAATATGTTTTGATCTGAACCATTCGATTGTAGAGAGATGCCCCACTGCCACCAGTTTCAAGTCCTTCTTTTCACTTTTCCTGCAAAAGAAAACCATTCCCACATCATGATACTGCCACTGCCATGTTTCACAGTGAAAGGGAGGTGTTCAGAACCGTCTACATTCATTTTTTTGTCCATTCTCAACGCGTTTGCTACATTCCCTACATCGCCCTTTGAGAACTGGCAGCTACATACAAACACACATGATTTGTCAGATTTTCATTTTAAAATATAAAGACCATGTCTAATTTTCTTTCAGTTTATTACCTAAAACCCCTGCAAGATGCATTAAAATTTGTGGTTGCAACGTTACGCGAACAGGTTTAAGGTATATGAATGAGTTTTGCAACGCTCTGCTGTTTATGTTCATGTGTCAGTAAGTGTCAAACCTTTTCCTAGTTGTGGTCTGTGTATTTATGTCTCATGCATTCAATGACTGCCAATAAAAGAACCTGTCCAAACAGAGAAGTGGAGTCTTGTGATTTTATTTTTTCTGGTAAGGTTAAAATGATTTGCTGATCTGTTTTTACCAGCTGGGTCGCTGTCAGAACATGCAGTGAGTCACAGACAAAAGCATAACAAGCAGCTGATTGATTTCTCCAGATGATCCTGTTAAAGGAGCCGGGTTTGAGCCGTGTTGTTTTCAGACCGGCAGCCAGGAAGCTGTACGTGTTTGTGCTGTCGAGGAAACGCCTCAGCTTGCAGCCGTTAGCCGGGGAAGGGCACGGTGGGCTGTGCGTGAGGACCAGACCATGATCCTCTCCTGGCAACCTTTTGTTCGTGCTGCCAGACATGGTAATGTGACATTTGCAACAGGTGGCTCCTATAAGGTCAGGGCACCGTGTGACTGTCACAACCCCTCCTGAGGTCCAAATATCGTGTGACAAGGCAACACAGCCCGCCCCAAGAAATCACCAGGTTTGTGTTATTTGACCTTTCAAACTCTGCAGGATTGGTTTATTTCTGTTTTACCGGTGAAATATCAATTTCCTCTGTTGAAGCAGAGCTGGAGACCTTTAAGCTGACACAGAAAGAGCTTCACAGATTCACTGAGGAAACGTCTCCACCGCTGGATGTCCAGAATTACAAATTCAGAGTTTAGTCAAAGACACCATACTGTATGAACAGCTTCTAATATGTAGAGGAAGGAAGACCCATTTTACAACACAATTCCAGCAAAGTATTTGCTCCCAGATTGTTAACTTAATTATTCTCTTTATTTTTGAGAAAATTTATCACTCTCCAGAAGTTCATTGCTAAAGCTTCTTGTTTTAAAGAGAGGATATATTGTTGATGTGGTGTATGTTCTCCTTAACTACATGCTACATCCTTACCAATCAATGACTAATTTCCCCAATATTCATCCATTGTTTGTCTATACCTGCTTTTACTAACACAGAGATAAACATTTTGAACAGCAATAGTTGTGTCCAAACTTTTGGTCTGGACTGTATATGTCAATAAATTGCTGCCTACAGGGCAATTAAAAAAGAATGAAACAAAAAAACAGGGCAATATTTTATAATTTAATATATAAGTGAGCCAAAGAGCCACTTCTGTTAGCCTGTGTCTAGAACCACCTGTGAGCTGCAGGTCTGAGGCATTTTGTTAGCATGTTTTCTATCATTCTTATAGCTTGATAGGAAGCCTGATCCAAACTGGCAACCCACATTAACAAAATGGTGAAATAATATTGACCACAAAACACTGTATTTATAAAATATATCAACGCTTTCCCTACACAATCCTAACAAACGTTTTTAATGTTGAAAAAAATAAAAAGTTTCTCTTCACAATATTTATTTATTTCCTATTAATCTATTTGTCTGCGACAGACTCTCGCCCGGAACGTAGCTGGGGATAGGAACCAGCAACCCTCCCGACCCTATTAGGGACAAAGGGTGTATAGAAAATGGATGGATGGATGGATGGATGGATGGATGGATTAATCTATTTGTATGATTTGTTTATTTAAATTGCCATTTATATTACTTTTCGGTTTCAGGAAATGATTGAGGGATAAAGAGAATGATGTCTGGTTCTTTAGGTTCTGACGGGTCTGCGGTTCCTCTCCTGATCCATTCTGTCTGATATCAAACTCACTGTGAGCCACTGAATATCGCCGACACATTTTTTTTTAATGCTCCTATTAAACTTCACTGTAATTGTTTAGTCTGGAATGTGCGTCTTTCCACTACCGTCTGTATTTTTGCCAGAGGTTTTGCTTCATTTTAAAAAGACGCGGGTTGATAGCAGCTCACAGCGGCTGCAACCGTCTCCAAGCAACCGCGACAACAGCGTCAGTTCGTTGGGATTCGGGGGCGGGGTTCCTATAGACCTTTTTCACGCTTCCGGGTTTTGAAGCGGATGTTGAGTTCGACGACTTCCGGTGGCTACAGCGTTAGCGTTAAAGGCTTGGAAAATGGCTCAAATTCGGCGCAGTTGTTTTTGTTCAGTTCCTGGTTGTTCATGTGGGGCAAAAAGACAACCATATCTGTCCTATCATGCGTTCCCAACGGACCCGAAACAACGGAGGCAGTGGATCCACGCGATCCGAAGAGATGAAGGTCCCAACTTTTGCATAAAGTCAGGGAGCACGTTCGTATGTAGCCGCCACTTCACGCTGCAGGATTTTGTCAGCAAATCCGCCACCAGACGCCTTAAAAGCAGAGCTGTTCCTTCCCTTTTTGCCTGGAATAACTTCACTGCACCAGCAACGAGAGAGTCTGCTTTCAAGAGGGCTAGGAAACAGCTTTCTCAGAAAGCTAGCCTGGCTAATGATGCTACTGCCGACCATGATTATATGGCACATCCACCCCCAGGTAAACGTCAACTTAAGATAGTACATTGTATACATTTGCCATGTAAGATAATTTCAGTCAAATATAACTATTACTATAATAATTTGTTTATTATTATGTTCACATAATAATGAAATCATTTTTATGAGATGATTTCGGCTAAAAGGTAGCGGCACAGTTTTTAGCCGCTACTGTGCCTCTGATGACCAGATCCGATTCTACACCAAATTTCCATGTATTTTGTGGTCGTTATGTATCACAATTTTGTGGAGAGATTATGTATATACATACATACATGCTCCGACTCACAACATGTATTGATCTTCACAGAAGTAATGTTACATCTATATAATTAAAACTTCTTGCTCACTGTATGTTATGCTATTTTATTTTGTGGTTTTATAGGTGCACTTGATGAAGCTCTGGATTATATCAAGGAGTTGGAGGCCAGACTTCAAAAAGTGAACGTGTCTGCCACACTCTTTAGCCGCTACTGTACCTCTGATGACCAGATCCAATACTACACCAAATTTCCATCCGAGCGTGTGTTCCGGATCTTCTGGGAGTCCATTGAACCCTCTGCATCACTCCTTGTGTACTGGACCAGAGCACAGAAGCTTGGAGAGGAAGCATGTGCTGAAGCCAGCCCTGCCCGCTGCATGCCTCTGATTGATGAGTTCCTGATGTACTCATTCAGGGTAGCAGTGGGCATGAAGGAGCAGCTCATTGCTGACATGTTTCAGGTCAGCATAGCTACTGTCAACCGAGTGACCATCACTTGGGCCAACTACCTCTTCATTGTGTTCTCTTCCATCAACCTGTGGATTAGTCGTGAGAAGGTAAAAGCCAGTATGCCTCAGAGACTTCTGAAGTTCTCTCCAAATGTCCGTGTCATCTTGGACTGCACAGAAGTTGCTCTGGAGATGCCGTCATCCCTCGCCTTACAGTCTGAAACATTCTCTGCCTACAAGAACCACACCACTCTGAAAGGGCTGATCGGAGTTGTTCCCTGTGGGTTGGTGACTTTTATTTCAGCGTTGTACGCAGGCTGCATCTCAGAGAAAGAAATAACGAAGGTCAGTGGAATCCTTCCTCTGCTTGAGCCGGGAGATGAAGTCATGGCAGATAAAGGCTTCCTCATTCAAGACCTCCTTTATAAAGTTGGAGCCAAACTCACCATTCCACCATTTAGGCATCCTGGCCAGTTCAGCAAGACAGAGGAGACCCAGACCATTGCTCTACTGCAGATCGTTGTAGAGCGAGCAATCACCAGAGTCAAGTGCTTCCACATCTGGGATTCTCCGCTGCCTCTCGCTTTAATCGGAACTGTCAATCAAATCTGGCACAACTGTTGTGTTTTGGCAAATTATCAAGGCCCATTTTGTGTTGCAGACTGAATTATTTCTGTATGATAATTGCTGTAGTGCTATGTAAGAAGTTGTTTAAACATCTACACTTAAAAACAAAATTCAATTAAAACACACCTGAGCAGCATCCTGTGCTATTCTTTATGTATTTTCTTGTTTAAGTTGAATTGCAAAGAAAACAAATCAAGTACAATTTACAATATCTAATAAAAACAAAAAAACCCTCAGCTATTTCATGTCTTATAACTGTACACTGATTTAAATCATGCTGCAAATTAATATATATCAAATCTAAACAACTATAGTTGCAAATACTTAAAAAAAAACCTTAAGAAGAAGCAATTTTAAAACACGGGTTACAAGAAAACTGAGGTTAAGAAAGCAAATTTTCATAAATTATGCAACTGCCTTTTAAAGAAATTTGCACATCTGTAAATGTTTCATGAGTAACAACTATTTGCACCGGCAGCGTGCAAAAACTGTACATCTTCACATTGGGATTTGTCATGTCTCTCACTGTGAAGAGAAAAGTGATCAAGGTGAAAGACTGCACACCTGGTTGGACCAGAGGAGGCGGGCCTCGCTCCACTCCCTGCACTGATAAACTGCAGAACAGGAAAGTTGAAGTCAAAGCTCAAGAGAGAGAGGAATGCTTCAAATATATTTTCTGGTTTAACTCAGATGTGAAGTCTCAGTTTGATTGTGGCTTTTGTTTGATTTGGTGCATATAGGCATTAAACGCAGTCAAATTATCAGTGTAGGAAGCAACATTATATAAAACTAAAGATGAGAACAGAAGAAAAAGAAAAGCGAAAGGGTTTCGTTCTGTTTACTTTCCGTAAACAATAATACAGGATGTGTGGTGGCACATTCTCCACCTTAACTTCCTCTGGATGGCTTGTCGTCTGGAATGGATGTTGTGTTAAATCTCCTGAAAAAGAGCAAACAAAACATCTTAGTGAATTCATCTGACCATTTAGGACTTGTGGGTGTTTTTGCACACCACTTTTTGAGTTTAACAACCATTTGCACGCTGCTAATGAATTTCTCCTTCAAATTCACACCAGTCATTTGGAGAATGTGCGCACTAATGCCTTCCTGGAACAAACAGGGTAATTCCTGGCATAGTTTCTGGATGCTTGCACCTTTGTCTAGATGTGTGTAAACTGAACCAATCAACCACTTCTTCTGCACACCCCTGTTCATACTAAATCTCATTAAATTTCTTCTTTATATCTTCTGCTTGCAAGCTGTCAGCTTTATTATGTCTCAGAATGGTAAATACGAGGTTTTTCCCAGCTGTCTGAACACTTTCTTTCCAAGTCAGTCTGTTGGTTCTAATCATTAATATCTAACCATTTTTCATCGCTGCGGTACAGTTTGCCTTTTCGGTTTTTCAAAGTTCGGCTCTACCGCCTTAGTAGCCAGCATCTGTCATTGTATTTTGAAACTATCAACCCAGTTTGGCACACATGATGTACAGCCTCCTGAAAGTGACGAGGTCGTGGTGGATGACCATGGCGAGGCTGAATCAGAGGCTGGAGAGGAAGAGGAAAAGTCCACCACTAGTAAAGAACACATCAAGTTAGGCGTTGAAGTGCCCGAGTCGGCAAAAGTACAAGAAATGAGACATGAATGCACAAAAACGTAAATGTTGTTTTGTTAATCTGTTCATAGCATATTCTGAGAAATTAACATTAAATTCAGAGCTAAATATTGTGAAGGATGACCTGATGCAATACTCCTTAAACAAACACAGTAACTTTATTTATTTATTTTTTTAATTTTGTGACGCTCAGGACGTTTTATCAAATTCATGCCACTTTTTGAAAAATGACTACAGAACCCGTGTTTCCCATTAGGAGTCGGTATTAGTAACTGCCATCATCAAAATCAACCAATCAACGCTTCAGTTTAACACAGACGTTCTTGAAAACAAGTGGATGTTTAATTAGTATGAATTACAGCTTTGATTGATTGTGATAAGGGAAAGAAACACTAACCAGATTTTAGGAAGAATGTTTTATTTTATATATATATATATAAATATATATATGAAAACCAAGCGCCACAAACATTTTCGTATGTCATTAGGATTCAGTGTCAGCGAGCAAACAAAGAAGCCGTAACTAGAATATGGAAATAAGTTGCTCTGGTGTATACGTTAAATAAAACGCATCGTGAAGAAGGAGAAACCTCAGATCTCAGTCACAGGACCAGATCTAATCTTTGCGATGCTCGCCCTTCCACCTCTAATGATCTGGTGTTCCAGATAAATATACAAAATATAACAATTCGCCAGTGGTGGCGCCACCATTTTTATTCATAAAGACCTGAAACGAATGTATTTAGCCCTGCTGAGTGGATCACCTTCAAGAGACATGGACTATAGCGGACAGCTCCAACTGCAACCTTTGACCTCATCAGTGCTACTTCTTGAAGTCTGTGTAACATTTTTTTAATGAATATTCTTTCTCTCCATATTCAACCGTGCATGTTTGATAGAAAAAAAACAAAAGCAATACTTTCAGACTCTAAGTTGTCAGACGTTGCTGCAGGTTTTAATGTGGTGGTTTCAAAAGCTGCACCCACATTTCAGCGTTTACAGGATCACACCGAAATCCACAACAGCACAAGATGGTCTGTATAGAGCAGGGAAACCAAGACGTGGCGAACAGTTTCATGTGTGTTTGATATGCAGCAGCCATACCTGAAACCAGTTTAACCAGTTCATTGGGATCTTCAGCAGATCCTCACGTTTAGGGTTGTCAAAAATAATCGATATTTCAATATAATCCATCCTACAAAAATTACTATTCAAAGATAATCACATATGTAAGATCTGATACATTCACTTTTGTTCAATTTCAGGTCACAAACACTTAGATTCACTTGAGCATAACTGTTCTGAAATCACATGTAGGTTTGTGGCTATTAGTTTAAAACCACATAAATAAATACAAATATTTGTGATTTGCAGAAAAAAAAAAAAAGCAAACTATTTTGGTTCTTTAATTGGTTCCGATTTAATGTTTAGTTAGAAGCAAAAACTCAGCCAGCAGCAATCTGACCCTGAAAACCTGTCAGCTACACGGCAAATTAATACCAAACTTTTAACAAACCATTAAACAGGAGTAGATAATAGAAGGGCAAGCCGTGTCGAAACCATCCCAAAGACAGGAAATGGATGAGGCTACAGTCTGATTAAACAAGGAGGGAAAAATCTATCCAATTAAAAAAGGTTTACATGAGTCTTCCTCACTATTCTGGCAGGTCCACTCACACCACCGCCACGATGAAGACAAGTAGGTAGCAGGGAAGTGAACCCCTCCCAACATGATGAACGGGCACAGAAGCGCAGCAGTGGCGCCATCTACCGCCGGGCCGCCTCGTTGCAGCATTTCTCTGGAAAATTCACACCGGTTCTATGGAGGGTTAGAGGTGACACAATGAAATCAATAAACAGGCATTTAAATCTCCCACTAACTAATTAAGTGTGTCATAAAATTATTAACGTTATTAAATTAAATTAATAATTAAATATACCATAAAATTATAAAATATGCAATTAAATAATCAAAGATGTGTCTAAATAAAATCTACCTCTTAAAACAATGGATTTCATAATAAAATGTCCTTTTAAAGAAAATTTTTACTTAAAAACTATATCTAAATCTAATTATTTTACTTAATTTGACAGTTTGAATTATTTCATGGCAACTGTACTCACGAGCCATGAAATAAATAAACAGTGAAATAATTAAATGTTATTAAAAGTTTTCATTAAAGGGACATTTTATTATTTTAATTCATTATCTAAAAAAATATATTTATTTACTTCAAGAGACATTTAATTGCATATTTATTAATTTAATGAAACATTTAATATATTGATTATTTGAATAACTTAATGATATATTAATAATTTTATAATACATTTAATTAATTAATGAAAGATTTAATTTAAACATTTTTCATGGCATATTTATTGATTTCATTGTGTCACCTCTAACCCTCCATAGATTCGCCACGGTGCCTCAAACTGAGCCATATCAGACGTAAGTCTTATCCAGCTGCAGTCTGGAATGGACCTGAAACACATTAAGCAGCACAACAGGAAAGCCCGACTGACATTGAACTCATCTTAAATAGCTGATTAGGCTGCGACACTACGAGTTTCTATTTACCTTTTCCACAGCATTGTAATTTTATTCTGTTTTCATCACCTGTAAGTCATAATCATCAAAAATTACAGGAATATTTCACCCTATGAGTGACGACACTGTACACGAGTAGATCTGTAAAAACAGATCACATTAACTTAGAGATCGGTCTCTTCCTTTATGTTATGAGTTACAATGTTGCCTGCTATCAAAGTTCAACATGGCATGAACTCAATCTGAGCTCATCTTGAACTTGCCAGAGGGAACAACGGAAAAGTGAAATCTGGCATAATCCCAATATGCAAATTTATGCTGATTACATTTATACATGCACAGATTTTTAGATTTTTATTTTGCACGTCAAATTTTAGGATTTACGCAGAGACCTGCTGATCAACTATAAATACATTCGGACAGTTATTGCTCTGAAAATCCAGTGTTTATCAAAGCATGTGTATACAAAACTGTTTTTAAAATTACATCTTTGGTATCTGCTAAACATGTGTTTCTGTCATTCTACAAATGTCACCTGGGTTGTGTGGCCAGCGGTCATTGTCACTGTGACTTTTTCCGTAGAGCTATAAACAGAAGTGAGACGTTTTCAGGCACTTGAAGAAGAGCAATATGTCAACATCGAGCAATGGCAGTCAGTGGTCCTCCAGGGAAATGTAATCAAATCTTTACTTGGATAAGTAAACAATCCTGTTAACTTGGATGTTTACATCCCAAGCACAAACCCAAAAGTACAGTGACAGTGTGTAAGATCCTTATAGTTACAGTTTTCATTCATGAGTTTCAATAAAGGGAAAAGAAAACATTCCAGACTTGCACTTAGAAAAACATGTACAAACTTGCAGTGCCAAAAGAAAAGTCTCTTTTTTCCCCCTCTTGTAACGACATGGTATACAGTCAGTCGGGAAGGCATGTTTGTGCAGAGGCTCTGCAAATTAAACCCGTTTCTCCGCTTCTGATTCAGTGATGTTCAAGTACAACAGACAGCTTCTGCTGCAGGAAGATCTCGCTCATTTTCAGGACATCCTCCGTTACCAGCGTTACTGACTGGTTTTCTCAATAACCAGCTGCTTTTCCAAGTTTCCTGTCGTCAGACACGGCACATATGCAGCCGTCCTTTTTCTCCACAGCATTAACCACATTGTAGAATTTTCTTGCCGTTTCGTTTTTGTGCCCCATCGCCCTGAGAGCCTTGATAACACCCTAAGGAGAAGGGAGGAAAATGGGATGAGGCCAGAGCGATGCAGCGCGTTCTCTGACGCTGAAACTGTCACAAACACTGAAATCACCTCGTCAAACTGGGGTTCGAACTTCACTTTGTTTTCAGAGTCAACATACACAACCGGAGTATCAATGGCCTCTTTAAGGCTCTTCCCAAACCAAAGATGGTGGATGAGAGCCTGAAAGAGAAAGATGACAACAGACAACTGCCGTTCAGACTGATCACTGTCAGGAGAACAAGAGGAATGATTGGAAATGATTGGAAACTCTTTCAATGGAGCGCCAGTGAATAAAAGAGAGTCAGAGAGAGAACGATGTGGAGCTAATTTTGGTGAGTCTCATCTAGTGTTCAGTATCGCTTATCGAATTCTGGTTTATTATTAATAAGGGGAATATTTATGCAAATTTATCTTCTTCCACACTCAGACACTAAGCTATTAAAAGTAGCAAACATACATGCCTTACAATTATTCCTCCCCCTTGAATATTCAGACTTCCATGAACTTCACTGGCATTTTATGTGAACCTAATAGTGAAGCGTGCATGGCTTTCACATTTTCTTAATGTATGAACCACAGACAAGTGTAAGATGCTTTCATATTCAGCCACAATGAGTGAACACCTTTCGCCAGAATTTTTGACGCTCTCTGAAAGCACATGTAGGTTTGTTGGGATAATTGTAAAACCGCAGGAATAAACCATTCATTGGGAATGTTTTCCAACAGGCTGGTTTTGTCTGTCAAAGTATTTTTGGCTCTTTTGCTTTGGGGTCAATTTTCATGTTTAATTTGGAACAAACAGAAGGAAAAGAAGAGCCAGCAGCTTTATGAGTCTGTAATCTGATTCAGCTACATGCAAATCAATACCGTGTGAACTGCACACCAAACAAACCATTAGACATGAATAGATAACAGGAGTGGAAGCTGCACTGCAAAAACACAAAGTCTTATCAAGCAGTTTTGGTCTAGTCGCCAGTGCAAACACTTGAAATAAGACAAAAAAATAAATAAAAGAGCTTGTTTTTAGTTAATAATTCCTTAATACTGATGAAAAAGTGTAAGTTCCACTGGTATCTTATTAATCTTATAACAAGACATTTTTCCCATGTTAAAAGTGAAATAATCTGCCAGTGAAACTTGTACTTTTTCCATCAATGTTAATTAATTATTTACTTAAAACAAACTCTTATATCTTGCTGAAAAGTTATTTTGTCTTATTTCAAGTGCACTAAGATATTTTCACTGGTAACTGGACCAAAACTACTTGGTGGAAGTGAATGAGGTTGATTAAAAAAAGAGGGGATAACCTATCTTTCTCACAATTCAGGCCACTCCACTCGCAGCGCTACCATAATGAACAAAAACTTTATGCAACAAGTTGCTGCATATCAGAGGATCGTTCCCAACCAACTACAGTAAACAATGAAAAAGAGTCAGGTTAATCTGATTACCGGGAAAGATGTTATCGACCCTTCCACAAAAGTCCGACAGCTCGTTGTTCAGGAATATTCCAGTGCTGGGAGAGTAGACCTTGGAGCCAAACCTGTTAAGAACATGTACAAGTCAGACGCCGTGACCACAGAGCACGCAGTTTCGTTACTCCAACTCCAGAATGAAAATAAACAGGGAAAGAAAGCAGGAGCGATCGGGTGCTGACATGTGGTTGATGGTGCTGGTGACGGCGACGGCTGACCCGTCTTCGGCCAGAACAGACACGTGCGTGGTACCCAGACTGTCCAGATACGCGGTGAGATTGTAATACGGGTTATTGTGTGTCCTGTCGCTGCTGATCAGGGTGCCTATGTGTTTGGCAAAACTTTCTGCTATTATTTCCTTTGCCATCTGGGAAAAGTAAAGGAGAACACACAGAAAAATGAAATAATATATTTTTTTTAAATTGCATTTGGGTTATTTTCACTCATTTGGCTTTTGATACTTTTTCGCTTTTTGAATCTTTAAAACTTTGCAGTCCAACAATCTGAAATCTATCGTTTGTAAAGAGTGAAGGGATTTTTTTGGAGGATAATTTTCACTGATAAACCAGGTGAAACGTATAGAGAATATTACTAACCCCGACTTAAAAATACACCTACTCAAATCAAAATGGAGGGCAACCGGATCTGTATTATGACGTTTGATACCAGGAAAAGCAGGAGTGACGTTCCATAGGAGTGACATTGTGACACTGCTCCGACCAACTCTCTACTGACTCCACCTCAGCAGGCTAAAGGTCATTTAAATTTGCCAGTCAAATTAAGTGTGGAAGATTATGATTCTGTTTTGCAGTGTTTTCAGGAACTGAACCATATCCAAGCTCTACTTAGAAACCGAGATGCACTGATTAGACATTTTTTGGCAGGTTTCTATAATATTACATCAAACGTCTTCAGCCTGTCGGTACAGGGGTTCCAGAAATGTCCTTCTTGCTTTCCTTCCATTAAAAGGTAATCGGCTATGAACACTTGAAGCACTGCTGACATCCCACCATGTCCCTCTCCTACAATGCAGGTTCAACATCTTTAGATTAGGTTTGACAAGGTTCCCTCACATTAAAAAAGTGTTTACAAGCTAGCTGCAAAACAGGAAAGTTAACCGCGGGTTACTAACTCTGTCTACACGGTCACGCATAATAGCTACGGTGGAATAAGACGACTAATTACGATAATGCATAGGAAGAAAGAAAAGGAAAAATGCTGATTTGAGATTCACATCATATCAAATTTGTCAAATGCGAATGTGAAAAATTCGCGTTAAACACAACTGATTTCAATCCACTTATCCATATTACAACCAAATTATTGAAGCAGTCATGTTACCAAAAAGCAATCATTATTAAATTTATTGTGTTGCTTGTATGATGCATTTACTGGTTGAGGAAAAAATTGGATTAAGAAATTTTTGACCATCTGGTCAGGGCCAGGATTGCAAAAAAAAATAAATACATAAAAATAAAAAATCGTCTGGTTCCAATCAGCAGCTGATTTTTTGGTACAATCTCCAACATCCAGAATTATTTGTAAATCTATGAACACATACATTGAATGTTTAATTTGATACTTACTTTTTCTGATTTGAAGCGTGGGTCCTGAATGTGCCTCTTTAGTCCGTTGGCAAATTTAAAAGCTTCAACGTAGCGGTGATAAAACCGAATCTTTTCCTCAACAGAAAGAGGAGCCGACCTCATCTGATACTCTGCAAACCAAGACAATAGTATATTTAGATATATATCTTAAAGGGACAGTATTATGTGTTTTCCATTTTATAGCACAATTAAGTAACTATGTTACCTTCAGTTGTTATAAAAATGCTATGCATATGAAATATGACTTTTCTTTACGTCCTGATTTATCGCCTCGAAATTGGGTCACTGTCTCTTTAAAAACTCCAGTTCTTTCTGAAACTCCATCAGGAAGTCACCGCGACGTGGCTCCTCTATTAACCCCTCAACAAGGTTTTTTGTTTTTGTTTCCAGTGTTGCTCTGAGAAGTAGCTTGTATAATGAGCTCAGCAGATGTGCAGTTCTGCCAGGTGTTTGCTAATTGCTACTGGCTAGTCTGAAGGAGCTGAGTGAGGGAGTTGCAGGACGGGCTGCTCTGAGGCGGAAGCTTCGACACTGCAGCTCTGAGGAGGAGCTGAACCTCGAAGGCGGAGCTAGGTCCTACCAAATGTTTTCCAATGGTTGCCACGGGAGACTCAAGGATTTCTCAAACATGCATTAGTGAATCAAGGCCACACTCCAGGTATATTTTTGAAGAGGGAAAATAACATCATAGCACGATGAAAAGCTCAATAAAGTTTACATGATACGTCCATTTAAGCTGAGTTGTCACTATGCAATTGCTTTCAAAGATTGGTCAAAGAATTAAGGACAAATGTCCTGAAAGGTAACATTCCCTGATTTCTTTTTTTTTTCCACGTTTCAAATTTGGGAGTAGAACGTAAAAAGAAACAGCAGCTCTGACGTCTGCATCCAGCAGGAACCTTTCATGATGTTGAGGACGAGGCTGAGGAGCGGTCCTCCTGACGGGGGTGGGGGTATGTACATCTGGTACTCTCCCACTGGGACAACCCACGCATCGGTCACTGTGGCCTTATATGAAGCCAAATCGTCCAGTGTGAGGATTCCTCCTGGACAAAAGCAATGAAACAAAATAAAAGTGACACAAACAGTTTTTGCTGAGCAGCTCACATAAATCCTGATATTTAACAGATCTGTGGTGGTCTGAGCCAGTAACATGGCGCTTACATTAATCAGACTGGTTTGTAATTGGATCACTGTCACAGAGAGAGAGAGAGAGAGAGAGAGCTCTGTGAAACTCTGAAGGTGATACCTTCCTGCTGCACATCACGGACTAAATCCTTCGCTACTCTTCCGGTGTAGAAGACGTCCGCTCCTTTGTTTGCAATCAGCTCCAAAGTGTCGGCCAGTTTCTCAAACTTGATCACGTCTCCGGTCTTCAGCAGGGTTCCAGTTTCATCTGAATATAGTTTCCTGAGAAGAGGAAGAGAGATGCTTAAATCTGTATCCCTCATTTTTCTGAGCCAACCTGTGTCTCTCTTAAGACACACCTTGGGGTCAGCGAATTGTTAATGAATGGGATGAACAATCCTTGGACCGGAGGAATAGGGAATCCCTCTCTGGCCAGCTTGATGGTCGGCTGGAAGAGCGTGGCCCACGGCAGTTTTCCATAAAATTTGTGGGCCAATTCATAGCCTCGAATTTCCCCCGGCACACCAATCCATTTGCTTCCTGCACAGACGAAGGAAGGAACAGAGTTAGAATATGTCTGCTTCTCTGCATTGAGCTGCTATTGGGCATAGAGCAGAAAATATAGACTTTACTTTGGTTCTTTTTCTGAATTGTGCTGTGCATTTAACGTTGAGTCAGTCATAAATAGCGCTTTGAAACGCTACTAGTATTGACGTCTTCTGCCTTTCAATCAAAAACTCTCATTCTGGCTTTCTTGGTCCCCTTCATCCACTGACACACAAGTTTTTTGTATCTGTGCCTGGAGAAAGCTACTGAAAAAGTTTGGTGACAGACCATTGAAATGATACGTCTGTTTAATGTTGAAAGTTTACAGCCAGCCCTCCTTCTACAGACTTATATTGTTGCCCTTCCTTCTTTGCAAAATATCTCCAGCTCACTTGAATTACACGGAGAGCATCTGCGAACATCAACTTCCCAAGTCCCGGCAGATTCCAAATCCAATTTAGACTTTGAATAGGCCATTCTAATGAGACAGGCGGTGTATCTCTGATGGCAAATGTGTCACACCTTTCAGTTTTAACACAGCAGAAGACCAATAATAAGCTCTGCTCTCCACTTACAATTGAAATCTCCAGTGACTTTCATAAGGTGTTTTTGTATTTATGTACTTTTTGGTTGTGTTTGATATTATTGTAATTTATCATGCTGCCTTTGAAAACTGCCAAACTGTTTTTGTCTCACAATAACAGACAAAAGAAAAAAAGATGATTCTGGAAAAAAAGTGATAATGACTTTAACAGACCGACTCGGTCTTTATGTGTCACATGACATTCAAATGAAATACGCAACAGTCTCTTTCAAGTCACCAAGCATGAAGTATTACTGCAGGTCCAGAACAAAAAAAATAATAATATAAAAAATAAGCTTTCCCTTTGTGCAAATATTTTCAAATCACAGCGAATTCCTCAAGATCACCGAGGCCTGTAAGAGAGCTGATAACACAGAGTGGGGAAAAAAACAAAAAACAAGAAATATGCCCTCTGCAGATAAGGAAGCACATTCAGCAGTTTGTCTACCTACCTGCCAGGTTTAATGGGCAGGACTTCAGCAGATCAGGGTCCACCTGTGAGGGCGCAGTCTCCCTGGAGTTGATGATCTTCACTTGACCTTTAACAGGATATTCACGGAATCATCGCTCATTGTTGTTACATCAACAACACCGGTGCTGCACGCGTTTGGCTACATGTAGACATTTCCTCACCAGATCTGTCCATGACTGTGAAAATGGACCCCCCTCCGATCCCCGCGCTCTGCGGGTTCATGATGCCCGTGCACAGAAGCGCGGCGATGGCGCCATCTACCGCCGAGCCGCCTTGTTGAAGCATCTCCCTAGAAAAGTCAGCCCGGTGTTACTGCTGCGTGCCAAATGTTATTTTCCACATGCGTAGGTGTATGCCGAGCCGAGCCGAGCCAAGCGCCATCGTAAATTAACTGCACGCGACAAAATAGTCTTCTCAAACACGTTTGTTCCGATTCTGACTGAGTTTTAAACTTTTACACACCACAAATGCGCTTCTAGGTGGAGCAGAGCTCAAATAACCTGCAAGGATAAACACAAGGATGTCATTCGTGACAGCTGTTTCCGGGAAGGAGGTGATGAGTAAAGCAGATATGTAAAGTTTTCCAATGACTAATGAAGAGGAAAGTGTTCATCATCACTCACCTTCCAATCTCTGAGCATTTCCTCGTGTCTGCAGCTACGGCAGCTTTCGAGAAAGTGTCGTCCGCGCACGTGCGTCTCGTAGTGACAGTTATGATCACAATGATGGCGATCATCATAATAACAAGCAGCAAGCAACAAGTGTACACCCTGGCCTTGGATCTCGCCATGCCTCGCTGCTCTCGGTGTGCACCAGGCTGATGAATCGAGCGATCTGCGGGAGTGAAGGGCTGCGCACCTGGTCGGACCAGAGGAGGCGGGCCCCGCGGGGCCCCTCTCCACCTCCCGTGCGCAGCACAAGGAAACGCTGCAGAAAAAGAGAAGGTTATCGTAACAGCCCAGGGGATCCATGCCAATGTGTTTCCGCCTCCTTAAGGTTTCTCATCTGTGGTTATAGTTTTGTTAGGTGCAAATATGCGGAAATGTAACCGGAGGCAAAAATCCGTTTAAAAGAACAACAATAACAAAAAAAAAAAACACTACCGATTTGAAAAAAGAAGAAACATGTGTATACATTTGACTATTTATTACTGTCTTCTAATCAGTGTAGTGAGTGGAAATCGTTAACAAACAAAACTAAATCTTGCCAGTAGTTGGTGTTTGTTTGAAAAATACATTTGCAATGTTGCTGCCATTGATGTTCTTAGCAGAAAACTGCAAACCTGCCGAAACACTGAGTTCCTTTAAATCAAATCTAAAACCCCACCTATTTAGATTTGCCTTTAATGACAGGGACATTATTGGATTCATATTTGATTGATCATTCACAATGATTTTGATGATGGCATTTGACAACATCTAATGTCTATTGCTTGTTTTATAATAATCGCTTCCTGTAGTGTGTTTTTATGATGTGAAACTCTTTAAGCTGCCTTGTTTCTGAAATGTACAATGAAAATGAACATGATGATGTTTTTACCAGGACGCTCTTATTATATAAAGGCGGCGTTTGTTTTGTTGAAAACTGTATGCAAACCCTTCACACCATCAATCTTATTAACCTGGTCTCCTCTGCAGGCTGTAAAAACTGTGACAGGTTGATGCTATTGGGGTAGAAGGTCAAAGAATGTGAGGTCAGGCTTGTTGGGTTGGAGAAAAAACAATAGAAGAAGACTCGCTGTTCTTCACAGATCACCATTTTGAGCAAGAGTCTAAATAGCCTATAGCTTTTGCTGCTATAGTTAGAGGCTACAGCAGCAATAGCTATAGGCTAACATAGCCTAAGCTATGGTAAATTATTCTTCCTAACCCACTTTTTCACGTATTTAACTTTTGGGTTGAAAATCAGACAAAGTATTCCAGTCAAGCACGAAACCCTGTTTTAAGTGCTAAGTCATCCGACATCTAGTTTCAATCAGTCTAGTCGACAAGCATATCCCAAAGTAGGTTGGGGATTTAATCGTAATTTTTGCACTTGCGTTAGTGCGATTGGAGGCACTAATACAAGTACCGCCTGAGGGGGAGGAGGCTGAAGAATCTTGAGCTACAAATAACTAAGATCTAGACAGGTTTTTAACGAGGCAAACAAGGCTGAATATACGAAAGCAGAAATTAGAATGGGGTAGTTGCTGCCGAATAACGAGGAGGGAAGACAGAATATCAGAGGTAGCACACAAGAACAGGACGAGCAAAGTAAAAAACCCTCCAACCAAAACAAATTTGCTACTACCACTAACGTAACGTAAAGTAACGTAACATAACAAAACGTAACGTAACATAATATAACATAACATAATATAACATTTCTAGACGTCCAGCCTCTTCTCATTGGCTCCTTGTAAAATTCAAAATAGGATGTAAAGGGACTGCGACAGACGTGAACCCCGCCTCTCGCCCGGAACGAAGCTGGGGATAGGAACCAGCAACCCTCCCGACCCCATTAGGGACAAAGGGTGTATAGAAAATGGATTAATAATTCACTGTATTTTCCAATCTGTTAGCAAATTAAGAGTTGTTTAGTACTGATAAAAGAAATTGCGTGGAAACTCTTTTCATATTTTTATATTCAACAAGTTATTTGAGCGTAAGAAAGCCTTTAGCTCTCTCTGCCCTCCTCCACGTAAAGCCACCGACTTGTGGACCAGCCGGGGTTCTTCAGGGGTCAAGCTTTGCAACAAACTATCCCCTCACCCCACCATAACGACTGCTGTGATGAAAACCTGGGAGGACGCGGAGCATCCTGGGAAATGTTGTATACAGTACAAACAGAAAGGCAGGCGATATGCGGAAGAAATAACTAGTGCACAATCGGAAGTGGGCAAAGTTTACTTTCAAAGTAAAACCACTTGCGACATATTGGGAGAAATATGTGCTGGGTGTTATCACACGACTATTTGTTCGATTGAAAATAAATAATCATCCCTATATCTCTATGTGACGTATCTGTTAACAGCAGAACAAGAGGTTGAATCAATCCTAAACCAAGCATGAAAAGGTCTGCACATTTTGTTTCTTACATATGTCGCCTTCTCATGTGTCAGATCCAGATCAGTAGCTTTTGCTAGAAAATGTCTCAGTAGAATATAGAAGTGGAATCTGTTTACTTGCAAAAAAAAATAAAGATTTTCTAAGCAGGGGTGTCAAACTCCAGTCCTCGAGGGCCGCAGTCCTGCAGTTTTTAGATGTGCCACAGATACAAAACACTGGAATGAAATGACTTAATTACCGCCACCTTGTGTAGATCAGTTCTCCAGAGCCTTAATTATTCTATTCAGCTGTGCTGCAGCAGAGGCACATCTAAAAGTTGCAGGACTGCGGCCCTCGAGGACTGGAGTTTGACACCCCTAAGGTGTGGCGTGCATCTCAATATGTAGAAACCTTTTGCTCCAATTGCAGTGTAAGTCTGTTCCAGCTTTCACATCTTGACACAAATATTTTTGTTCGTTCTTGTTTACAGATTTGCTCAAGTTCAGTCAGATTGGGTAGAAAGCATGTGTGAAATCTCAAATCTTCCCAGAGATTGTCATCTGGATTTAGGCCTAGATTTTGACTGAGCCACTCTGACTCATGAATAAAATAGGCTTTCCGCTAACGAAAGCTACATTTACAGTCTAAATGTTTTCTTGCAGCATCTGTTTGGTTTTGTTCTAGATTTAACTTTTATTTTTACCAGGAAGCTCCTAAAGATAAAATTTAATTCAGAGCTTGCCAAGACACTCACCAGTGCAGTATAAAATAAATACATAAATTTAAATTACCATCTGTCTTCCCCTCTTAGCTGCTTCTATATGAAACCAAAAAACCTCCTCACAGCATTATGCTGCCACCACCATGTTTCACAATGAGGACGGTGCTTTCAGGGTGATGTGCTGAGTCCGTTTCCCCCCACAAGGCATTTTGCATCCAGACCAAAAAGTTCAACTTTGTGTTTAATCTGTGTCTCCTATCAGTGGCGCCCAACCCTGATCATCAGGGCCGACTGCTGCCAAAATAATGGGAGAATTTGCAGCATCTATCTGGTTTTATAATCGTCCTGTAAATTTCTCCACGTTGGTCTCTGACCTATTGGCTATGTTCATTTGTCTTCATGAAGCTCTTTGTTTGCAGGTATTCTCCGACATCTGTCTTCATAAAACATCTATTTTACTGAGATTAAATTACACTTGCCAGTAGAACTTTCCCTCTTACGCTACGTGCCGCTATGTGTTGCTCTGTCAAGTAAACTTATAGTTAGATAACCTGAAACGAGTGCTTGTAAACATGAAAAACTTTGAGAGGTGTATGAATTTATTTTTATCATTTTTTTACAGGGCTTTATTTTGAAAGGAACAAGCGGAATCAGATGGTGATACTCCCCAACATGACTGACTCTGGGTGTCTTCCCCAGAGAAACCTCAGTATTTACATCAATATTTTCTGAAGGCATTTCCGACACCCTCTGCTCGCCTCCGACAGGGATTCCGCCCGTCGGTAGGACCGCTTCCGATACACACATGATCATTATTACTATTTTTTTTTTCTTCCCCATTTTGTACCCCCTCCATGCTACGGGGGCGAGCTCCGTCCGTCTTTGTGTGATTTGGAGCGGTTTCCTGTGATGTTGCTGAGCGATCCCCGTCTGCCGTGTGCACTGCAGTGGTGCGCAGCGTCGCCTGGAGAAACACCTGTGCGCCTCCGCTCTCCGCCGGGCGGCCTCGGCCACGCATGCTGAGTAGGTATGGATGCACACCAAAAAAAAAAAAAAAAAAAAAAAAAGCCAGCGCATCACTACGACATCCACGCAGCAGAACCGGCAGCATCAGGCACGGGAAAGCATGGGGCTCTGTTCTTGCGATCGGCTTGTTTACCAGTTGTCGCTCCCGTGTTGTATCTTTTGCTCGTTAGTTTGAATGGCAGCTGATGGCTGCAACTCTTCCACTCTGATGGCTTGGAAACAAAAGGGGTAATAAGAGCGTGTGTGTGTGGGCGTGTGTGTGTGTGTGTGCTTGCCGTGGATCACAACAGGATCTGCTGGTGAGGTGTGTGTGTGGGGCGTGGGGGCGTCTTGATGCTGTCAGGCAGGATGGAGGGGAGGATCTGCTGGAGCAGGAGAACCGGACCATTTTTGGTGAGAACACACCATGGAGTGATCACAGCTGACGCATTGCACTCCTCGCCTTGTGGTTGCTGCTGCTGCTGCTGATCCATTAGCATTATATAATCACACTCATGCAATGCAGCCTTCTTTTGATACTAAGACCCCCCCACTCCCAACACACACACACACACACACACACACACACACCCTCCTACCCTCCTCTTCCCCCAGGAGGCATTTATGCAGCTCCTGCTGAGCAGCCTATGAATGCCAATTATAACTGTGGGTGGGTTTCAACTATGTTTATGTTTACATAATTGTGTGTTTTGTGTGTATGTGTGTGGCGCTCAATCACAGGAAAGGGAGAGATTTGTTTTAAATGCAGCAATGTACCCATGACTCATGGCTTTATAAAGTGCAGTACAGGGGAAGTGTGTGTGGAGGGCTGGATTCCCGTTTCTGCTCAATCTTTGTGTGTGTGTGCGTGTGTGTGTGTGTGTGTGTGTGTGTGCAGTCATGTTCAAGTCCAGCAGGTGTTTATTACATGGAGTGAATCAAGATGGCAATTTGCTAGTATAAAGAGACACGTGTTACATATGGCGTATTTATACTAAAACCATAGCAACGCATAATGGGTTTCTCCTGTTAGTCTCAGCAGTAGGCCTGGGTCAGTGTAAGATGTTCATGGTAACCTATAGGTTGAACGAATGCCACATTTTCACAGACAAAAACGTCAATTAGAGATGAAGTGATGAAGAGATGAAGTATCTTGGCCGATACTGATTTCCCCTTGCCTGCTGAGTGTGATTATTCCAAATTTTTCTCTAGGGACTGTAAAATCAAATAAAATATATATGTTTTAGTCACTTTGACAGAGTTAGTAGTTTTGAATCCAACTAATAGTTAATAAATTCAAAGATTAAATCCACTTGTGCATCAGAGCACTTGACCCTAACCGGTATCTGTTTGTTACTAAACAAAAAAAGTCACGCCAGGTGCATGTTCTTGATTGACTGAAGATGGAGGGCGATGTATGTAATGAAAAGGCAAAAAAATCAATGAATATTTTCAGTATTTAATATGCAGGTTACCAATCAGAGCCAATCAAGGGAAGGTCAGCAGATTCCAAACTCTTGAATCGTCCATCACCACCGGTGAAAAAAATGAAGCTCCTCTATCTTCTCCCAGTGATAACTAGAAAAAAACAATCAGAGCTCAGAGGCAGGTCTTACAGCTGTCAATCACTTTCTTGTGTGGTGCTGCTCATCCCCTTCAACCCCCACCCCCTCGCACTCTGCTACCACTACAGCTTTTCCCCATCAGCAGATCCTGTTGTGAATGCTTAATCTAGTTAGCATAGCTACCAATAATGCTGGATGAACGGTTTATCTGGTACAGTGAGTAGTTTCTCTGCCACTAGCACGTTTAGGAGCGAATACAGGAGATTGAGTGACAGCGCTAAAACCTTCCTCCTGGCTCTGATTGGTTGTTTTTGATCAGGTGGTGCATTCTTTCTGATGACATTAGTAGCTCAGGAAGGAGATGGAGGAAACTGATCTTTTCGCAGTTTATCTGTCTCCTAACATACTGTCAAGACATGGTGACAGTGAAAAAACATATTTCTTATAAAATTTTCGTACTGCAGTTTTAGCAAACATGCGGCTTGCAGCTTCTCACCTGTTTCTCTGCCATGATGTGTCTTGTTTCAAGAAATACTTCTAATGCAGATGACTTTTTTCACTCAGATCATTTGCAGTGTGCAGCAGCAGGTTCTAGTCTGTTCACGCCGGTATCATCTCTAACCTCTCATAAACTGTAGGATAAAGCGAAACCTTCGAGTTTGAATCCCTAACTCTAACAAAATCCATATACCTTTGCACCTGCAACCAATCGCTGCCCTCTCAGCTCACTCTAACACTGTGAAATATTACATCGTCTTCTCTTTTGTCTCCCTTCCTCTCCTTCTATCTTTGTTTTGCAGAGAAGAGACAACCCTAGGCCAGGTGTCTGTCTGCATTTGTTGGAGAGAGAGAGGCGCAAACACTTCACGGCCCGACACCATGCAAGCAGAAACCTATCCTCACCGCAGAGCGCTGAAATGCTAGACCTGAAGAGCGAGAGTGTCACATCCAATCAGCAGACTGTTTACATCGGAGGCGGCCACAAGAGCCGCTTGACACTAGACTCCATAACAGCAAGCGTGTGGTTCAAGGCCCCCTATAGTCACAATCAAGAAAAGACGCATTAACTGATCCCTCATCAGCACTTTATACTTCTGTTGGGTTCAGCAGCCCAGAGGCGAGCTGAGATGGAGTGGTCACTGGAGAGCGTGAGGGAGATGGTGGCTGGCGGGATGCAGTCTGTGAGGGAATGCGAGATCTGTGCGATCGCCATAGCCATGTGCGTGCTGCTGCTGTTCATGTGGTACTGCTACAGAGTGGGCCGCGAGCACGGCACCAGCCCCTTGCGAGGGAGGTACCTGAGCGGGACCAGCCGGATCGGAGGGGTCGTCGGGGGTTTCATGAGCTCAGACTGTCGGGGCAGGGGCAAAGGGAAGCACGGGTCACTCCTGGAAGAGCAGAATGGCTTCGCCTTCTGCCAGTCGTCCGAGTGCTTCCGATGCACCAGCGCCGGCGAGAGCCTGAACCAGAGGCTCTACCACAGCCTCCAGGAATACGCCAAGCGCTACACCTGGTCTGGTATGGGCCGTGTGCACAAAGGAGTCCGCGACCAAGGCCGGTACCTCAACAGCCGGCCAACTATCCAGCGGCCTGAGGTCTTCTTCCTTCCCGACCTGCCCTCGGCGCCGTTCTTCTCCAGAGAAGTGCAGAGACACGATGTGGAGCTGCTAGAGCAGAGCTTCCCCGCCCTTCTGGCCGAGTTTGAGAGCATCTATCACCAACCCCCGGCCCGCAGTGGCTCTTCCCTCCCACCGGGCTGGAAGGCTAACAACACTCCTCGCGGTCAATGGTGGACTTACTACCTGGTGAACCAAGGCACCCCTTTGGTCCTCAACGTCAGGCGATGTCCGCGCGCGTGGCGGGTGCTGGGTCAGCTGCGCACCTTCATCGCCAACAATGTCTTTGGAAATGCCTGCTTCTCTGTGCTGACGCCCGGAGCTCTCATTACGGAACATTACGGTCCTACAAATGTCAGGCTGCGCTGCCACCTGGGTAAGAGGGTTAAGTGAACTGAAACAGAAGAGGCTCGCTGTGTGTTAACCTCAGTCCAGCTTTTATAAGCATATATAAAAAGAATAAAGGGTCAACATTGTAAATCTAACTTCAATCCCTAGCGTCTGTATCCTTAAAATGTGCTGTTCTTCTTCAGACTCAATTCTCTTGAGTAATGGAGGCAGATGGTGAAATGTGCCAAACGTCGTTATTGTTCCCTCTGCACCTGAGTTCTGGTTTTATTTCCATCTGTTCTCTCTGATACGACTATAGGTACACATGTTTCTTCTCGTGAAGCAATATCCTTTAAAACAGCACCTTGTAAGGATACAGAGACTATGGATGGAAGTTGGATGGCAACGAAAAGCATTTTTCTAATTTTACACTTGACACATGGATAAAGCTGTTATTTTCTTCTCTGCCAGGTCTCAGAGTGCCTCCATCCTGTGAGCTCGTTGTTGGTGGGGAGCCACAGTGCTGGTCTGAGGGCAGCTGTCTGCTTTTTGACGACTCCTTCCTCCACAGGGCTTTCCATGACGGTAAGAGGGGATTAAAACGGACGCAGTCTGATGTAAGAAACATAGAAAATCTTCCAAACAAAGTCAGTCATTGATTTATTTTCTTTCTTTCTTTGAAATGTTGTTGTTTGCGTAGGCAACCCAGAGGATGGCCCCAGGGTGGTGTTCATGGTGGACCTGTGGCATCCCAACGTGGCTGCTGCCGAGAGACAAGCGTTGGATTACATTTTTACCCCGGGCCGCTTAGAGGACAGGGAAGGGAAATAGTTGCGAGTGAGAAACCATTATTTTTGAGTGAGAGACCGTTGGAGTTTAGCGTCTGTTTGATTGGGGAGCGGCTCTTTCTCTGCCTAGAGACCAGCTTTTTACGTTCACTGTGTACATATTCTCCGGCTCTCACAGTATTACTCATGACTCTACTCTGCAGACAACCAGACATTGGGCCTCTCTTATCGACTGCCTTTTCACTTGTGGAGCCATCAAGCATCGTAGTAAATTCGTGTGGTCTTATTGTGTTGCCTATACGTAGAACACTTCACCCAAACCTTATGAGTTTTAAACATTTTATAATTTTGGTAACATACCTAAGAGGTCTTGTTGTACCTAAAGTTTTCCAATACGTCGATGAGTCATTAGTGTTTATATCAAAGCTTCATATTTCCTTTAAGTAATGCGTTACTTTACACAGATTGGTTACTTTTCGATCTGTATGAACGGATTGAAAAGTGGATGTAATTGTAAATGAAATTTGAATTCAAGGGATATTTGTCTTTGAAATGATGAAGCGCTTCAACAGAGGTGTCTGCTTCGCTGTTTAAAAGTCAAAGAGCAGAGTAAGCCCGATAACGAGAAAGTTCACATATCTCAAAGGAAACATTTTGAAATGATAAAATGATGTCAAACAGCCCATTACAATGGTAACTCCTAGACACGGCTTTGGCATCCGAGATTTCTGTTTTTGTAAGGGTTAGCCAGTTTTGCCACTCACAATTTTGGGTGACCAGGGAGTTTCAAGAGAAAAACCGAACAGAACTGTTGCAGAAATACGTCATACAGATGTTGTTGGGTTTTTCTTTAGGTATTAACACAAAGTGAACAGGATATACCAGTGCTTCTCACTTCCAGTCCTCAGGCCTCCTGCTCTGCATGTTTTAGATGTACCTCTACTCCAGAACAGCTGATTCAAATGATTGCATGACCATCAAGTGCTGCAGAAGCCTGTTAATCACCTACATATTCAATCCAGATGTGTAGCAGAAGGGAAACACCTAAAACATGCAGGGCAGGGGGACGTGAGGACCGGAACTGAGGAACGCTGGGGTTTACCAAGACTGAATAGATCACTGAACTCCAGCTGGGGGTATTTTCTGAGCTTGAAAATAGAACAAAGGGGGCAACTTAAAACTGTTTTCATAAACAATGCTTCAGATGCACTTAGAGAACTCTAACGGAAGCACACACTGAAATTCCCACCATTATTCAACAATTGTGCAAATGATTAATATTTATTTATTTACAGCATATTGTTTGGGTTATAATTTAACTATATTTACTGTACATAAACCTTCATGGTTAAGATGCCATTTTTCCTAAGGACCAAAACGTGTGGTCCTAGCATCTGTTGTAACCTCTTATTTATATGCTACACCACAAGACCATGCTGGACCTTTCTTGCTGTTAGATTACAAATTACTGAATGTTAATCTGCATATATTTCAGTGTTGTAACTAATCAATCCCTGCGTTGCATTTTTCTAACTTTGGGCTGATTTTACTCAAGAGAAAAAAGCAGGAGATAGTTTGTTTTGGTGACCAGCTAAAGCAGTGGAACGGTTTGGTGTAGATAAGGAGCGGGGTGCATGCAAGGTTTTAAATTAGCCAAATCCATTCATGACATTTCTTAGAGCATAGTGAGTCCATAGGCCAACCAATTTGGTCAACTATTAGTGAAGCCTCTTTTGACAACATGGAAATCCTGCCTACATTCCCACAAGGGCTAAAAAAAATTATATAAATATCATTTGGTATTTTCTTTTATGTGTCTCCACAATTCCAGTTGAATTTGCATTCAGATTTTCATGATTGGAGCACTTTAGGATGTTTACATTTCTCTGAATGACTGGACTTCTGACACATTGTCAGTGATTGTATTACCCGTCACAACTGGCAAAAAGTCACAATTGTGCATAGTTTTTTGTTAACCTACGCTTTTTTAAAACAAAAGCACATCGAGCCACATTTAAGCAACACAGAACTGCTACATAAGCAGGAAGGGATGACTTTTAATTTTTAATGAAGGGCTGGGTACATTAAAGCAGGGAATCTTTGGCTTTTTTTTTTTCTTTTAAACTCACATCCAGACAAAAGAGGCACTTCAATCTCCTTTTTTTCCCTTTCTTTTAACATCAGGAATAGGATTTGATAACTGAGGTCCAATGTCGGCAGATGCTGTCTCCGACCCCCACGCCTGCCGGTGTGGTGGATAATTGTGCTCCCCTTTGAAAATCAGTCCTGTTTTCACTGGACACATAGTTGGATAAGCACATTTCAAGCTGCAAATCTGCGTGTGCAGCGAAAACGGACAGGCGATGGATGTTATTCATTTATTTATTTTTTGGTAACATTTACTAAGCTCTTCTAATTTGGTCATATTTGATATACCCGGTTTGTATTTCTGTAAATACGTTTGAAGTGGAAAGAAACCCAAAACCCGGAATGCCCCGACATGTGCTGAAATGACTGTCCCCGATGCTTTAACTATTGTGTTGTCTTGATTTTATAGCTAAAGTGATTGCTATAGTCGTCCTCCGACTGAAAAAGCCTACCATGAAAAACAAAACAAACAAAAAAAAACAAAGTTTTCGATAGATTTGATTGGTACGTTCTGTGAAATGTTTATGAAGTACTCTCTTTGTTGTTCTGTGATGTTTTCTTTAGATCACTGTAATTTTGCAGCTTGGTATAAAAGAAGTCACCAACCCGTACTCACTCGACAAGCCTCCATGAATAAATGTGCGCAGGTAGTGAAAATGAATCCCCTCGGCTTTACTCGTCCGCTGCAACTCAAGCGACCCGTGTTCAGTTCTGATGTTTACAAAGCCGTGGCCATTTACACAGCATCTAAAGACACCAGACAACACTGACTACTATGTTGAGCTGTGCATAATTGGGTTTGAAAATCAACAGTGCTGCGAAAACCGGTGAAGGGGAGAAACTTCCAAAGTGCTGGCTTTGTGCACGCTGTCTGATGGGGCGCCCATTTTGTTTACATTTGGATTAAGGATTTTGTCCTTTAACACTTTCTTGTGTGGATTTTGAACAGTATTTCTGTACATTTAATAAATGGTGAAGTATCTTATATAACCAGCTTGTGTTAGGGGGTCTTCACTTTTGCACAGACGTCGCAGATCTGAATCTAATCTTTTTAAGTTTTACAGTTTCAGTTACGTCTTTCAGTTCACTGAATAGAGCTGTTTGGGGAATTAGGCCATCTGTGCAATCCCTTCCTTAGCTCTAACAAAAGCTGTGTTGGAAATGTGTAATCAATACTTGAGAATGTTTTCTGGGGAGGACTGAATCCTCCTGAAAAGCTTCCATCAACAGAGTAGAAAGGGGAAAGTGTATACATTTATAACGCTTGGCCTGTATTGTTTATGCAGTTTAAAAAAAAATCAATATTAATGCTACCATTTTGGATGGATGGATGGATAGATAGATAGATAGATAGATAGATAGATAGATAGATAGATAGATAGATAGATAGATAGATAGATAGATAGATAGATAGATAGATAAATTCTGTTGAAATCTCAGATTTTTATGTTAAAACAGAGACTGTGATAAATGTTAAAATGAGGATAGAGGTGAACCAATACCTTGTTGGAAATTCCTTCAGTTCTTTCATTGATACTCTCCTATCAGCCCACCTGACCAGGTTTCATTCAATGACCAGATCAGTTTCCCAAGTGTGTGTTTGACACTGACAGGGTGCTGCACTTTACCAGAAGAACCCCAAAAACACAGGTTGAGAAAGGCGGCGTTTCGTGTTTTCTGGCTACACAGCGCCATTTTATAGCACAGTCAAGAAATTATGTTACCTTCAGTTATTATAACAATGTGGTGTAAAACAAAGTCAAATTTCAAAATTTGACTTTGTAAGTTAACACCTTAAAATTGGAAGAAGTCCTGTTCTTTTCAACACTCTGCCTCCAGGAAGTCATCACAACATCACTCCTCTATTAACCCTTTGACAACATTTTTACCAGGGTTGCTCTGAGAAGTAGCTCCTGTAATGAGTACAGCAGATGTGCAGTTCCACCAGGTGTTTGCTAATTGCTCCAGCTAGTCTGAAGGGACTGACAGAGGGAGGGCTGCTCTATGAGGTGGAAGCTCTGGAGATTGGAAGCTGGGCCAGGCGTTTTGCACAGCTGAATGGTTGCTATGGGAGATGAGAGGATTTCTCTAACAAAGAATCAGGGTATATTTTTCATGAGGGAACAACATTATAACATGACGTAAAACTAAAAACTCATCAACAAGTATCAAACACACACAAAAAAACTAATATGGCGTGCATTTTTGTATTTGCCCCATTTCTTATTCCTTCTAGAAGAAAGTGCAGTGAAATAAATAACCTTCAGATGTCGCTTAAGCAGTAAACAGCCATATGTTTTATTCTGCATAAATTCATCGGTTCTGTGAAGTTCTCTCAGGAAAGAAAGAAAAGAAGAAAAAACGGAACATTTTATGCAAAATAATATAGAGGAAATATCTGCACACACACACACAATTCCACTAAACGAAATATGGTGGTGTATCCTTTTCCCCCCACTTCACAATTACGCCCTCCTTTGTATTTGAATATTACACAAAATCTCGACAAAATGCAACACGTTGTGAAAATTTAGCACGAAAAGGCGTTATAAACACTTTCTGAATACAATTTCACCTATTTCTTTTTTCTTTCTTTTTTTTTTTTTTTTTGCTACTTGTTCTGGCCTCCTTGTTCAATAAAAAAATCTGATAAATCCCATCTACTTTTTTCTTTAAAAAGTAGTTGAAACTTTTCAGATCGGCTGAGCGTCTACACCTCCGTCCTTCGCCACGTCAGAGCCACGGAGAACCTTAATGAACAGGTGACGCGCTCTGCAGCGACGCAGCCGCTGTTCCGACTCTGTTCGCAGCCTGCGCGCGCTCTGGCTGGACTACCGCACCGCGCGAGCAGGTAGGGAGACGTAGCCCGATCTTAAAGCGGACAGCCTTCACTGACACATACACACACACACACACACACACACAAAAAATCCTGATTATAGCACGGAAAGAAGACGATGAGGTGGATGGAAGACCCACGGAGGTGGAATAGATCGGATCCGCCGCGATGAGCGCCTCCTTCCCGAAATCTGATTCCACAACCTCGTTACTGAAATCATCGAGGAGATCGACACACCTCCCAGATCAGACATCAGAGATCCGGAGAGGTCAACATCAGCACCAGCACCAGCACCGTCAGCGTCCCGCCGCGCTCCAGGGCAGCAGCGGCAAAACTGACGAGTCCTTCTGGTCGGCCGAGAGCGACGTCAGCGCTCGGAGACCCCTGTGTCATCCCTCCCTCGTCGGCAGCCAGGACGGGGGTACCGCCGCTGCCACTCGGGGCAAGTGCAAGCCCCACGCCCCGCACAGCCAAGTTCCCGTTGAGCCGGGGCCAAACTGCGAGTCGGACCGCGGGTTAACCGAGCGGAGCCGGACTAACCCCAAGCCCTCCCACCGCCACCATCACCACCACCACCACCACCGCAGGAAGCAGCACCGGGAAGATCATCCGGATGACGCGGAGCATCCCCAGCCCTGTCACCCGCTCGCCCACAGGGTGCCCTCGCTTTCGGACAGCACAGACGACAGGGCCCCGCTGTGTGAACCGAGGGACAGGAAGAGGGGCAGCTTGGCCAGCGGCGGCGGCGGTCAGGTCAGCAGTCCGTCCCCGTCTTCCTGCTCCCCTGTCCCGCCGTCCAGCAGGTCCTCCCGCCGCTCCCGGAGGTCCAGCACCGCTTCCTCTGCATCTGACATCAATTTAAGGAGCGTCCTCAATTCACTATTCGGGCAGGTACGGTATTATTATTATTATTATTATTATTATTATTATTATTATTATTATTATTATTATTATTATTATTATTATTATTATTATTATTATTATTATTATTATTATTATTATTAGTTTGGTTTTGATCGTTTGGCTTCTATTCATTTGACATTCATGTTGTGTGTGAATATGCGTTTTTGGAAAATTCCCTGACAAGTTGTGACAGAGACGATGCCCCCAAAATCCACATTTAGCTTCAGTGAAGGGACTGTTTGGGGTTTGCAGCCTCTGTCCTCATATCCTCTATAAACTACCACCCCTATTTCTTCTGAGACATTCTGTTTGGGTTCATATTCTCTGGCCTCCTCCATCACCTCCTATGTATTCTGTGTCAGTACTGGGCAGACTGGGCGGAAGACAGACAGACAGAGACAGAGACAGAGAGAGACAGAGAGAGACAGAGAGAGATAGAGAGAGAGAGAGAGAGAGAGAGAGAGCTCCTTTTTAACGCATCCATTTCTTATGTAATTTGGAAAATACAGTTCTACCTCCTACAGATTTCCTCAATCAAGCAGCTCTTTCTGTCCTGCTTCTGATTGAAGTACGACAAAAATACGTTCCAGGACCACAGAGGTGGAGAATCTCTGATGTGCTAATGTCTCTGTGGTGAAAATTGCTTGTGTGGACTCGTGCTCCTACACACCATTCAGTCAGGAACGCTTGCTGCGGTGATTGTTTTGTGTTTGAAGGTAATCACTGATGTTCCTGCTGGCAATGGAGCGTCTATTTTCAGCTCTGAGATGTATTTATACGAAGAAGTGCGGCTTCATATGCCCGCTCTCTTATCTGTGTTGTCATTCTGCATAAATTGGGGCTGCTTTGTAAGCAACCGTCTTTCCAGTTTCAACAAAAAAAAAAAAAAAAAGGATCAGAGGGCGTCAGTTTAAGCTTTAAACCATTGATAATATGTTGTTTACTGGGTGCATTCTGCAGAAGTCAGGGTTTATTTGCCTCCATGTTTGGTAATTAGATATTATCTAAAGGGATTTCTGTACAGTGCTTTGCAAAAGAGTACTTTTTCACATTTTTCTTTATGCTACAACCACAAACCTCAATGTATTTTCTTGGCATTTGAGAACAACACCAAGCAATGCATATTACTGAAATCCTAGAAAACAAAAATAAATCCTATAAATACAAACCTGAAAAAGTCTGGTACGTTAATATTCAGCTGCCCTGAGTCAGCAGCTACGACTCAAATTTTCTTTAGGGTTTGTTTTCTACCAGTTTTGCATATTTAGAGGCTCCGATTGTTCTTTGCGAAATAGATTCTCGTTCACTTTCATTTGCATTTGTCCAGACTTCAATTGGGCCAATCAAACCACATAACAGCTCCATCTGTCTTTCAATCAGCTCCGACCAGATTCCCTGTCCCTGTTAAAGATTCCCACAGCATGATGCAGCCACCACCAGTGGGACGTTTTTTGCTAGGCCACACCGCATCCTCCATGTTGGAGTAAAATATCGTTTTTGGCCAGGCCACATTCTACCACATATTGGCTTATGATGCTTGTGGCTCGATCTACTTCTTACCGCTTTTCCTTAGAGAACAGTTTTGTGGAGCTCATGACTGAACTCCACAAAAAAGACTGAGCTGTTTTTTCAACAGATGTGGATCTTTGCAAACTGTGTTTTTTTTTTTGTTTGTTTCTTTGTGGGGGGTAGGGGGGTTTGCTTTCTTGACATTTGAGGAATATCAACAAAGTTTTGCGCATGTTTGTAATGGAGTTATTTGGAGTTATCTCACCTAACCCTACTTCAAATTTGCTCAAAACTGCCTCCCTGTGCAGTCTGCTGTGTCATTTTATCTTCATTATGCTGCTTTTTCACTAATGTTCACCAACAAACCCTTAGAGGGCTTTGCACACCAGCTGCCTTTTTAATAAGAATACATTACACTCAGGCAGACCCAGTTTTTTGACAGGCTAACTACTGAAGGTAGCACTAGATTTTAACTGGGCTATCAGAGTAAAAGGGGGCTAAATGCAGATGGATGCCACACTTTTAACATGTTTTTACAGAGATTTTGAAAATCTTCTTGCATCATTTCCTTTCAACTTCACAATTAAAAACTACTTAGAGCCACATTAAATCCGAGTAACCCGAGGCCTTGTACATTTGCCGAAATGAAAAGCTCTCAGTCATAAAGACAAACTTGTTGCTCATCCCTCAAGGGAAGCCATCTGATGCTCATAGTATGAAAATCCATTTGCGCAGCTTCCCCCATGAGTCAGCCTGAGAGCATTCTGTGGAAAACACCGGTGTGACCCCGAAGGCGGTCTCAGCTGAGGAGCCTACAGTTGGTCGGTGAGGAGTCTGTAGCGACGCATGGCTTCACACGCCGCAGTTCGAACAAGACGAGTCTGTTTGACAGGCCTGCGCAGAAATGCGTAAACAGATGCTAGTCGGGCTAGCGGAGGGACCGTGTCATTGTCTGCAGCACGCGTTAAAAAACAGAACGTCACGCTCACGCCGTAAATACACACAGGATCCGGGGGGGCCGGTGTAGACGCAAATGTCACGCCAATAAACAACGGCAGCTGTATTCGTCCCACGTTGTTTGATTGTCCTGCTGGGCTGGAGGTCAGCGTGACTTTGTCACCTGCATCGTAACAGCTGGGGTGGAGGGGATGGTTGAGGCAGGGAGAAACAAAAGGCTTGTGCAGAAATTCTAGACGGTTTACGTAATTTAGAGTTTGGAAATGATTAATTGTATTCCCCACCCTGAGTGCAGGTGAGGAGGACGACAGGAAGCTGGAAATAGGTCGCAACACAATGTTCTCTTGAACTTGCCTTGTCTGGATTTTCAGTTAAACTGTAAACACTTTGCACTTTGCAGCGATCATCGGGCGTCAGGTGCACATCTGTTAATCTTATGCAGCAATTTTCTTCTTCTTCTTCTTCCTCTGTTGTTTATTCCGGTGCTTTCAGAGCCCATAAGCCTGCGCCGAGGTGTCGGCACAGTTTACAGAATAATCAACAGTTTGGATGTTGTGACAGCTGAATGAAATGTCTTTCTGAGGTCCCTTTTCCTTTAATAGGCATTAATATCTCTCCTTCCACAGCCTTCCCTCATATAATCCCCCCCACCCTCCTCCACTTCACTTTCCCTCTCCCCCTGATGCTGTCGCTGTCACTGCTCCGGACAGTAAAGAACGGCGTAGTTTGGTGTTTTCATGGGTCTTGCTGAAAGTAGAGTTTGCATTCCTCTCAAAATCCGACCTGCGAACCTGAAGCAGAGAAAGTCCTCATGGTCGTACTTAATGCCTCTTTTCTCGGTTGGAATGGGAAACTGCTTAGTCTGGCCTCTCAGAGCGGTAAGGCTTGTGGTTGTCCTCTCTGTCATCCGTGTTTCTTGGACTGTTTGATGGATTTTGTGGCACAATAGAAACAGGCAGCAAGTAAACTGCTCAGATTACTATAATTAAACCTCTGCTGAATAATTTGATATAGGTTTGGATTCAATATTTCCTAATGAAGCTCTTGGAAAAGGCAATGTGTGCTGGTGCCCTAGATGCATAGTGTCCTAATGCAATATATTTTGTGACGCTGTTTGGTTCGCCTTTTCTCTCCCTCTGAGTATGTTTACTGTTCCTGCGACAGTGTATAGGTGTAAGGTGCCAGTCTGTGTAAGTGTCAAGTAAACTGTTATGAATAATGAATGGAAAGTTGGCAACATGTTTGTTTTATAGATGTATTTAGGTTAGTTTTCTGCTATGTCTTCATATATCTGACAGTGTTTCTCTTGTATTGACACGCAGCAAAGCTCAGCTGTTACTCTAATGTCTGAAACACAAGTAAATAGGCTGCACTGCATTTTCGTACTGCGGAGTAACAACAGCCCAGAGTTATTTCCTTACATTGCCTTGCGAAAGTGTTTGCACCCCACTCAACGTTTTTACCCTTTGCCACGTTGCAAAGAGCAAACGTCGGCGTGTTTCACTGGGAAAATAACTAGCAGTAATTTGTCGGGAGATTTGAAACGGATGGAAGAGTTTTTTTTTTTTAATCTGTAAAGTGTGGCATGCATTTTGTCATCAGCCCCTTAATCAAACAAAAAGTCTCTTTGCCAGGTTCTAATACTCCGTCATACAACTCACTGGAGGGATGACAGAAGTTAAAGCCACTTTTTGAAAATATTTTCTGTCATTTGTAATTTCTTTCTTAGAAGAGAAAGAAGAAGGAAAAATTGATTAAAATTAAAAATGTAATCTGGTATGAAAAGATAGGAGAGACGCTTAAAGTTGCTAAATCTTCCTTGGAAAGTTTCTCTTGAGCTGTGGATCTCTACGGCTCTCCGGCGTTACCACTAACTGCTTCTCTTACTTACCCCATCCTCGCCTGGCCTGTCAGCTAAGACGGACAGCCATGCTCTGGTATACAGTCGTGCCATCCGACCGTTTCCAGGTGTCGGATGGAAGGGCTCTGTGAGATCTCCAAAGCTTGAGATATCGTTTTATATCCTTACTCTGCTTTAGAATTTTCCACAACTTCATTTCTGTTCCCTCTGCTGTGTTCCTTGGTCTTCATGGTGCCGTTTGTTCACTGACGCCTTCACAAAGCAGCTGGATTTTTACTCAGATGAAGTTTATTTGCTGTGTAAGCAACCTCTTAAAAAATGTTGATTGTGCTTGATTTTATTTGGGGCGTCAAAGTAAAGAGGGCTTTATTGCATATGCATGCCACACTTTCTGAAATTATGTATGAATGCAGCCACAAAATGAAAATGGAGTCATCTGGATAGTTAAAGAATGCCAAAGTCAAAATGCATCACATACTTTTTAAGTTTTTTTAATTACTATTATTATTGTTTAAAGTCAGTTCTTTGTTACTCTAACATAAAATATTAAAAGTGCAGCAGTATTATGTAAAATTGACTTTTTTGAGCTCTACATCATTCTACAATGTCATTTCCTCATCAAAAACTCTTGGAGTGTTGCTTTGATTCTCTTATGCATGTTTGAGAAATCCTTTAATCTCCCTTGGCAACCACTCAGCTGTGCAAAACGCCTGTTTGGATCTAGCGCCGCCTTTCGGGTACAGCTCCTCCTCGGAGCTGCAGTTTCTGATCTTCCAAGTTCCCCCACTCAGCTCCTTCAGACTAGCCAGGACCAATTAGCAAACACCCGGTGGAACTGCACATCAGCTGAGCTCATTATAGGAGCTGCTTCTCAGAGCAACACTGGTAAAAACATTGTTAAAAGGTTAATAGAAGCAATGATGTAGTGACTTCCTGAAGACAGAGTTTCAGAAAGGGTTGGCGTTTTTAAAGAGACAGAGGCCCAATTTCAAGGTGCTAAATCAGAAAGTAACATTTTTAAAGTCACATTTAATAAATACAGCATTTTTAAAACAACTAAAGGTAAAATAGTTCCTTGACTATGCTATAAAATTACACTATGTACCTCAATAATGCATAATAGTGCCTCTTTAATAAAATACATTGTGGCTCTAATGTGGAAAAATCTTCAAGGAGTGTGAACCGTAGACATCTTTACACCTCTTCCCTACACCTTGCTTAATTCTACTCTCCCTTGTCTCTGCGCACTTGTGGAAAGATGCTCCAGGACGCTGAGAGGCGACTCAGGCTTGCGCTGTCTTGTGAGGAATCAGGGTATCTCGGGCCGTATCAGGACTCCATTGTTTCCGTGACACAAAACTGCGTTCTCGTGAGCAACATACTGGGACAAACCTGTGTCTTCCTGGGTAAAGGCATGGCAAAGTGCAGGCAGGCTGTACGTAAGTCTCTCAAAACACGCTTGCATCTGCTGTCGTCATATTGGTGAAAACCTGCATTTCTCTAAAAAGAAAGAAGTTACAGTAGCACACAAACATATTGTGAGCGAGTTATGGATGAAAAAGTTAATTCAGCTTTTCCCAACAACAAGACTTGTTGCTACTACACGACATAGCTTTGGTCAAGCGATAGCTGTTGACTTGACTGCTGGCCTTAAACACAATACTACACAAGGTAGACTTTCTGACTGAAAGGGCTCTGGTTCTGCAGGTGAAAAGCAAGCTCACAGCATCACCCCTCCAACACCGTGCTTTACTTTGTCACGTGTTTTTTTTTTTTTTTGCTCACTCTCCGATGGTTTTTCTGTAATCTTTAATGAACCCCTGATGAAGAAGTACAAAAACCCTTACATAAATAAATTTATCTTTAACAACTGTAGCATAATGAAAGTCTCTTTTCGAAGAGTATGCGGCTGAGCCTATAGGACAGGGGTCCCCAAAGTTGGTCCTGGAGGGCCGGCATCCTGCATGTTTTAGTTCTTCCCCTGGTGGTAGTAACAACCTTCTCAGCATGTCAATGTTCTTCTTAGGCCTTCTAATGAGCCATCATTTGATCCAAGTGCGTTAAAGCAAAGAGAGAACTAAAACATGCAGGAGGCCGGCCCTCGAGGACCCACTTTGGGGACCCCCTGCTATAGGACATGTCACCCTGACCCTGATGAGCTGGTATTGATGGGTTGACACAGAAAGTACTGATGGTGTTGGGTTGCCACCTTGTTTTCGGGCCCATGTGCCTGTGTTTTCTGTGTCAGAGTTTCTGGTCAGTATGTACTTGCGGCCTGACGTCATCACTTTGTGTTGTGTTTAGATGTCTTTCCACTCTCGCTGTTAACCCCTCAGCGCTCTGGGAAATGTCTGCTGCGCGCTCTTGTCCTTTAAAGGTTGCTTTTATTGTATACAGACACTTAAAAAACCCCACTGAAACAGTTTTGTTATTCCCGTGAGACTCTGTTCCACTCAGCTCTTAATATTTTCTTACCGTTTAGCTGGAGCGTCTGTAGGAACGTTGGGGAATGTTGTGGAGAAGATTCGGGATTCAGATTTTGGCATCACTTCCGTCACATTATTGTCAGAAGCAAGTTTGCATGGAATGTGTTGACAAAGGACGTTTATCTTACTGCTAAAATTCTGTTTGTTGTTTTTCATGTATGTGTGATCATTTGATTTTTACCATCCAATAATAAAATGTTTTGTCTCAACAGGACAGAGAGCTGCGGCCAGAAGAAATGGACGGTAAGATTTTGTTTCTCCAAAGTACAGCCATTCATGTTTGAGCCATGCTGTTAGTATATCACTGTACCGTCTGCTGTTTTCGTCACAACAGAGCTGCGAGATGCTTTCAAGGAGTTTGACAAAGACAAGGACGGCTTTATTAGCTGTAAAGACCTGGGGAACTGCATGAGGACCATGGGATACATGCCGACAGAAATGGAGCTGATAGAACTGAGTCAACAGATAAACATGAACTGTAAGCCCATAACTGTCTCACACTCGTGTATGTAGCGTATGTACAAAAGATCCCATCGGAGGTTAATGTGCAGTCATCATGAGCATAAACACCATCGTAATTTAGGGCAACCACCAACTTCAACAACGTCTGGAACTGGATGCATGTAAATTTTCCTCGACAAGCAAACTTATAGGGTTGCTTGTCTTATAGGGCAATTATCAAGCAAAATCTGAGCAAATGTCCCATGGAAAGTTTCACTTTGATTACAGCCACTTGCATATTGGACTAGCTCTATTAGCAAAATTTCTAAAATGAACTAAGATTGGTAGCTTAAAAGTCACAAATCCACTGTACCCTGGGTATTGGGGGGTGGGGGGTGGTGCACCAGCCTTTTTTTATTATGGTCCATGCTTTCCCAGTACGGATAAGGTCCAAACCATTACCAAGGCTAAAAGTTATAGCCTGCTTTTTCACTCCAAAACTATTTCTGTGTGTACATTATCCTGTAGGAACACCTAGTTGTGTCCAACTATAAATCATCTGGCCCAGATTGTTAGCTTAAAGGAAATGGGCTAGGATGGATGTTCGATAACAACTAATTGTACCAAAGCCCAATCCTATCAGTATGGCTGCCAAGAAGAAAGATTCTCGTATCTAAAGACTTACAGCCTCAAGCTCAAGAGAAATATGTTGCTCCCCACGTTGTACGTATAAATAACCTTCCAGAAGGAAAGTTTTATGGTCAGAGGAGATAAACATTGATCCATTTAGCAACAATGACAAGAAATATGTTTAGCAGAGTCAAAGTGGGACTTTCAAACCAGCAACTGAGGATAACGGTCAAAATGCCCCCCAGCAAATCCACCCCCAAATGACAGAAAAAAAAACTAAACAGAATGAAGGTTTTAAAATGGCCTAGTCAAAGTCTGGATTTGATGCAATTGTGATAAATTGGGTTGGCTGTAAACAAGGCATACATGGTCAAATACCCTCCAATGTGCTGCATTACAAACCGTAGCCATGAGTGGCACAAGAAGTTTTTCAGAAGTTTTTCATAAATTGTAATTTAATAAAGGAAATGTTTAGTATGTGTTTATTTTGGTTATTTTTGCCGAAAATTATACAATAATTTTACACTGTGGGAATGATACAAAACCCACCAAAAATTAAACTTGTGCACCTAGTTCTTCTTTTATGATACATAAAAGTATTCCACAATGGAAATAGAAAACATTTTTTTGAAATACGTCATTAAAAGCCCAAAATGAACTCAGCAATCGTGTTTATGACCGTAAATGTGTGCCCTGAACTGTGTGTAATTGTATCTGGGGTTGTTTTTGCCCATCTTACATCAGTGGGAGGTCACGTGGATTTTGACGATTTTGTGGAACTAATGGGCCCAAAACTTCTCGCCGAAACTGCAGACATGATTGGGATAAAGGAGTTAAAAGACGCATTCAGGGAGGTAAGGTGGTCTGACATTTCACTAGTTAATGCTCTTTCATAGCTTTTAACATTCATTTAAGTCGTGCTGTTTTTGATTCTTGTTAATGTTACTTCTCTGCTTGTTACTCTCAGTTTGACACAAATGGGGATGGTGCCATAAGCACCACTGAGCTAAGAGATGCAATGAGGAAGTTATTGGGCCAACAAGTAAGTGATCACAAAGAAAGCCGAGCTGGTGAACTGATTCTTTTAGCCCCTGTGTGTGGGGCTCAAGTTATTCTTTCTGACCTCTTTTCCTCTATTTCAGGTAGGTCTTAAAGAGGTAGAAGATATCCTAAGGGATGTGGACTTAAACGGTGACGGACTTGTTGACTTTGAAGGTAAAAGGAGTTTCATCAACATTTTCCAGTGCCTTCAAAAGTATCCATGCAGCTGGAACTTTTTCACATTTCATCATGGTACAAGTCTAAACTTCCAAACTTGTACTGTGATTTTGTAACTGCAGGTGCAAGGCTTTTGGGGTTAATCTGTCTCAGACAGAAATCTACAGAAGCAGATTGTTCTGTGCAAAGCACCTAAGCTCAGTCAGACTGGGGTTAAAGCACTTGTGAGCATCAATTTCCGATTCTTGCTGTAGATTCACAATTGGATTGAGTTAGGGGGCAGCTAGTGCCTCAAGCTGTTTGAGGCCTCTAATGGCCCTATTCCACTAGCACCTTCTTAGTGCAGCTCGACTTGGCTCTATGAGGTTGTAAGAGTTTTCCACTAGTTACAGTAAAGTGGTACCAGCCCAATATTTTAGGACTTACTTCACTGGGGTTCCAAGTGTGAAGACTTGCATTGAAAATGTGACACCACGTCACACCAGGGAGTGACAGCCACTCCCTGGCTAACTGATTGGCCAGGGAGTGGAGTCAGTGGTTCCATCACAATAGTGACTCCCTTACAATAATCTGACTCGCCATTTGTAAAAAGTCACAGCAGTGTCTGAATCTGACAGAAAGCTACAGTCTGAGCCGAATGTTCAACATTGCTTCCCTCCATTGTTGTGACTGGAGCATGGGGGTAGATCTGGGGAGGCAGCTCAGATTCCCCAGGGAGATTGTTCTGCTCTGGCCAGACCTATCCAGTCTATGGCTTCTGTCAGAGCCACAGAGGACCGTCCTGTTGGTGGAGCTCACCGTCCTGTAGGCGGGCAGCATGGTGGCTGTCAATGAACAGAAGCATCCTAAGTATGGGGACCTGTGAGAAGATTGCAGGGAGGATAGAAATCCACCATGTAGTGTTGTTGGGTCTTCGTCTGCTCTGTGACTTGGAATGCACAGGAACAGGGTGTTTGAAAGCCATTGAAGATCTGGCAGAAGATGCAGAGAAGGGCACTGGCTTAGGAGGAAGGATAAGAGTTTTGGGGGAAATAACACTTAGGTTACCAACAAGAGGTGGCAGGGAAAGATCTGTGTCATCGCCCTGCACCCAGGAGATGTACTGGAGTTAAAGGAGCAGAACATTAGCGACTAGCGATCTCTAGCTGATGACCCGTTTATGCCCATAGGGGTATTCAGGAGAGCACACTTCTACAAAGGTACTGGTGGAGGTGCGTCAGGCAGCAATGCCTAGCAGGTAGATCACTAACCTGTAGTTTTTGTGTTGTGTTTGTGTCATGTCCAGATCTCATTACAGTACTTTTCAGACTATGGGGCAGCCCAACCTCACTGACTAAAGTTGTTTATTGTAATGGAAAACCAGTCGAACTCCATAGAGTAGAGCTGAGCCGAGTCGAGACACACTTCTAGGTGCTCATGGAAAATGCCCATAACAGGCTTTCTTCCAGGATTGCCTTGTATTTAGCTCTATACATCTTTCCATTAACTCTCTGTGGCTTTCCTGTTATGGCTGAAGAAAAACATCCTTACTGCATGATGTCATCACCCCCAGGTTTCACATTGCAGATGGTGTGTTCAGGGTGTTAGCGTTATGCGTTTTATGTATGGAGGCTGAAAAGATATATTTTGGTGTCATCTGACCAGGCCACAATGTCTCTGTTCTGTTTGTAAAACTTTACATTTTTACAAACTTTTTTATAAGTATGCAAACTTTTTAAAAGTTTGCATACTCTTTAAAAGTAGGCAAACTTTTGCAAGGACTTGTATTAAAGCTATAAAACGGGGTATGGCTTAATTGTTGCATTTTGTCATTATTTCCTCTCTCATTCTTTTCTCTTTCAGAGTTCGTTCGAATGATGTCTCGCTAAGTTCGAACATCGGTACTGAATGTGAAGCTTCTTCACCCTAAAACCACGTCCAACTAAAGGACACGCCAAGATCTACTGAGCCATCGAAATCTAAACGACACTGGAATTCAAACTCCTCGAATGTTACAGAGCGAGGGTTCCCCTCCCACTTTCAATCAATAAGTGTTCTTCCTGAAAACTTTTAAAGTTTAACCGAGGCAGAGTTTGCTGTAGCATAGCTAAAGATTGTCTAATTTATGTTTTTGCACTTTAATTGTCACTTAACAACAACTTCCTGTGTGGATAGATTGTCGATGTCCTGTCTCAGATTCTACATGGTGTAATTAAGTGTCTTGCATAATGTCACCTTCGATGTTTTTAGCAGCATCAGAATGAGGGACTGAATGTAGGAAAGACAGAACATTAGCACTGTTGAATGTTTATATATTCGCACATCGTCTGTTGTATTAGAAATGTACTTGAAGGTACCTTTGTGCAGCAATGGTGCTTCACCAAGAAATCAAAGTGGCAATACCCACACCTGTAATGTAACTTTGTGACCATGTGTAAATTTTCACTGTGCCAGACCTGTTCCAATGAAAAAGCATCACTGTCTGACATGCAGCAAAGAAAGAAATCTGATCTTAATGAGAGGCAAATCTCTGAAATGCCTCCATATTTGTTATCCACCTAGATCAGCAGAAAAACAAAGGAGAAGAAGAAGAAAAAACACAGTAAATGATGGACGGCTTTTCTCAAAAGCCTAAAAAGTGCTCACCGACACTGACCAGCGTTGATTTGCAGCAATACAGCACATGTTGAGACTGACGTCTTTTTGTGTTCATGTCTGAATTCACAAAAGCCTGTGAAGTGGAAACGGCTGCTTTTGAAAGTCTGTTTAGGTCAGCATGAGGTCACACAAATGTGAACTGTATGTACAGTGGATCCGATCATGTTGTACCTGTCATTGTCGTTATGACTCGATATGTGGTAACGTTCCAAACATCTGTGCTGTAGAACAATTTTTTATGCATGCCAAAGAGAGACATTTACTACATTTAGTATGCACAATTTTGTTTATAAAAATAGGAAACTAGATATTTGGACAAGTTAAACATAGAAAAATAAAAGGTGTTTACATTTGATCCCTTTTTACTATTGGTATGTGTGTTTTATTACATGGACTGTGTCAAAATATTACAATGTTGGTGAGTGATGTCGCTGCAGGTGGTGAGGACAAAGCTAAACTTAGCATCTATTCATGTGTGTCACTGATGAAGCTAGGAACCGGTCATGTGTGTATTACTTGCAGCAGCGCTGCATTTATGTCATTGCATAGGTCTCCAGATGAGACCATTTGGTTTTATAACTCTGCTGTATTCAAGGGAGAGATCTTATTCATTTTGAGTGAGGATAATTTATAGCTGCATGAGAAAAAAAGATTACTAGTATATCATGAAGAGCTATAGAAGGACAGACTGCAAATTTTTAAGCATGATGTTTTTAAGGACTATAAAAGTTTGACTCAAAGCCATTCAGGCTGGCTTTTAGTCAAGTTCTCATTAATATTCAGTAGTTGTTTACTTAGATTTTATTTCTATTTAATTATCTTTTACACAATTTGATTGTATTCTTCTTGATTATTTTAGATTCCACTACTATTGTTGTGATTTTTAAATCTCAATCTGCCTCTACTTTTTATGACATATGTTTCCAAATTTTCGTGTGCACATATGTCCTCCTCTGTTTCCTCTAAACACCAGGAAGTTTCTGGGACATTTTTTCCTCTTTTTTTGTTCTTCATTTTACCCACTTTGTCGAGTGTTTCTAACCTGTTCAAAACACTGCGTTACACTCATTTCTGTTAAACCTATAATAATTAGTAACAATAAATCAAGGACTCGTTTCTGGTTTAAAAATATTTTCTGTTGCCACAGTAACTACGCTCATTCATGTCTTTCTGATTAAATCTCATAAGTACAAGAAGCACGTTGCGTTGGACTCTCCTGATTGGACAACACTTGGACCATACCATATCGGAAAACAAAGGAGGGGGGAGTGACATTAGGAGCACTTGTGTTATTTACCTTCAGATTTCTTTTTTTAATTATTATTTTTGCAGAATATAAAAAGTGGTGTTTACAACTTGAATGGACAGAGAATAGTAATTAAATCGAACATAAATTTAAGTAGAAAGTGATGACAGGACATGAACACTGTAGATGTTCATCTTTAGCGAGGTTTCAGATGAGTGTAATACTGATTTAGTTATTTTTTATATGTTTATTTATCTATTTATTGTTCTAACTAGCCACACTCACACATTTCTATGACACATAAATCGTATTTGTTGAATCAGGAACCTTTAACAGGAAGCTGTGATTCGGCAGAGTTCCTGTCACTCACCGCTAATGGGAAACCTCAGGTTAGGTAGCGCCGCTGTTCCGCCTCCTTCAAACTGGCAAGCCGCTGTAGTTAGCAGCAGCACGGCGAATGTTTCTTTGAATATCCACTCATTGAATGAAAGTCAGGGGCAGGCTGTGGCCAGTAGCTGCAAACACACCAAGGTTTTCTTACAGGGTGGCTTGTGGACGATTGGCGACACTGTGCGAGCATTAGTGCGACCGGTACACCCCGACAGAAAGAGGTTAAAGGCGGTTGTGAAAGGGAAAGGTAAGGGACATTTGCATTTACGTTAGCCAGAGAGGCTTTCATTCACCAAGAATTTCTGGTTAGACAGGTAGGTTAGCTACACTGTCATGCTAACTAATCAATGTTACTCGCTGATTAAGTATCGTTTTTTGTTCATTAATTAAGAGGTGACGCGTCGCATACGTGTCCTGGTTAATTTGGAGCACTTGTCCGTACTGTGTGTGTATAACTGTCATTTCCCGCATCCCCGTGTCACTGCTACTCAGTACTGTTAATATTAGCATAGTGGCTAACTTACGGATATCATGTTCCATGTCACTAAGACACGCTGGCTAGCTGCTCTCGCTGGCTAACCTTGCGTGCTTTTAATTTTCCGTGCTGGAAGAGCTTTCCTTCATTCTGTGTAGAAGCAGTTTGGGCTTCGTTCGGAAAGATACCGACCCCGGCTGTCTCTGTGACCCAGGAGCAGGGGGAAGACTGCGCGGCGTGTGAAGCAATGCAGCGGGTCACGGCGCAGCTCGTCGCCGGGCTGCTGGCAGCGGTGCTGTCTCTGCTGTCCGAGCGGTGCTGGGCAGACGGCGGGGGCCCCAGCCTCGCAGAGCGGGTTATCTGGGCTGTGAACGCCGGGGGAGACTCGCATGTGGATGTGCACGGTATTCATTTCAAGAAGGACCCGTTGGAAGGGAAAATTGGTAAAGGTGAGTCTGCTTGATGGAAAAGGTTTTTGGTTTTTTTATTCTCTGCAAATGAGCGCTTTTTGGGATTTATGTATCAGGCACTGGTGACTAATAGAACATAGCTAAAATGAAGGAGCTTCTTTGAATCGCTTGTGTTCTCAGCAGAAATCCTCTGCATGGTGTGGCTTCCGCAAGAAGCTACAAACTAATGAAGAGTCAGCATAGAGCGCTGCAGCCCCGCCCCTCTCAACATGGAGAGGAAGCAGGTGATAATATGTCCAATTAGACGCTGTGAATTACACTGCCAGGGCCAGATTTACAAAGATGAGCGGCCCTGGGCTGGAGCAAGTTCGGTGCCCTTCCCACAATACTTTCTCTAAGGGTTTCTGGCTTTCTAAAAGTGAAGCTAGTTCTTTCCTTATTTTAAAATCCGTATGTGGGAGCATTTTGTCCTTTCACAGGAATCAGGCTAGTTTCCTGGGAGCTATTACTTCACCCCTGTGTTTCCACAAGGGGGCGAACAAATGACCAGGATAGGAATTTACCTTGATGGCAGCTTACTAGGAACTTTTGAATGGAGTCATGTGGAGGAAGAGAGTCAACTATTTCAAACTGGTTTCATTTTTTTTTAGTCACGTCAATTCAAATAAGTCTACAGCTCATGTTTGTTAGCATAAACTGTAATAGATTTGAAATTGTTGAAGTAGAAGTTTTCAATAGGAAAAGTAAGACATTATTGCCCTCTGAAATTGGCATTTTGACTGGCAAAGTCAGAGCTTGGTGAACAACCTTGAGATTATCTGATATGGGTTCAGAATCAAATAAAAGTTGCCAAATTAGTGATTTGTTAGCGGTTGTGAGGTATTTTTAAATCCCATTAAACCAATGGTACACACACTGCTGAAAAAAATACACTTTTTTAGTGTAGGGTCTCCTGGGTTTTGCTTATGTCACTCATAATAGTTGCACCAAGACAAATGGCACTATTTCCAACTTGCAACAGAGCAGTCTCAACTCGGGTGTCATGTCATTCCCAGCTCCAAGCACCGACCCTTGAGACTAATTAAATCCCTGGTTAATCCTGCTGTGAAAGTAATAGCTTAGGTTTAGGGAAGGGGTCTGGAGCTGCAGCCCTCAAGGCCTGGAGCCCTGCAGCCTTTAAAGTCATAGTGACTTTTAACAAGTTTTAAAATATAGTCGCTGTTACAGAAGTGCAGACAGTCGCTTCATTGCTCTTATTTTCACAATGGGAGAGTCTCTCCACCACACATTTATCTGTCAAATGAGATATTGGTCAACACCTCTGCAGTGTGGGGAGTTACCAGTCCCTACTGGGATGGTGACGGCTCTGTTCTGGACTCCACAGTGGAAGCATTTGCCTAATAACGGCCAGACGAAATGAAATTTCCAAAGTGGGTAAAAAGTTCCAGGCTTCATTGGCGACAGACAAATTCAGTCCTTTCTAAGAAGTGATGAACACCAGGTTCAAAGATGGATGCAAGAAGAATGTCCTTAAAGTTTAAGGTTGTTAGATGCGACGTGATAATGGTCGAGGGTTAGGTTGGTGTTTTGTAAGATCATTTTGTTATGGGGACAAAACTGGTCCAATGAAGATGGGTATAACACAGAGACAAAATGTCTCTGTGTTATACAGAGACATTTTGAGATATCTCAACTGAGAGATATCTCTCAGTTGTTACAAAAAGACCAATGTTTAGCCTAACTGAAGATGAGCAAATTTAAAAAAAATCTGAGCTAAGTAGTGGATTGTTTTCAAGTAGCTACATACAAAATAATCAGATCTGAAAAGTTTAATCTGCATCTGAACTGTCAAAATTACATCCACAATTTTACCTTTTCTCTTTTTTTTTTTATCTTTTTTTTTTTTTTTTTTCCAAAATCGTAGAAGACAAAAATAATGGCTGTCATAGAAACAAACAAGGCCGCTCTATTCAGCTACCAAGTCGACAAGAACTAATCGTTATGATTAATGTAACTTTTGGTTGTCCCACAATATTCAAACACTGATCAACATGAACTCAGTGGAAAGAGTTCTTTCAGTGTTTTGAAGATTAATCTTATTAATGTGTTTTTGTGCCAACAGGTTGACCTTGTTAGTACTGATTGACAACCATTCACCTGCTTAGCTCTTATTAAGCTGTGCTACATTTAATCCTTTCAGATGGAAAGGAGTAAATTTTAAGCTTCAGTTTGTTTGTTTTTTTAGCAGATTTGAGAACAGATGGAGTGACATCTAAAAATCTTAAGACAGAATTCTTGCATATTTATTTTTAACTTCCATTTATTCTAAATGTATCAACCCAGATAACATGGGGTGAGATGATGGACACGTAACGCCTCCCCACCTGGTCCAAGCCTCACTCAGACTGTTATTTTCCACCTGTAGTCCTCGCTGAGCCACAGGGAGTCAGGCAGTTTATTTCTGATTGCGTCAATAGGGGAACACGGAGTGATAACTTTGTTTCAGACAGAATGAGATTATCCAGATTTGTTTTGGAAAAAGGCTCACTGGATATGTTATGTGGCGCTTTGCTTGACATAAAACATTGTCCAGTTTTGGTATGCGAGAAGTCCTGTGAGCCTGACGCTGTCCTCCTCTGCAGCATCTGATTACGGGGTGCGTCTGCCAATCCTTCGCTCCAGTCCCGAGGACCAGATTCTCTACCAGACGGAGCGGTACAATGAAGACACTTTCGGGTATGATGTCCCCATTCGTGACGACGGAGACTATATACTAGTCATGAAATATGCAGAGGTTTACTTTGCACAGTCGCAGCAAAAGGTATGGCGGTTTGTTATTCAGACATGCTGAAGTCAGGTCGTGTGTGTGTGTGTGTGTGTTTGCTTGTTGTTGTGTTGAGGGGCTGGAGTTCATACATGTTGACTGATTTGTCAATGTGTCCCCTTAGGTGTTTGACGTCCGCGTAAACGGCCACACTGTGGTTAAGGACCTGGACATCTTTGACCGAGTGGGCCACAGTACCGCTCACGATGAGATAGTGCCGTTCTCTATTAAAAAAGGCAAGCTAAGCGTGCAAGGAGAGGTGTCCACCTTCAACGGCAAGCTCACAGTGGAGTTCGTAAAGGTGAGTGGAGGTTATGTGGGGAGACGGCGTATTTTAAAACATTTTTATATCACCGTTGGATAAACCTTCATTTAAGGGGCATTTTACCTAAGAGTGCACCCAGAAATCAGCCCCTTTTTCCTTGACTTTTTGTTTGTCTCATTCAGTTTGTTTTGATTAATCAGTTAAGATGGGTCAATGAGTTTGAAAGGCTAATAAATGGAGTGATAAACACAAAAACAAAGCATTTTATATCTATAATTTCAATGTGCTTTACTTAGCTTTATAAACACACAATATAGTTTGTTATATTTTCTGCTTTTCTTTATTTCTGTTAACAATAATGTTTCCTCAAATGCAGTTTTCATTATTTTATTAGTTTCTGGTTTGCTGGCCTCGGTCTGGATGTACGTAGCTGACAATAATCACTCCACTGTTACCAACTTAGCAACTTTGTCAGCCAACATCAGAATCAGCAGGTCAGACATTTTAAAGATCGCTGATCGGCCAGACAGCTGCAGTCGGTGCACCCCAACTTTCAACCATTTAATTGAATCTTTGGGTTCAATTAAATGTTCAACATTTAACTGATCAACTCACTGGTGCCATCAAAAACCCCAGGCTTAGGATGGATTTTTCTTTTCAGAAACAAAAAATGAATTGCTTTGGTAAAAATCAGAATACACTTTGTTGATCCCCAAGGGGAAATTAAAAAGATTTTTTAAAATAAAACGGTCACAGACTGTCAAGCACGCAGGTGGAGGAGTTATGATCTGGGCTTGTTCTGTAGTTGCATGATTAAACTGTGTCTTGGTGTTTTCTGAACAGGCGTGACCTGGTCAGTCTGAATGTTTTAGCTTCATTGGTACCGCCAGTGATCCTCACCCATAGCAGCAGATCTACAACAGAATTAACAAACACTCAGGACGTTTCAATCTTTCTTCGTTCAGAGCATTTAGGTCATGCGACTACCTGAGCCAAAGACTGCAGAGTCTGAATTTTTTATTCAGAATTCATCAAAAACAAGTTTATATAATCATGTAAGTGTAAGAATGAAGTGGGGCTGACAGTGAGTCTGTACGCAAACTCTGATGTTTGCACATCAGATGTGTTGAGGTTTAAAGCCAGCTAATTTAAACCCCGGCAAATAAAACGGCTCACTAGTTCTACACCACTGCATTAGCCCAGGCTGACTTTAAAATAGAAAATGCACAGCCAGCATTTGATTCAAGCTAACTTTGCTACTTGCCATATAAATTATACACACCCCTGATTCACACTCTTTGATGCAGGGAGTTCAGGAGCTCTTTACAGATTGGTGCATGCAGGGATTAAAAATAATAATAATATAAACCAAAAGGTTGGCAAGCAAATGAATTTAAGCTGAGATGGTAAAAGGTGACGTGTTCCAAAAAGTTTTTACAGCAGTCTTATTTATTTATTTTTTCCCTATCTTGGAGAATAATTGAACACACTTTCATTTCCTTCCTCTGAAACGAGGCACACTTACTGCTCTACTTCCAAATGTCAAAGCACCGCTACAGGGAAACTCAATTTAGGTTATTAAGGCCGGGAGAAAAAAAAAAAAAAACAGAAACAAAACTGTTTTATAATTTCTATAACCTTGAACATTGTAGCATGATTCTCTAACCCTTTCATTGGTACGGCATCTTTAAAACTCAGTGCTGTCTGACCACTCTGCTCTGTGATTCAGGGTTACTATGACAACCCCAAGGTCTGCGCGCTCTACGTCATGAAGGGGACTTCAGAAGGTGAGTCTCCTAAACACGTTTGGATCTGCACAGGGCGTGTACTCTTGAGTCTGTGGCTTCAAAAACTATTCATACCCCTCGAAAGTGTTTTGTGTGTCTTAACTGATTAATCGCTCATCGCTGCTCTCTTAACGGCAGGTGTGAATACTTTCACAAGACGGTGTTTAGTTTGTTACATAAGTACAAACCTGCTTCATGCGCTTTTTAATCTGCTTTGTGCTTACAAGATGTACCGAAGCTTCAGCCTCACCCCGGCCTGGAGAAGCACGAGGATGACGAGGAAGAGGAGGAGGAAAGCGAAGCAGGCGAGGAAGGTGGGAAGAAAAAGGTCCAGCCGGGCTCCAAGTACAGGGTGCAGTCGGGCCCCCGGACGCCGAACCCCTACGCAGCCGACAACAGCAGCCTAATGTTCCCCATCCTGGTGGCGTTCGGAGTCTTCATCCCCACGCTGTTCTGCCTCTGCCGGCTGTGAGCTGAAAGTAACTGAGGGGGTGGGGGAGAGACGCCAGCAGGCAGAGCATAGAGAGAGAGAGAGAGAAGAGGAGGGGGGAGGATGGAGAGGAGGTCACCGTGACAACAGCAGCACAGGTACAAGCATCCACACAGGAGAGGGAGCCAAAGGCCGGAGGAAAATCATGACGGAGGACAAGCAAAAAGAAAAAAAAGAGACAAGTTATCGGAAAGCCACTGCCAGACGAAGCGAAGCTTTATTAGGAAAACAACAAAAAGAGATGTGGGAAGTGTATTCTGCACGCTTCCTCGAATGTGCTTCGCATCCTCCTCTGCTGACACTTTTTCTTTTCTTTTTGAACAATCTTAGTCATTTCCATAAAAATAAAAAAAAAAACAAAAAAACAAGAAACCGGCTGGGCAGGATTTTCAGAAGTACAGCCGCCATGCAAGAAGCTGCAGTTCAGGAGCGATTTGAGTCTGGGCCAATTTTCTAAACGAAAACACTTGGCCTTCGTACGGGGCGCGACACAGGAGCGCGCGCTCCTTAGCATCTGGTCAGACGCGTTCGGCTCAGAATGAAAATGGTGCTGCTTGGAAATTGGGTATCTAGAGTAGAAAGTGTGAACGAGACGGTTCGTGTGTGTGTGTGTGTGTGTGGTTTTTTGTTTGTTCAGATCTAGCTGGCCTTCTGTCGTCTACCTGCCATACGACAATGAAAGACGGAGGGAGTTACGCTTGTACCAGCTCCGTAGCTGGCACTTCGTTTGCTGTCCTTGCCTCTATATAAACACATTTTATCGCGGTGCGTTAAAATGCATTAAAAACAAAACCGTCTTTGGAGTCGTCACAGATTCTGATTTGCAGTTTTTGGAAATACCCAACGCATTTTAAGCTGATTACCGCCCCAAACGTGGATCCGTCAGGAAGCCTTTACAAACTATTTGTCATTGTTCAAAGACAAAGTTTGTGCTGTGAAATGCTGAAGTATCCATAAAGGTCATACAGGTGCAGCTCAATAAGTCAGAATACCACGGAGAACATGAAGTTCAGAAATTTGGTTCTAAAAGTGAAACCTGTGTAGATTATTTTAAATTAAAATATATATTATGGCTTACAACTAATATCCCAACATTTCAAAAAACATATTTAATACAGAAATGTTGAAAAATATCTCCACCGCTGCAGTCTTAACCAATCGAGTACAGAAACTAGGATCGGTGAAGTTATTGTTTTAGAAAACAAAATGTGCATCAAAAATTGTTGCCTTTCTAAAACAATGATCCAAGTCATTTTTTTTAACAAGATTATATAGGCAAAAACAATTATTTAAAAAAATAATAGTTTTGGCTTTGATCGTTATTGTAGGAAGGTGACGATGTGCTGTCAGATGATGTACTAATGTTGGACTCGATTTAAGAAAAGAATAATAATATCTGAACTACACTAACGGATGAAATGGCTTTCTGAATCACCGACTACGAAACGGGCCTCTTGAAGCATCGTGAATCTTCTCCAAACTCTTAAAACCTGCGGCAGTCCGTGTTCTTACTTCATCCTTTCCTACCACACTTTGTCCTTCCACTCAATTTTTCTTTAATATGGACTCAGACCAGCTTTCTTCATGATTGTGTAGGCCAGAATGGCTGCCGTTTCTACAATAAAAAATACATTTAGTGTTGCGGTTTTCATTAGCTGTAAGCTGCAGAAGCAGCTTGAAATGCATCACTCTGTAGAGTTTTAGTTTTTGATCCAAGTTACATTTATTGGATGATGAAACATTTTAACACGTTTATTGTGTTGCACCTGTACAGCTTTTTAAAAATGTTTTATCCATACATTCATTCACTTGGCATGCATGCCTCTCTGTTTCACCAAAGACTTTCTGCTTTTTCTTCTTCAGCAGACGGAGGAGTTGGCCTGTCTAATCGCGGTTTTCTTCAAATTGCCAGCAACATTCATAGAGAACGCCGTTAATCCAAAATTAATCGAACGGCCGATTAAAGTTTGACATTTCTCCAACTTCTTCAAGGTAGTGAATTTTATTTACTCTTTTTAAGTCGAGGATATCCTCTTCGTGCCATGGACCAGTTGCTCCTCTGTCTACAACGAAGCCTTCTCCGCGTTTTAAGCGTTTCGTTTTCCGTGCCGGTCGGCGCGCACACGTTCCGCTCGTCCTGCAGGTTTCCCTCGTTCGCACCACAACTCTGTCGGCAGGGGGAGAAAGCACAAGAGTTAGAAATATCTGATGTCTGCCAACTTGCCACACGCGTTTTCCTTTGGGCCTTTTCAAGCTGTGTTGTCTTAAACGTTTCGTTTTTGTTTCTGTTTGTTTCTGTTCCGTACGAGTTTGTTCTGAAAGTCCTGCTTTGATCGGTCTGAGTTTTTGGATGACTGTGCGCGTTGTGCCCCGTACGCAGAGTGAAATGCGGCGCTGTTCCTCGTTTTCTTTTTTTTTGTTGTTTTGGTGGAGTCCCAGTGAACCCTCCTGTTCATGGATCTAGTTACCCCTCCTAAGTGCTTTTGCTCCCAGGATGACTTTGAAACTTTGCCTCCTCCCTTCAGTGCTCCTTCTCTCAGCCTTTCCCTCTCCAGCATATGAAAGTACTTTTGTATACTGGAGTATTGACTTTTACGTAAAAGTACCGTTTATGATAATCTACTGTAAGCGGTACTTGAGGTGGGAAAGCGAAAGGAAAAAAAGTCAGATGTTGGGGATCTTTCCACCGTCCTTGATTCTCCTCTCCCTTTTCTTTATTTTTTGATACACGGTTTTCAAGAAGTTTTGTGCCAGAAGCTGTTGGGTCAGTCGTTTTTGTAGTTCTGCCTCGGCTGTTTGTTTGTTTGTTTTTTCTCATCGAAATCAGAAGCAGCTTTTCTTTCTTGTGTCAAGAGGCCAAGCATTCAATTAGTTCAGCACCAAAGTCACTATTTTCCTGCTTCTGTTCGTCTACACGGTTGTGTGTGTGTGTGTATGTATATATATATATATATATATATATATATATATATATATATATATATATTTATATATGCGGTACAGAAAGCGGTTTTGGTCTCATAGTCTTCGGGGTCTCCTGTCATCGTTGTAGCCGAGGTGTTCGTTTGGATGTTCAAATCTGTGGCCTTTCATTCTGGGCGGAGGGAGGAGCGCTCGTTGGTGCATAGCGTAACGGGGGGGGAAAAATGACAAAAAGCCGCTTTAAGTGGCTGTTTAGAAAATGTAAGATGTCGGGATAACGTGGGATCTAATTTAAATCGGAGCGGGGCTGACTCGGAGATGTTTTATATTATGCCTGGATTTGTTCGAGTTTTTTATTTTTATTTTTCTCTTCTTCCTCAGGATCTGTTGAGTTTGTGAAACATATTTTATTGGTGTGACATTTTTGCACTGCCTCATGTAATTTTTCCTTTTTTTTTTTCTTTTCGTTGCCTTGAATTATTGAATACATTGTGCTTTACCATCGTTCGCCTTGAGATTGCTCTTTTGTTCGTCGTACAAGAACATCCTGGCTGCTTTGTCGTCAGAACAGTTTTCAGGGATTTCTCATTCCACGTAATGGGGCGTGTTAAGAAGCAGATCAGCAGAATTATTACACCTAGAGACTCACTGACCTCAATTTTACAAAGGAGCAAAGCCAGTCAAAAAATAAATAAAAGAGAAAATCCATCCTGCTCTGATTTCTAGGACCTGTTTGTTTGTTTGTCCATCTCAGCTGAATGAACTAGACTGGAGGTTTTTTTGTTTGTTTTTTTTTCTTCTTTTTCTTGCCACACAGGAACCAAAGAAATGTCATCATTCCATCTAATTTCTTTCATACACTCACACAAGATTGAGTTCAGTTAGAAACTAATCGATCGGCGCGTCTCTACTTCAAATATATTTTTATTTTCCTCCATCTCACCTGATTAACAAGTTGATCAAAAAATGTCCTCAGATTTTTTATTTTTTTTTGAAAACCCTGTTTGTCTACCTTGACAACTTTTTTTTAAAGAAAAGAAAAAAGCCTGAACATCCGGTGTTATTGATAACAAATGTTCACTGGCGTCTTTCCTTTCACCCTCCCCTCCACCCAGATTAGCTGAATGAATTGGACTCCTTCGCAGTGAGACGCGGCTGAGGAGCGGAACGGCTCGCTCATCAGTCGTACCACCAGCCAGGTCTGCTGCCGGTCACGCGGTGCGATTGTGCGAGAGCATGAGATTGTTTTGCTACACGCATCCCGTCATACTTGTAGATACACGTGCCCGAGAAACGTCCGAGAAGGCGGCGTCGGCAGCAGCAGGTGGACTGACGAAATATTTGTAAGACCTCTGATCTTGTGACGCAGATGTGGCATATTTCAAGATGCAAGATGGGAGGGGGGGGAATTGCTGATTTATGCTGTATCTTTTTAATAAATGTGCTATTTTTATCAGAATTTGGCCTTGAACTGTTTTCATTTTGTGTTGGTCTCCAGCGAGATTGAACGTGTTTTTGTGTCAGAGTACGGGAGGAACATGTTGCGTCTCCTCTGTTTGTTCAGGTGTTCCCCTCACCTTTTTTTCCCCCCACCAGCAGCTCACGTCTGGTCGAGGTGAACTGAACCCCATCTAGTACTGATGCAGATGAAATGAGGCCAAGAAATAATTCCAGTAATTCATTTTTAATGAAGTCAAACTTGGCATGTTGAATTTGTAATATTTCTGATCAAATTGTGGCTGAAAACCCAAAATTCAGTTAGAAATGTACCCTAAACAAATGTGTAAATATTCATTGAGTATTTATTTTCATAATAAGTAGGGCTATAAACATTAAGCAACTTCTTGCTAAAAGTGAAAAGGGAGGAATAGATCACATTAATTCTGCTAGTAATGTACTTTATTTCCATTGGGGTTTTTTTTTAAGTTCTCATTTTTGTTGCTGGGAATAGACTCAAATTTTCTAGATTAAACAAACCCCAAAAAAGTTGTCCACCTTTTAAGAAAAAATTGCTACTTAGTTTTATTAAAAATATAGTAAGTTTAATTTATTGCTGAGCAAATGGGGAGGAGGAAAAGTTCTCACCAAAATTATTTTGTCCATTTATTTCTTGGAAAAACATATCTGTCTGCGTATGGAGTCTCCAAAACCCCCGAGGAGGCTTTCATTCAGAATCCCCCTCGAACCTGCGGTTTTCTACCACACTTTTTCCTTCCACTAAACTTAAACATCCAACGTCGTTATCAATTAGCCACTTTTATGGTTTACAAAATAATTTTAACGATACACAAGTGTGTAATCAAAACTGTAATAGTCTCACTTTTCTTTTGTCAAACAGAAGTACTGAAATGAATCCGGTTTCCCAGTAACATTATGGAGATGCAAGTGAACATATTAACATTGGATCTTTTTTTTCCTGCAGAGTAGCAGCATAAATTTAGCTGAGATTGTCAAGGTCGCTGCTCCTGTTCCCACGCTGCGTTTGTTCAGGTGTCCTCACCACGTTTCCCCACGAGTCTTTAATCAGAGGCTAATATTTTACATAAGCTAAACAATGTCTAGTAACCAAGAAGACCACACAGCATTTTTACAGAACTCTTATCACCAACGAATGACCAAAATAAACTTTTAGAACAAAATATTTACATAAAATACTTATATATAATATTTAGCTTGCAAAACCGATATAAATTATAAAACTTGACTTCGAAGTGCGTAATACTGTTAAAGTTTTGAGCTTTTCTGATGGGTGAAATGCTTCCACACTGAGAAGTCCCATCTTCATGTGTAATACACAGCCATGAAGGGGGCGTCTGAGAGCCGAACACCCCCACTTTCACAGGGGACCCCCGATCCGGCCCGGCTGCACCCCAGAACCAGGCCCACCTCCCGAGCCAAACGTATATCGTTCCCATCATGCCACGCTTCTCTGTCGGCGTCCTGAACAATTCCTAAAGATGTCTTTCCGTCCTCGCTGGACAGCAGTCTCCCCAGGTGCGCGTTTACCGAGCCGCGGCCTCGGCCTCCGTCGCCGGCCGCCTCCTGCAGGAGCCGGAGGAGGAACAGGAGGTCCACTCTCAGCTCCACTGCGTCACCACGAGACGCTACGCTGTACCTGCAATGCAAAGAAACGTCACATCCAGGATCAGTTTGTTCCTTTTCCTAAAGGTGTGAAATCCCATCTAAAACAGGAAGAGTCTTTTCTTATTTTTTTATTTTTTACCTCGTCGGTAAATTCCTCTTCGCCATGAAGGGGATGACCGGGCTGATGTCGAGACGCCGCGGGTTGGAGAGCTGCAGATGAAGCTCGGCTCTGGACGCCGTCGCCGCTAAGATCTCCCTGGTGAGGACGAACTCCACACCTGCAGCTGCAGGGGGAGGAAGCAGAGCATTCAGTCCAGGATTTCATTCCAAAGGAACAGCGTGGCAGGAGAATGTGCAGCAGGAATGATCACGACTTTGAAAAAGGATTGTCAAAAACGCCCAAGACACAAATCCCCACGATTTTCAGCTTCTGGTCCACAAAATAACAGCGGAAGAAACTCATGACCTAATAAATATTTCTATCTAATTATATCTATGCAAGTGATTTATTATCTTTCTAATTTTGTTAATTAAGCAGAGGGAAAATGACTACACCCACACCCTGTGTTGATGTTTTAACGTCCTTGTTAATCTCTCCTGGAAACCTGAGTAATTTATGGAGAGAACATGAGACCTGGCTGGGATTCCTCTGTATCTCCTCAGCTGCAGTAATCAGGGCCTCAACATCCAGAGCACCGCTTCACGTTTGGTTCTTATTACTCAAAAACAACTCGTGTCATTTATGAGCTCACCATTGTTTGGTCTGCGTCTTTCTCACACGTGGTTAACTTGCTACACATCATTTCCTCTTTCGCAACGCCTCTCCGGTGTCAGAGGCTTGTCTTGCTTGTAAGCTTGGTATAAAATGATGCCTTACATTTTTGCATAAAAATAAAAACCAAACCCTTAACTGTAACACTGTGTCAGTGTGGTTCTCAGCTAGGCCTAAAAATGACCACTTTTGAAATTTCATATGTTAGGATTGAGAACTGGGTCAGACCTTACAGTGGCACTGGCCCAGGGCTGCAAGGTTTGGGGGGGGTGGAGGCCCAAAGATTCAAGATCCTTTTGGAATGAACACGTCTCACAAACACCTTATATAAAACCCAAAGGCTCACATGAAATGTGGAGTTTTAGTATTGCTGCATTTTCATTAATGTAGGATATGCAAATTAGATGTACTTTGGAGTGTGTGTACTCCATAAAATAAGCAATAAAATAACTAACTTCCTGTTTCAGTCAGTCTTGACTAAATCCTTCATTGCAGTCACAGACTACAGGAAGTACAGTTTTTGTTATTGTGTTTCATTTACTTAAATATCTGCTCTTTATTTTTAAGCTTCCTAAATGTCATTTACTCTCGGCCTGAAACCAGGTTCACAAATTTGGGTCAAAAATGAGGAAAGCTGCAGTATTTCTAAATCACATGTAAAAAAAAAACATGTGCTAACAAATTAAATCAAGGTTGTTTTAGGTTAGTCCGGAAGATTTTTTTTTCTTTCTAGTAGACCTAAATTTGAAGTTTTGTCAAAAGAAAAATTTTAAATTTTAGTGTAAGCGCCCCATCGTTACCATTTCTTCTTCTTCTTTTTTTTATGTAGCCCTAAATAAAATCTCCGGACAGGACTGCACAGCGGAGCAGCTTCCTGGCAGGAGGAAGGTCCGGCGGAGCTTAGTGTGTTCTCTCTGTTTGGGTTCTCTCCGGGTACTCGGTCAACGGGCCAAAAATCAAAACCATGTTAACCTGTCTCTCTAAATTGTTTGTGTCCAACTATAGGCAAGAACCGGAAGTATTTATAAGGTCGCTGACCGTGTTTCCTCACCTCCTCTCAGTCGGCTTTGAATCCCCTTGACATTCCTGCAGCCCACTCCCTCCTGACAACAGCGGTAAACCCGCCGGATGAAGCTGAAAAGCGACTTCCCGGGAAAAACCAAACCTCGCGACGGTCCTGGGTGAAAGGGCCGCACGCGCAGCTGCAGCACGGCGCTTCCCAGCTCGGGAGCTGGCCGCTTGCTTTCCAGCCAGGCGGCTCCCAGCTCCGCGCAGCGCTCCCCGTGCGCCTCGGCGGCCATCCCGCGTCTCCACCGCCTCATACCGGCCGTGCGTAAAATCTCTCCAAACGGTCCATCTCGGGCTCGAGGAGACTGTATCAGAAACCCGAACGAGTCCACTGCGCGACCTAAAGCTCCAGCATCGCTTGTGAGTAAGATAATAACAGAAACGATCCACATGCAGCTCGAAGCAGCCATGATGACACCCTAAACTCTCTGCGCTTTTTTTGTTTTTGAACCGTGACTATATACCCCACTGACAATGGACGCAGCTCCTCACTTAGAATTTGAATCCCGACCCTCCTCACAGTGCCTGCCCCTCTCTCTCTCTTTTTTTTTTTTTTTGTCCCTGCGCCTTAACTACTCATTTGACCCCCACTGCTTTCTTCTAATGCGCCTGCATAATGAGGCGCCCCAAAGCGCGCCGACCGGGTCCATTCAAATTCAGCCAATCAGCTAATGACCCTAATCGGTCCGCGATTGGAGCAAGCTTGCTTACGGCACATTAAAAACACTGACACAAGCACTGGGACTGAAAGCAGAAAAAAAGGTAAATTCACACATCAGTGTTTTGTTATTACACATGCTGCTGCTTTTTTTAAATTATTTTTTATTTTTTTAGAGTCCTTTGGGAAAATAAACGAGGAGGAAAAGAAATGGGGGTAAAATTTGAGGATCACATGCCAGTCCGTGCAGCTTTCAACACGAAGAGACAAAAGCTCCTCACACAAAGCCTGAAGTCTGTGCCATTCACTGTAACTTAAATAAAAACAACAGCGAGAAGATCTGGGAAATATTTGATGTTTTTATTACCAATAAACACAAATATTATATATTATATATTCGTTAAAGCAACGCAATTAAGTCAAGGGTATAAATATACCGTTGCTGTTTATCTTGTGAGAAGAAAAAGAAAATACAGGAGCAACATCATTTGCTGCGAAAGAGAAAGTATTACCAGCATAAGAATGGAGTGTGTGTACAGTGTGTAGACAGCATACTAAACCCACATATTACCGTAAAACGATGTATAAATGACCCAAACTGAGACTAAAAGCCTATAGCGACTTGTAAAAGTCTTGACCTCTTGACTTTTCTCACATTTCGTGGCACTGAAGCGATAAATGTCGACAAAGTAGGAGGAAAATTATTATTTTAACAGAAATATGGAAAGCATTTGCTCTAGGTTTTAAGGGGAATGTCTCTTCCAGCTTTGTACATCTTAAGACTGAACATTTTGCGATGTCCCCTTGGTCAGACTTTGACTAGGCCATTTTAAAACCTGACTATGCTTTGATCTAAACCACTGCATTAGAGATTGCTATGTGAAAAAAAAGAGAGAAAAAGGCACTGTTAGCTTTCCTTTTTAAATATTGAAGATAGTAATAACGTTTTGAGACAGAGCACGTCTTACCGTAGAATAGTCAGCGTGTTCGGGTGAAGTTCAGCAGGAACGAAAGAAATTTTTTTATCACATTCAAAAGCTTGATCAAAATCCTCAAGCGGGTTCTTTTTCAATGTATTTGTTTGTTAGACGGAGTTCTGAATCCTGCCGTCCGTTCACAGCAGGTTGACCCCGTGTTTGAGGAGTCTGTGCCGAGCCTTGCTGGGCAGCGAGAAGGCGCTGTCCTGCTGGTTGGGAATGCCCGAGTTCCTCATGGATCCGCCGTGCTGCTGGAAGTAGGTCTCCTGCGCCACGGTGCGGGTGCCGTACACAGCTGTGCCGGCGCTCCTGTGGTGAGCACAACAACCAATAAAACCCTCAGCATACGGAAGCAAAGCTAATGCTTGCAACTTTAAATGTAAAGGGGCAATAGTGTGCATTTTCCAGACACATAAGTGGCATTTTATAGCAGCTATGTTACATCAGTTGTGATAAAAATGTTCTATATTTTAAATATGACTTAAAAGAAATTTTACTTTGTAATTCAGCACCTTGAAATTGGGCCACTGTCTCTTTAAAAACTCCTGCTCTTTCTGAAACTCCGCCTTCAAGAGGTCGTCACAACATCGTTGCTCTGTTAACCCTTTAACAACATTTCTACCAGCGTTTCACTGATTAGTAGCTTCTATAATGAGCTCAGCAGATGGAGTTTCACCAGGTGTTGCCAATTGTTGCTGGCTAGTCTGAAGGAGCTGAGCGGTGGAGTGTGCTGTGAGGCGGCAGCTTGGAAACTGCAGCTCTGAGGAGGAGCTGCGCCTCGAAGGTGGCACTAGGTCCACCCAGGCGTTTTGCACAGCTGAATGGTTCCCGTGGAGATTAAAAGATTTCTCAAATATGCATTAATGAATCAAAGCAACAGTTCAGCAGATGACGGAAGATCATTATAACACAATGTAAAGCTCAAAAAAGTCCCATTTCACATGATGCTCCCCCATTAAGAAAAGGCATTAAAAATGTACATCATGAATGTTAAACATGGAGAACCTGACAAAAAAAAAAAAAAAGAAAAGTCCCTTCCCCCGTCCTCAGCTGAGCTGACCTGATAATAGCCTCCTGCAGAGTCTCAGTGTCAAAGAAATGCGAGTGGAGAAGCGATGTGGCTCGGACAAAGGGATGCTCCGGGGCTCCCCCTGGTCGGCCAGACACGTTGGCTGCAGAGACACACAATGACACAGGACCATTAACCCGGCCTGAGCATGTCTGCTGCACAAAGGAATGCTGATCACAGTTTTACTAATTAGCCGTTAGCTCATTCAAAGACAAGAGTCCCTCCTCAGATCCCGGCTTGTGCTTTGCTCTGGCAGAAAAAGTTCAAACCGGGAAGATGGGAGTCTTACTTGTCAGAGTGCTCTGGACGGAGTCATAATGGGCGAATAAGTAAGGCCCCGCAGCACCTGGGGCCGCCGGAGATATGGCCCTGAGGTGGGCCTCCAGTCCGTTGAGCGAAGCCAGGCTGCTGTGGTTCTGGACACGGGCCACAAAGACAGGGTCAGCGTAATGTCAGGAAAAGCTTGAGAATACCGTATAATAACGTATAGAAGTCGTTTTCCTCACCACTTCCTCCATGGAGGCAGAGTCGCCCATGAAACGAGGCTCCACCAGCAGAGCCAGCACCAGGCTGTTGACCCGGTGCACGTACAGCACCATGGAAACCAGAGGACTCTCCTCCAGGCTGTCGAACGAGCAGGAACCAGAAGGAGGCTGCCTCATCTCCGCCTTGTGACCTCTGAGCTTCCTGCAGCAGACTCCGCCCTCTCCCGCTGCTGTCTTTTCGTCACGAAATGCCACGTTCCCGCAATCGGTCGTCTTGCTGGCAGCACCTCTGTTAAGATGGAGGGATTCCTCAAACGCCGAGCCATCTCCTTCGCTGAGCATCTGGCTAACTCCACTTCCGCCGCTGTGAAGATTGCGACAGTGCGACTCGTCTGGTGTTCCTCCCTCCACTTGATGAGCGTTCCTTCCATAAGAAAAACGGTGGATCGGTGACGGAGGAGACGAGTTGGGGGAATCCGCAGAAGAACCCTGTGACGGAGCCGGACTAAACACGGAATCTTCGGAGCCAGACGTGTGCGGGCTGAAAGACGCCCTCTGAGGGGACTGACAGGATGCTGGACGAGAAGGCGTCGACTCTGAGGACGGGGTGTCCGATAAAGTTCTGGAAAGCCTGGTCTTCTTTGGGGGAGCATCTTTCTCCGGAGCAGAGTGGGAACTGGAGGGAAGAAAACCAAACTGTCAAAACTCTCTTTTTAAGACGTTTGACTAAATCAAATGTGTTCTGTCCAGTGGAGGTGAGGTATGAGCGATATGGGTCGCATCACAGACTGGGCCACAGTCAGTAGCCCAGGGCAACAATTATCTTGGAGAGACCAGTTTTTTATACGTATATATACAGTCAGGCGTACATAAAAAGATAGACAAGTTTTTACTTTATTGTTTGAATCTGAATTTGAGTTGGAATCTAAAAGTACACTGACAGGGGAGAAATGGATCATTCTACTCTAAACTGAGTTTGTTGAAAACATGTCATGAGACAAGAAAGGAAAACACTACCTGGATATTTTGTCGACGGGAGCAGATTGCAGGTACTGCAGCTCAGATGGCGTCAGGAACACAGCAGTGGAGCTAACCGGCCTGCTGTCTGATGTCGGCGAGCTCGTTCCACTCGACCTCTGTGTCTTTGTACAAAAAAGTAAATAACGGTAGCGTGATTTCTTACTAATATAACAGTTTGGTTTTCAACTGAACTATTTTGTCAATCTTAATATAACCACAGATAAAATGAGCAGTTGCTGAGAGGCTAAAAGCTATTAAGCTAGCTCTTTAGCCTAGCTTAGCTAGACACATGGTATGCTAGCGGATTAAATCTTCAATAATTACAGAAAAAGCTGTCTTATTTTTATGTTTTGCTCTTTTATAAATAAGAACTGCAAACTGTAAAGAGATTTTTAGTTTCAATGTTGTCAACTAAATTAAGTGTTAATGTTTTAAATTATTCTTTAAAGATCTGGCAAAACCAAGCTAATTCTTTAGACCTTCAAATGAACCCAGAATCAGCAAAAATATATGTCTGTCTGTCCAAATCTAATTTGTACATTATTGTCACAACATAGGAAAAAATTTTTACTTTAGTTATGGCAAAGTACTAAACCTCCAGCCAGGTTTAATACTAAACCAGCTATCATGACAGAACAAAAATATACAAAGACAGTAACAAACATGGGTTAGTTACTAGTATTACGATACCAAGAGAATAAAATATTGGAGAAATGCCCTGCAACCACATGTTGTTAAGATATCAGAAAAATATACAATGATACTAAAATTTAAATAGTAAATGTATGATATAAATCTGTTACAGGAATAACAGTTGCTTTTTTCGTGGTTGTTTTACTGTCAGAATCTGAAACTGTTCGACGCCAAGACAGCAGAAAGCATTACGAAGAATAAGTCTAGCACTTTGCTTTCCCTCCACTTGTCCCTAAGGGGCTGCCATCAAATCAACAGAGTCAATTGGCCAAACTGCAAAGCAAAACATGAAGTATTGATTTTAAAATCAACTACCAAAAACCATCATCTACTACGCCCTCACACGTCTAACTTCCGCTAAACAGGCAACAATTATTATTCTTTTAATCTTTACAGTGAAAGCAAAACATTTCACATTGTGGATAGAAATAGCTATTGTATACGTTGTGTTGTGAGAAACATTGTGAAAGATTTTTTGACGTATGCTAAACGTTAAAGGTGTTAGGAAAAAAACCTTTTAGGAGAGAGCCTAGAATATTACAACGTAATAAGACACAAAAGTCAAAGATCTGGTCGTTTAAATTCATGTTCTGTAAACGTAAGATCCAGATTTGTTTTGGCCACATGAAGAAAAACAAGACTGATAGATTCCAGAGGAAGAAACTATTGTTAAGCATCATGGTAGAACATAGAAATATTATGGTTTTGGATTGCTCCAGTAACTTTCAGTGGGCCATAAATTTAGTATCTTAAGAGATGAATGAGGGAAGTAATATGCTAAAAAAATCTGACTTAAATATTTGTCCCCATCTGATTTAAGTTCTACCTATATATTTAATTTTTTTTGCCAAGTCTCTCCAAAATGTACATGTACAACTATTCTAACACTGTATTTAGTGGCGCTTGATTACAACAACATTTGCACACAGTATTTCCTACCTTAGTGTAGGTTTCAGTCTCATGAACCATGACCTTTATTGTTAGCTGTGGAGGCATCTGTGTGCTGACAACTCTTGAAGAGATAAATAAAAAGTTAGATATATGTAAAACAGAAGACAAATAACAGGTTTGCCCTCTTAAAACATCAGCTCACCTCCCTCTAAAAAGAACACAGCCTGCCAACACCAGGGGGCAGCGCTGGCACGCCTGGAGAATGAGGGCAGCTTTGAGGAGAAGAAGTGGGTCAACCTGAGAAGAAGCGTGAAAATAGTTACATTTCAGGCCCTGCAGGAAGAAAACTGCCAGTTTTCAGTTTTTAAAAACAGAGTAGGGTATGGAAAATGGCATGGTGTTCTCTTTTCTGAGAGCCCGTTGTGCATCTGTTTTCAGAAACACAAAACTGAGACACCACAGAAGACTTGAATATGGCTCTATAACGTATTGACCCAGATGGGGGCTGAATACAAACTGAATGATTTGTGCAAAAGGAGCCACAACTAGTTATTCAGTGTAAAGAAATTAACATGTTTTTCAGAAGAGTGAAATTTCTGTTTAAAATAGACTCTTTTTTTTTTTTTTTATTGATCACATACAGCAGAGGAGCAGAGCAAACTCATTTTAATCTTGAGTCATATCAAAACCGGATGCTCTTAAAGGGCCAGTTATGCCAGAATATATTAATAAAACCAATAAACAGCTGCTTGTTTTAGTGGGTGTTTTGCAATCAAAATTGTAGATCTTGTGGTGCCAATTTAGATATGCTTGTGAGGAATTTTTATGATATTTGCGCTAATGTATAAATGTAACTTCTTATTGCTTGCCATATCAATTATGGATTATAACTTGACATCAAGTAAGGCTGAGGCAGCAGTCACTTAAACTCATTTACTTACTGTGTAATGAATCCACATAATCTACAATTTTTTCTGAAATGAGTCAAAACAATTTAACTATGTCACCGTATTAAAATGTCGCTTGTAAATTGCTTACTCAAATTCAAAAAACTCAAATTCAGTGCTCATGAAGTCTTGTAGATTGTGGTTTTGGTTTGGTTTTTAGCGCTGTCTCATGGAAACCTCTTTTTTTTGTATTACTAAGTATTATTAAATCATTAAAGTTTGTTATGGGAAATGTGAAGGATTTTTCATGCAATATAAAATCTAGATGATTTTCAAACCACTGCATCCTGCTTATGTTAACAAGCATCAAGATGTAAGCAAGGTAAGATGGAGACATTTAAACAATTTATTGAGACACGCTGAGCACAACACCACATGACCGTTTCACAGAGTCACATCCTGTCTCATCATCAGCGGTGCAAGATAAGAAACAAGCAGCCAAAAGCAGAACTCTGGCAATGTTTGCTTACGTTTGTCAGGTCTAAGGTTCTCACGCTTTGTAAGATGTAGTGCAACTCGGACGGTCCGGACAGAACGTGGGAAAGGTACCGCGCCCACTCAGCGGCCAGCGTTTCCTTACTGTTGAGCTGCAGAGAAAACAAACCAAACGCGTAAAGTCAGATACAAAGTCGGCCTTCTATCACCTAAACATTTCCAGGATTAAAGAACTAATCTCCCAGCAAGACCTGGAGGTCTCACCTGTCCCGTTCTTTTTCTCCATAGGACACATAAACATTTTTAAAATGTACAGCAGGATTTGTTTTAATGCATCTAATCAATGGGGAAACTCACATTTTTCACAGATGAGAGACAGCCAAGGAGAAATTTTCTGATTCAAATATCTGGCTGATATCTCTCTTATTTATTCTTCGACACATAAGCACACCCTTAACTTTTACACCTTTTTGTTTGCAATGCTTCCTAAAGAATCAAACATGGCGGAGTTACACCTGCCTCACCTGATAGCTCTGGCGAACAGAGCCGTTGTAGAAACAGAAGAGGTTGATGAGATGATCCAGGAGCTCACAGACACTGACAGTAGGGACATCCATGGAACAACCAAGAGCCTTAGAGAGAACACACACACACAAAAACATAAACATACATGGTTGAAAAGTAATGCAAAAAAAACAAACAAAAAAACTGTAGATTAAGTTGGAGCCTTTGGAGAGCTCTTACCCAGAAGAAGTCATCCTTCATGCGGATGGCGAACTTGCAGCGACGCAGCCTCAGGATGCGTACAGCGGAGGAGGAAAGCTCAGAGACACAGCGGCCCACTCCTGCAAGCTGACCACACAGCAGGTCCTGCTTGTCCATAGGAGTCTGAGATGACAAAAGGGACATAAAGCCTTTAGAAAGGGATGTGATTTTTTTATCACAATGTCTGCACATCCTTAAAACGTCTGAAAATTCATCCAAAATGAAGGCCTTAAGACGTCTTAAAGTGAGTTGGCCTTAAATACATTTATCACAGGTCTTAAATTGTGTCATGACAGGACTATTAATCTCATATTGCTTAGTTTTTTGGTTTTGTTTTGTTTTTCAGGAGACTTTTGTGTCAGGCAAAAGTTTGATAGCGTCCTGTGGTTGAAACTACCGCGCAGTAGCTGCTAATGGACCCTAGCTAGCTAGCTTTTTGCATCTAGGATAGGTTTGTAGCCATTTGGCTGGATGACGTCCATCTTCGCCACTGATTTACTGCTGTTGCCAACCCCTACATTTCTATAGAGAGAGAAAAATACTTTTAAGTTATTGGCACTACAAGGTTAAGGCTATAGAGAACCATGAGAAGCACAAAGTCACTGCCAAGAGCTCCAAACAGACCCCAGAATTTTTTTTATGTTTTTACTATGCTTTATTGTAACAAAACAAACCCCTAAACAGCCACTATATTTATAGTTTTTCCGTCTTAAACCTTATTCAAGGTGGTATTTTTAAAATATTTCTTAAATTTGACTTGCTGAAACCTACGGATACCCTATTTGTATTTTATGTGTCTGTACTGAACCTGACACACCTCCTCGGGGTAGAAGTAGCAGATACCATCCCTGGTGGGGTCCCCCTCTCCTCTGACCTTTGACCCGTCATAGAGGAAGAAATATCTGCACCTGCAACACCAGCAAACAGTCCTTTCAAGGTGGTGGAGGGGATTCAGAGAAAAATAAGCTGTTGCTCTGAAGCCAGGAAGTTACAGCAGTACAGATGAATGTGTAGGACAGGTCAGGTGCGGAGTTGGGTTTAAAGATCAAATGGAAATGGAAAGGGACCGATCAGAACCAAAACGTGAACGAATCCGATCAGATCTTACCTCCTTGTGTCTGGCGACTTGAGCTCAGCCATAAGTTTTCCTCAGTGGTCGACCATGGGTTTCCTCCTGCAGGCTGAAGATGCACTTTGACAGAAACTATAGCGGCGACTCCGATGCGTAGAATCGCTCCCGCAGAGCACAAACTGTCCGCCGTTTGCGCAAACAAAACAAAAAAAGGGAAGAGCGGGCAGTTTTCTCAACTTTAAATGTCACTTAGCGACTCTTTCTGTAAACGTAAACTATCTTGTGAAACTGACAGTACCACTTGAGGAATGCAGGGCAGTCACACGCAGTGAGAGTCATGTGAAAGTATAGGAAGCACGGAAGGACAAACTTATTCGCAATTCAGACGGCGTTTTAGCAGAGATGATTCTCATTATAACTCGATTTTATATCAACATTTAAATAACCTCCTGAATTAGTTTTAAAGTGTTCCTATATTAGTTGATTTGTTGTGTATAAATTACTCAGTCATTACTGTAGTGTGACTCTAAAGTTGATATTTACAAATTTAAAAACAAAAGGAATTGTCTTTAATTTGGATTGCCTTGTCTTAGTTACCATGTTTGCCTTTAGCACTAGCACTGTTGCTAAGCTAATTACAAACAGAAACTTTTTAACCTACAAGTCTTATGGCAGCTTTTAACTTCTATTTAGGTGTTGTATTCATTCATCATAATTGAATCAATTTAAACAGACCCAATGCTGGAAACCAAGTGACAAATGAGAAGAACAGTTAGCTGAACCAGTTTCTCCTAATATTTGTAGTTGTGTTGTACTAACAGTGCATGTGAGGCTTTTGTGGATGGTTTTGCTGTTTTTTGTCCTTATAAACTAATTCCCTTAGGATATCAATAAAAACTAAAAACACATCTAACATTTCAAGACAAGAATAAATAAAGATTCTTGTATTTATTTTTTATATATTATTTCAAACATTAAACTACATTTCTTACTTTGTTCTGAAAAAAATATTTATTACAGTATATCAAGTCTGCTACTGACAGCAAAGAGAACCATCAGTTCAATTCTAATCAAATATTTAGGTGGAATTTTTACTAGACTCATTCGTGTTATTAGGAATATTCTATTTCTTATTGTAAATTCATTTTAAAACTTAATATTCCAATTTATAAATATTTTTTTTTTTAATTGGCAACTGTTTAATAAAAAAATGATTTTAGGAGCACAAAAGCACCAAAAAAAATGAGTGAAAACCATGACATCAATCTTATTAAGCTTGAACTACGTTTCTGCAATGCCTGGTATTTAGCCTGTGAATGCTGGGAGGTTGTTCGGGTCAATGGTGGACTGAAAAGAGCAACAAAAATACACCTTTTGTTTAGAAAGAAAATCCGTAAAAAGTGACTGAATGAAATCACGACTATAATGTCACCATTAGCAGTTTTATTTTATTTTTATTTGTGTAAATAAGCAGCATCCTCTGAGCGGTCATTTAAAAATCCTTCAGATCCTGTTTTTAGCGCTCGATTAAAAAGCCTAGATGAGTCGCCATGGCGTGGCCGCGCGCATCCTATAGACATGAATACGTAGACGCCTCATACAGCGGTTCGGCCCGTTGCTGCTATACGTGACCGCGTCCGCCATATTGAATGTGGCGTATGTGTCAGTAAACTAATACAAAATGGACCGAACTTCAGAAAGTAACGTTCTACAAAGTATTTTAAGTTAATACTTGTCATTGACACATTCTCTCACACACACACACTAATATATTTGGTAATCAAATAAATGACTAAAGACAACGTTTCTAACTATTGATGTGATTATTTAATTGTTTTGGGGGATTTCTGAATAAAGAGCACAATGTTTTTATTTGATAGAAATGATTCTGATAGTTTTTATATTGACACTAATGAACCGACACACACGTTTACAGTGTTTATTAAAGAACATATTTACATGTTAAATGCACATCTAACATTTCAAGACAAGAATAAATAAAGATTCTTGTATTTATTTTTTATATATTATTTCAAACATTAAACTACATTTCTTACTTTGTTCTGAAAAAAATATTTATTACAGTATATCAAGTCTGCTACTGACAGCAAAGAGTGAAAATAATTGTAATAGAGTAAATTATTTTTATTTCATTACATAAGCTGTATTAATACACTAATATGTTGGATTTACATATTTAAAAATGCACAAAAAGTGAAAGAATAAAACACATTTATTTATTATACTGGGAACACTGGACACAGGCAGGGCGTCAGTCTGCTGGTCACACTGGGAGAACTCCAATGACTTCTGAGACGTCCTGGTACAGAGGCTAAAGCCCAGGATAAAAGAGAAATGATCCAAAAGTGTAATAGAAAATACATATATTTTTCCTTCACATTCAGGAAAAAAAAAGACATTTTCAGCATGTTGGGGCTCTGACTCGTAGCATCTTTATAGCATAGCTGAATACCGGCATTGTGAAGCTGAGCTGTGAAACAGACTGAAGAACAGCAGCTCCAGCTCTGATCCTGACTGACCTTTCCTCACAAAAGCCCCTGGTTTTTAATGCACTTCCCCTCTAACAGCGGTTTCTCATCAGCTCTCTTTCATTAGAAAACACAGTATGAAAACGTTAGTCAAGTTAACAATCAGCGGTTACTTCGAGCTAATTTAGCTACATAGGAAATATTTCTCGGTTGTTTATAAGCGAGTTTCTGGCTGTAAAGTCAAGTAATTCTGCTCTTTCATGCTTACCTGTGAAAGGTAATGCCAATGAACCCAGTTTGTGTTGTAAAACGGTTGAAACAAGTCCACACTGCACATGACTTATGGAGCTCCGATCGCTCTGCTGCCACATACAAGATGGCGGCGACGTAACGCAGGACTCAGCGCTCAGCGAGGCGTCTATGTATTTATGTCTATGGCGCAGCCTGTGGGTCTGTGGAACCAACGGCTGCCTGAAAGAGCGGCGACGTTACTAGGAGATGCTCCGAAAGCGAAATGGCTGGACAGATTTCGATGTTCTGACTTCAGTCTCTGTGTTTTCTCCGCACTCTCGGTTTCATGCTGCCTCTGAGTGTTTAAAATCGGAGCGGTCCTCGCTGTGGATCCACTGGAGAATGGCCAGGCCTCCCAGAGCGCCGCGGACGCGCAAGCCGCGCACTGATGGATTTGGGAATCCTAAGCACACCTGATTTTGTAGAATAATCTCCTGATGGCTAGGAACCCTTCATATATTCACAACAGGAGACAGATTTTTATGACAAACTAGTGTTTTAGTAACTGCGTACAAAAATCATGAAATAAAAAAGGAGAAATAAATACAAATGTACTTACAGCAGTTTAGAAACACAAATTTAAAAAAAAAATGGAACATGACTGAATGCATGTTTGAAGAATTCCAGTGTTATTGAATATGATTGCATAAAAATGAAAGAATTAAACATTCAAATACAGTAGAATGACAATGTTTAAAAAATACTAAAATAAACTCGAATGTCTCACTTTTTACATAATTCTAGATATTAGTGAGGTCACTACAACATGTCCACACTGCACAAGAAATTAAAATAAAACAGGTCAAGTAATCTGAGGACAACATGCATTGTAAACTGCAACCAAATAGTAAATGTAAATGCACTACATAACTTATTTTTGGCCTATAATATTGTCTCCTAAATTTCCAAAACAGTAAGAAAAATTCTAATGCTTACAACGTAATATTTTGTGCTGTCGTTAGCGTTTCCTATTACCCAACTGAACAGTCAGATGTCATAAACGTTAATCAAGTCATTGAAAAAGTGCAGCATTGGGAAGGTGGGAGTTTGATCAACTCTATAAAAACACTCGGAAAGGATCTCCAACTTACAGCAGAACTATATTCTATAAATGTTTAAAACAATTTGCCAGGACTCTGAGACAACACTAACAAATATGTCTGAGTGTGGCATCTTCTGTGACTCTAAAAGCCTACTAATTGTGTCATTAATGACACTACTCCCTTTATTTTAGCTACACTACAGTAGGATAAATACAGTAAAACCTAAAGCAGGGTTCCAAATGCACAATATTCCTATAAACCTGTCTACTTAACTACAGATATGGCAGCCCACTTCTACAGATACTGCAGGCTCCGAACAATAGGATTCGATTATGGTTCAGAAAGTTTATACCTGCAAGTACATTTCAGTAACGTAGAGTTCAATTTGAAAAGTGAAACTCAAACAGAGTGATATATTTCAAGCGTTTGTTTCTGTTACTTTTAATGCTCTCTGCATACAGATAACGAAATACTCACTTTCAGTTCCTGAATAAATTAGAATATTACTTAGGAATAATAAATAAAAATTTAAAAAGGAGCCAGAAGCTATGTCATAGGTGTCTTATGTCGGCTAAAGACAGAAATGACTGAACTGTGGCCCAACAGTTCGTCCTTTTTTTTTGTTTTTTCTTTTTCTTTTTTAGATAAAAGTCAGAACTGAATTATGGTTTAAAATTAGCTGTAAACCATAATCAATAAAACAAACAGAAATTGATACTTGATATACTTCCCCCTGTTAATAGCAAATCTGGAAAATATGTGGTTTCATTTTTTGAAACCAGAAAATGAACTAAATAAATTTTTTCAATTAGATTCTAATTCGTTGAGATTCAAGGAAGATGCTGAAGATCATATGGCTAATAAGTAAAACTTCACTGGCATTTAACCTCGACTGTTAACTGTGGTGTGAAGTCGAGAAGGTTTTGCTCTGACTGAATAGTACAGTGATAAAAAAAATAAAAATTAAAAAATAAAAATAATTTTAATACCTGTTAAATTCACAATTCAAACACTATAAAAATTGTGAAATTGAGCTTATTGTATGTAAACTTGACTACAATTGTGAAGGTTTTTGAGATCCCCATTCTCTATGAGAACTAGAGATATCGGACGCCACCTGCTGGCCAAAATCAGCAGCTAAGATTGCTCATGCTTCAACTTGGATGAGACCGAATGTAATAACATAGTAAATCTATTATAGTGCTAAAGTTCTGTTTCTCGCAGTCATATCAGCTGTTTATCCAGTAGCAGGATTTCCTTTTCCAGTTTCTTCATCTTCAGTGCTCTGTAGGCCATCTCCTGGTCCCGACTCTCGATCTCCTTTTTGAGGTAACAGCAGTAAAGGGTCCTTAGTTCATCGGTCTGCTTCTGAAAACATATAAGCAGAGGTACATAGAGTACCCAAAGATTGTTCTCAAGTAAGAGTGGCACTACTTCAACATTTTTTTACTCACGTAAAAGCAAAAGTAGCCATCCAAGAAATTACGCAAGTAAGAGTAAAAAAAAAGTATTTGGTAAAAAGTCTACTTAAGGAATGAGTAACTAATCAAATTATCAATCATTTAATATATATATTTTTTAAATTCATCAGCAGATGGAGAAAAAATAGAAATATAAGTGGAAATGTTGGTACAGTATTTTAAGATCCAAAATGAACTGAAAATGATCTGATCGTTTCCGTAGCAACGATCAGAAGCTAGACCGTGCCACAGAACTACAGTGAGGTCGTGGATGAGGTCATAGATGACGTCATGTACATCAGTGGTCTCCAACCGTTTTATTACCGCGGACCAGTCAAGACTTAGCAATTTTGCTGCGGCCCGGGGTGGGGAGGGAGGAGAAGCCGTCAGATAAAACTTATGTATTTGGTGTTCCCGCTGAAGCCTTTTTTTTTTTTTTTTTTTTTTTTTTTTTTGCCCCGATTTTCACTTTACGACAATCCTACAACGTCCTGCAGTGTGTGGTGTGTTACTTGGTGGTGTGTTTAATATGCCCGATCTAAAATCGGCCCGATTATCTCAGCTTGTGGGGTTTTCCCTGACTGGGAGCGAGAACGCAGCCTGTTGAATGTGACAGGTAGCCAATCAGAAAGCCCGGTCTGGACTCTGGATGTTCTTGAGTGGAATCGAACCAGTTGGACTTTTATCGTCTCTGTGGTCACAGAGGTTTGGAAAATCGGCCGACAAATCTTTAAATCGTGCCGTGTGAACCAGGCCTAAAACTTACAAGCTCTGCTCCTCTCATCTGGTCTCGACCACTGCTAACGCTCTCGGACTCTGGTCGCTATGGTAACGTTTACATATCCCTTCAAAATAAGATACAGATGCGCCACAAAAAAACGAACATTTGACTTTCATAAAAATTTTAACTCACGATTACGGCTAATGGGAGCCCTAAGCTTGTTTCTCTGCAACGAGTCGATCCCGTCTGGGAGTGATAGGAGACAATGACGCCCGAAGTGTTGCTTATGCACAGGGTGTTTGGTCTCTACGTGGCTAAGCACTTTGAAGCTTCATTGCCTCATTGATGAGCCGGTCATCGCAGACTATTTAGAGCGGGCTTGGAATGTGGGAATCACTTACTGGGATAAATCCATTGTCCTGTCTCTTCTCTGGGCCTTTTCTCCTTCGCAAAGAAACTTTCCAAATACATCTAGTCTGTTTCTTACTCATTTTGCTGCTTGTGAGCTCAATGTTGGCGCGCAAGACGTAACCGAGAGAGAATCCGGTTAAAGGATTTTCACAATAAAAGATCCCCCAGACTCAAATAATACAAAAAACGGAAATATTTAATTATTTCTTGCACGGCCTGTACCAATTGGTCCACGGACCGGTACCGGTCCGCGGCTCGGGGATTGGGGACCACTGTCCTAAAAAGCACATGTAAAATTGTTATGTTTCTTTTCACTTATTTAATCTGTCTGGCGCTGAATCTTGAATCTCACCTCAGCACGTCTGGTCCTGCTTGTAGTCCCTGCTGGGCTGCCGACCTCCTGAAAACTGCTGTTCTGCACATCCTTAATTAGAAGAAAACACAAACATTCAGTGTGGAAAAAAAATGGAATAAATTGGTCAATGAAGCAGGTGTAGAGGTGTCTACCCCGTCAAAATGAGCCTCACTGATGTCCGTCTCATCGCCGCTCAGGCTCTCTGGTTCCGTCTTTGTGACGGGCAGGAGGAGGACCGGATGGCCTGACACTTTTGTCACGTCGACAACGTTAAAGTTGGTTGCCTCCAAATGCAGTGACAGGTTTAAAGAGACTTGACTTAAACTTACCACTCATAAAGGAGCTGTCGGATCCGCCGATGGGGCCGATGCAGGCGCCTCCAGGTAGGACCTCCACCCTCATGGTGTTTTCTCTGCTGTGTACCCCATCCTCCTCTGCTGAGGTCAGAGAGGGGCTTCCCGACCCTCCCTCGGTCCTCAGCACCTCGGCCCTTTTCCTTTTTGCTGTGCAAGTACGAATTTAAGAGCAAACATTGGAGTGCAGGCTTATGAAATGGAATGAATTTGCTAAGCAAAGTCTGACAATTAGTGCAAACAAGTATCAGCAAGAAGGGCGTCTAAAACTCGGCTCTGCTGTTTCCCAAGAGTACCTGTTTGGATGATGTTCTTGTGTTTGACTTTCACTTGCTGCCATGTTCTTTTGTAGCCACTGTCTGAAACACTGAGTCAGAAAAAAACAACAACCATTACTTCATGTACTGCTTAGACATTGAAACTATATCAGGGTTTTTAGGTATTATAAGCCTGGCGGGCCACCAGGCTAAGCATTGCTTATTTAAGTTTTTTTAAAACGTTTGCATTTTTAAGACTTTATAGCTGGTGTTCAGATATTGATCTTCCAATAACATACGATTATCAAGTGATATTTTCCAATTTCCTGTCAATTTTAAACACTTTTTATCTCAAAAACACAACAGGCCGCTGGATGAATGACTGCAGAGTGCCCCAACCACCGGACTTAGGTTTTCTGGGGGAAACCTGGTATATGTTACTATAGAAAATAAAAGCATTGCCACCCCTTGAAATTTTTTGACATTTTGTTGCATTACAACAGCAAATAATGTCCAACGTTAGTCCTCAAAGGTTCTGTTCCTGTTTAACACACCTGAATTAAATGATGGTTCACTAACCATGCTCACCCTATGCTAGTGTTGGTCTACTACATGCTCGCCCATGTAGTAGACCAACACAAAGACGCACAAAATTCTGAAATTCTTTGTAAAGTAATTTAGGTAATGTGCCTTAATCATTTGTATTTGCCCCCCTCTACACGGGTTTCCTGAAATAAAATCTGGTGTAACCAACATATGGCCATATAAACTAAAAGGACAGGCAAGAAAATTTGTCAAAGAAGCAATTAAGAGGCCCATTGCAACTCTGGAGGAACTGCAGAGATTCATTGCTCAGGTGGGACGACATCTACAAGCTGTGCATTCAATTAATCTGTTTTTAGGAAAGAAACTGTTGAAGGAAAGTCACGAGAAATCTTATTAGCCACAAGCTGGTACAAAACAAAAAATGAGGAAGAAGGTAATCAGACATAAAATCCGCCTTAAAAATGCAGGTGTTTGACAAAATAGGCTAGAGATCAAGGGGCAATGCATTGAGTAGAGACAGAATGAAAGAGCAGAATGTTTGCAGGATATTTCCAAATTTAGATGACAAGAAGTGTATTTGGTGCTCTTACGCATTTATTTTATCAGCAATCCTCTGCCAGGCTTCCTCCCTCAGCTTGGAGGCGCTGGTTGTGTTGGATTTGGCTGTTAAGATCTCTCGCTCTTCTTCATACAACTTTAAAATAAGTTCTTGCTCCTTGGAGCTGAAGAAATGAGCCCTCTCCTGCTTTTTATTCATCTGGTAATCTGTGATCATAAAAAATAAATGAATGTACTTTTTTTTTTTAAACAGATTTATATTGGCTGTCTAAAACTCCTGCTTCCTCACCTCTGTCTGCGTTCATCATCATCATCATCATCGTGATCCGGGTCTCGACGTGCGACTGCTCTCCCCTGTGCGGCGGAGCGAGCGCGCGCACTTATCCGAGATGTTTCAATGCTAGATTTAGTAATCAAATCGTAATCCGCTGCAGAAAGATGCTGCGAAACCGAGCCGGGTCGGCGCCACGGTTCGACCCGCGATCAGTCTTGTTGTTAAACAGTTGCCCAGGAGACGGAACCGAGAAATGATGACCGTTGTCACCGGGTCGGTATATCGACAAGCTTTGTTAACCCAGGATTTTCTAATTCGGCTTAACGCGCGTTCACGTGAAAGAGGTGGAGTCTGTAACAAAGACCGAGTCGCACGTAACGCGGCGTCGCGTCGTTATACGACGTTGTTAAGCTGTTCTTACGCTCTGAGCAGGCATGAATGGAAACACGAAACGGACTGAGAAACTTATTAAAGAGCCAGACTTTGACGTCAAATCATTGGTGCATCACTGCCGTTTCCGCTCTCAGGTGAAAATGGTGTGTCTTGATATGATTCGGCCTGGCAGCTGGGTTCCAACATGGCCGGGATACTGTTTCTGCAACTAGGGAACTTTTAAAGTAGCCCGCTAAAAGTAATACGACACTACTATGTCATAATTTAAAAACATCATTATGCTTTAGGACCATGTCAGAATTAAAATAAAGACAAATTTTCAGCTGTACAAGGTATCCCATTAAAGCCGTAGTTACATAATTAGTAAATGTTAAACCATAATACAACCGCGGATCACAATGGTATCAGCAAATTTCACCAACAATAATGTCTGTGACCACAATTATTTCAGATTAGGACCTACAGAAAAACAATTGTTTCACCCACACAAAAACTGAAATGCATCTTTCCTTCAGCTGTTCTCAACCAGTGGTTCCTTGAATTTAACACTTTTACCCACCCATTTAATTTTCCGTTTTCAAGCCAAGCCTTAATACATAATGAGCAGGCTGTACCCTGCAGAAACTGTCAACTATTCCAGCATTAGTCTTTTACTAGAATAAGAGCAAAAGTAATAAACTAAAATTCTTTCATACGATTTCATTTTAAGGGCATAATATGAGGAAGAATATGACTTGAGTAGATGAATAAAATTCTGCGATCTTTACCATCCCAACCTAAACATGTACTTTATGACAATGCATTTCTAAGAAAAAAAAAAATAAACTTAAGAGTCTGCTGCATAAAACTAACAGAAATAAGAACAACACAAAAGACCAAAAACTCAAACCAATGGAACTAATAGTCATTTTATTTAGGTCAAGTAAGTTTGAGCTGATATTTTTGTTTAATGGTCCAGAACAGAGGAATTGTTGGTTCAGGTGCTCCAATGTGGGGAGCACAGAGGTATAAACAATAAAACTCCAGAAAAATAGACTGCAAATAGGAGTGTGGTCCTGTAACGATAGCAGAGGGGACTCTAGAGCCAGAGCTGATGTCTGGAGAGTTTAGTCATGGCCCTCATAACCATCTGGAAGAGCATTCACATGAGAGTTGTGGAAGAGGGTTTTGTTGCCATCTCCCCAGGGGAAACGCTATTTTGGAGAGAAAAAAAACCTCCCATCAGAACAAAAATTAAACAGCAAAATGAGACAAATCTGTAAAATTGTGAATGTTAAACAATGACGTCTGACCTTGGTGCGAATGCGAAGGTGGGAGTATGGGACAAACTCTGGTTGTGCATCATGGCTGTGCTCCTTCTCTTTCAAGAAGGTGTTCAGCATGCACACTGCGACACCAGGCAGTGCAACCACAAAGCTGAGGATCTTCCATGTTTTAGCTGTTGAGAAATTATTCCATAAACCAATGAAAACATGTGCGCTCACAGGACTGAGGAAAAATACAAAAAGGAAAGCAGGAAGTCGTTGCCATTTGTACACCATTTCATATTTTCATTCTGTACAACCAAACATAAACTTTAGCGTATCGCTTTACGTCTCCTAAAGTGACACGTAAAGACTTTGCATTTGTTTTTTCTACCAAAACCATAAAATACTGCAGAGGAAACTAATAATTTTATTCACCGGGTTTTATACCGCTCCACTGTGCTTGTAAACAAACCATGTAGATATTTTGGTTATTTAAAGATAATAAAAAGCTACTATGGCACAAATTCTGTTTTCACGTAAAAATGCTTTTAAGCCTTTTACTGAAGATCAGCAAAAATCCTGACTCCTGGCTTCATTAGCAAGTCATATTTTGATTTGCAGTCTGTGGAGAGTTTCTTCACCAACCTGAGTTATTCTAGTTGACTCGATGGCCACCTCATAGCAGAAGGAGCTGTTGGAGCCTTTACTCCTCACCGATGCTCCAGGACACAAACTATGTGTTGTTAAGAAGTTTTCGTAGCATATGCCATTTTTCTCCATGTTGGATTTGTTAGCAATTTTCAGGCTAGCAGCTACAATGGATGAACTTACAGGCTTAGGAACACAATTTAGATCAGACTGTGTTGAAAGAAATATGTGGAACTGGAAAAGGTTTTCAAAACATCAGCTGTTTAATTAAAGCTGCACCAAAAACAGGAATTCGTCAAATGCCAACGACTACACTGACACTTTTTAGGACTGAGTAGAACAGAATTGTCCCAAATGAACAAAGTGGATTCAGTTTCAACAAACCTGTCCTGGAATTATTTTTTGTGTGTGTGTGTGTGTGCCATTTCCACTGCAGTAATTTTACCCAGAGGTTCATGCAGACTGTCCTTGAATTATGAAACGTTCAAATTAAGAGAAAATCTGTTGGTGTGTGTGTTAAGAGCATACAGTACAGAAATATCAGCTGGCAGCGAGTGAGTATGCATCTATTTTTAGTATGCGTGTATGTGCATCTATACACACACACACACACATCAGAAACTGCACTGTGATTCAGAGCAAGGTTTTCTCACAGGTCACCTTTCCACACAACAATTTACTCTGATGCACATATTTGTGATTTATTAGACTACTGCCTTTCAACAGTGGACCTCAGAACTCACTGTTCTTCACATTTTAGACGAGTCTCTGCTCCACCTGAATCAATCTGAATCTACCTGCTCAGGTGCAGGAGGTTGTTAATCAGCCATTTATTGAAGTCAGGTGTGTGGAGGAAGCAAAACACGTCGAACTGAGGTTTAAGGATTCAGACTGAAAACCTTTGCGTTACAGGAATCGGATCGTCACTAAATTCAAATTTGTCTCATGTCAACACTTTATAGCTTGCTTAGCACAACACCGCGCTATGTTTAATTTCACAAATGATACGACTCTTATATTGCCTTAAAGCTCAAACATTTCTACTTTGCCGCCCGAATGGTAATAGAAGCTAAAACCTAGACGACCAACTTTAACGTTTTTGTTTTAGAGTAAAATATATATATATATATATATATATATATATATATATATATATATATATATATATATATATATAATTTACGAGTCGCCCCGGAGAGCTCAAGGATGTGACAGGGTTGCTAAAGAGGCTAACGCTAGCTCAGCAAGGTCACACTCTAGTTGTGAAGCTCTGTTAGACCGCATCCGCTCACTGAGACTCAGCAAACACTCAGAATTACCCGAGTCCTCGCCATGTCCAGCGGCCGCAGCGAGCTGGCGTCGGGTTTGAGTCAAAGAAGACCTCAACAACATCTGAGAGAAACGTCCGAAGGCCGCCATCTTGCTTTCTGAAAGACCGGTGACCGGAAACAGTCATTTGTACAGATGGGGTCACGTGGGACTTTTCAAGAGCTCTACTACGCCACCACGCGAAAGCAGGGATATCTTCCTCGTTAGAGGATAACACACACAATAAACGTGCTTTTGCGAATCAGTTAATTTCTATAGTGTTACAATACTGCAGACGAAGTCCAGACCTCAGCTTCAATTAAAAATGTTAACAAAATACCATAAATAAAAGCTGAAAAGAATGAGTTGAAGCAATTTCACAAATCTGGCCAACATCACCCCCTGAAGTGAATTACACTTCCCGGACAAAGTACATGCCTCAGTTTAATCCTGATTTCTGTGTACTACCTGATCATGGAGGAAAAAATAATTGTTTATCAACAAATTATTGTTATTGAGTTTTTTTATTCACATAGAGTGAATAATAAATCATTGTTACCCTGACTGTGAGAAATAGTTTGTCACTGTAAACAGATTGGACACCGTTATAACTGCAGCCAGCATCACTTTAGGTTGTGGACTTAGAAAGAAAGGAATTTCACAAAGAAATGGCCGCTCTAAAGGCTGAACCACCTGGATGGGTTTTTCAAAAGTAGTCCAGGGTCCTTGGTGAATCCATCCTACAGCTTCTGTGTGCTGACTCCAGGAAAACACGAGGGTTAAAACTCCAGAGCCGTATTTACTTACCTGTTAATGGCTAACATATTTGGCCTCATAAAGAACAAAAATATTGGATTGATCTCTTATCTGATTCTGCACTCACAGTTTGTCTGTGGACTGAATACTGACTGCATTCCAGGCAAAAAATAAATAAATGAATAAATAAATAAAAAATAAAAATTGTTCTTCTTTAGTAATGGATTCTCAGTATCAACCATTTAGCACAATGGACAGCACCTTGGATGAAGCAGATCGCAATATCAGCCAACGGACAGGTAAAACTTCCATGTCGTCTGAATTTCTTTCTCAGTTACTTCAGACATCGAGAAATCAGAGTGTGAAATTTGTGCGTGTGTTTTCAGGAATGAAGAGAATATTGACGTACCTCCTCTACAGCGTGCCTCTGCTGCTGCTTTTGATTCTGCTCTTGGTCTCAGGGGTCATATGTAGGACTTTAAGCAAATCATAAGAAGGTAGACAAGTAATGTTACTACAAATCATACTTTTATATTATTTTACAGTCTCTCAGTTGAAGAAAGAAATTACTGATGTCAAACTACAACTCAAGATCATCAATAATAAAGGACTAATGTCCTCAGGTACTTCAGGTAAGAAAAAAAGAAAAAGAAAACATTAAAAAAAGGAAAAAAGATCTCTGATGCATAAAAATGCAGCCAAATTTGGTTTCTTGAAACAACTTCTCCATTTCTGTGGTTTCTCAAACTAAAGGTCCAACAGAAGCAAAACAAGTCCTGGTGGAGAGAATTGTTCCAGTTAGAGGTAAAACTAAAGTATCTTTGTGCAAACAAAATCTTTGCTTTTGATCCATTTTGACTGTGATGATCGTTCTCAATAAGGAACTTGCAAGGAGGGCTGGACGAGTTTCCAAGGGAGCTGCTACCTGCTTTCCACCACCATCACCGTCTGGCAACGAGCCGAAGATCAGTGTAGATCATCTGGAGGACACCTGCTAGTTCTTAACAATGTGGAGGAACTGGTGAGGTCCAATTTGGCTCCATAAAACTGCAAGCACACATAATGAAATACATAAATATTCAGCTTTATACCCCATTAATATTTTTTACATTTCCGTATGTCAAATCTGCAAACCTTAGGGTAGTTCAATCGGATTTGTGTTCCTGATCAACACAAACTAGTGCATTAATTGGAAGTGGATGGAATCAGATACACGTTTTCCCCCAAAACTTTGTTCAGAAGATATCAGAAAAGTGTCATCAACTTACACTAGATCATGGCCGAAGATACTGAACATGCTCTTATTTTTTATTCCAGGAATACATTTCAGGCATTGTTGACATCAAGCATTCCTACTGGATCGGACTTGTGGAGCGACAGCATGAGGGCCACTGGAGCTGGGTGGATGGAACCAACTTTAACTCGACCCCAACGTGAGTCGAAGGTGAAGCCTCAAGACGGAGATATCAAAACTGAAATAATTCTTCATGCTGTTTGGTGTTTAGATTCTGGGACGAGGGTCAACCTGACAACTGGAGCTTCAGAGAGAACGGAGAGGACTGTGGGCAGCTGCACGCCTCTTTGAACCGCAAGCGCAAGCTGTGGAATGATGCGGACTGTAGCCTGGGCTACAGGTACATCTGTGAAGCCAAGGCATGAGACCCAGCTGGGAGTTATACGCAGCTCCTGCTTTGTTGATATACCCAGACTGATGAGGGGGAGCGGATGGATAAAAGTAAAACTATTCAACCTATTAAAACATCTGTTAACCGGTGGTTGCCATGGTTTTCTCTCCCTCACAATAAGAGTTCGTTTTAAAGCAAAAGTGTTCACTCTCCTTGAACCTTTCAACATTTTGCCATGCCACTTTCACAACTTCAATGTCATTTATTGGGATTTTATGTCAATGTCCAACTGAAAGTAGTAAATAAAATTGTTAGAAGAATGGAAAACGAATCATGGCTTTCAAAACTTTTCACAAAAAAAATAAAAGAAAACAAAAGAAAATTTGAAAAACAAGGGTTTGTGTCCAGGCTAGCTTAATCTGATATTTTTAAAGCTAAGGCTGGTTCTAACACAACGTCCCAAGACTTTAATAGCTTCTATTAGAAGGGTGAGCAGCTGAATATATTTGTTTCCATCGGAGAACACAAGGCCATAATTTCCAGAGTTCCCAAATTCTGGGGATTTGTTGGAAACAGAACGAGAGAAAACGAATTGAAATGCTCACGATTGTCCACTAGATGGCAGCAGTAATCATCGTCCTTTGGATAAGATTACTGCTAATTCAACTTTTACAACAGATTTACTACATAAATTTAATAGTCGTGATCAGAAGATAACAAATAATAATAAACAAGTGTAAAGATAATGCATTAATAAAGATAATAAAGAAAACAAACAAACAAAAACCTGTGAATTTAGTAAACTTACTGGCCTACCAAAAGAAATTCTAATAGATTTCTTTGGAGAAGTTAATGAGCTTAAATATTCCTCTCCAAAAAGAATTTTGGAATCATAACCATGTTAATTATTTGAATTTTAATAAAGTCTATTACTTTTTAAAGCAATGTTTCTGAGAAAATCAAACCATATTATGTTTCCAACTCTGGATTTGTTGAGATAGGAGCCAGCAAACATCACATGCTCAGCCTCTGCCTGAGTACAGGCACCAACCCGTCCACTCAGCACATAAATAAAGTAAATACACTTTTCTACATAGGTAAAATAACAATGGCAAGTTTTAAATTTTATTTTATTTAATTTACACTACAGAATTATAAGTAGCAGTATTAGCTTTTTAGTTCTATTTTTCTTGTTTTCAGTTTTTTTGCTTAATTTTTATTTTTTTTATGGGGTGGGAGGGTGGGGGGGGGTCACATAATTTTCCTCAAAAATAAACATTCCTGGTAGAAAATATATCCTTACTCTTGCGGCAAAAGTTTCATGTTCTTTGTTATTATTATTTTAAAACCTAATCATAGAAATAAGAAGCAGTTCTGTAGTTTTTTTGTAATTATGTAGCATTTGGGGCCCTAAAGGAGCTTTAATCAGCTGGACTGAGGTCAAAAATTGCTCCTTTTGTATGAAAAGGCTGCAGAAACCTGGTTTAGATCAAAATAGACCTGTGTGGTAGAACGGCCCTGTTTAAATCCAAACCTAAATCTGACTGAGAATCTTTGACAAGACTTGAAAACTGATGCACACCAACCGATGTGACTGAACAATACCGGCCAAAAAAAGTCAGTTTCTAGATTTGCAAAGCTGGTAGAGACTTAGACCAGATCCACCAAAGATTCGCAGCTGTAGTCGCAACAAAAAGCGGTAGTGTGAAGTATTGCATCTGAAATTTACATATTTTTAGTCGTAAGAAAACGTCATATAGCTTTGCAGTTATGCAATGCTGCAGTATCACTTTGCCAACTGTACAAATAAAATATTCCATGCATGCATGACATAACCAAACACAGATATAAATCAACACATGCTCTTATGTTTACACCTGTGTCAGACCTTAACGTTTTGCATATTTATAGAAAGTAATCTAATTTGGAAGAAGCTCAGCGCAAAGTTGTGGGAGTTCTAATAAAAGTCACATATTTGTACAGCTGAGTTTGGTCAAACTTTCATTGATACAGGTTTCAAAAATACAAACCTGAGAGATTAAAGGCATATTTGGGGATGGTTGCATGGCTGCTGCTGCTGATGGGAGATCGGGACAATAAGTCGATTCACCTGAAAGTTATGTTCACAACTACTCTTTAAATCTTTCAACTTTTGAGTCCAAACATTTCATTTTAGTCTTTTATGTGACAATATAGCTAAATACACGTAGTTTAAAGATCTATAAACGTTTTAGATGATCTATAATAATTGACAACAGACTAGAAGAAGGTGGATTGTGCATATAAGGAGTTATTAGAAATGGATGTGTGTAAATGGGAAATTCTGCCACTTGATCAATCAATAATTATTTAATATGAATGCAAGCAGCAACATTGTGTGGCATTGGTGATGAAGGACCAGGGAAGAGGAGCAAACATACACAAATTGATTTCACATAGAAAAACACCTTTTATAGATTATTTATTACATACTGACTGACGTGTTCAGGCATTTATTTTTGTCAATAATGATGTACAGCTAACAAAAACCCAAAATGAACAATTAGAACATTCCACCAGACAAATAAGAAAGTCAGCTGTAACACATAAATGTTTGCTTAATAAATAAAAAGTATGTTTAATACCTGATTTATTTTAATCTTTAAATCATATTTAATATGACTGCACTACAGGACAAGCCAGAAAGTGGAGAGATGTTTTTTCTTGTTTTTTGTTTTGTTTTTTTGTTTGTGATTAGTTTGTTCCCACCTATGATCTCTGTCTCCAGGAGAGATCTGATGCAGTCGGGTTTGTTTCCCGGCAGAACCAATCACAGTGCTTGAGGGACTTGATTAGATCAATGCGATTGATCCCACACACACAGAGAAGTCACGCATTAAGATTGTCAGGACCAATCAAGACAAGCTCTAGATAGTGAATACCTCCCATCCCCCCGCTGAGCTTCTTCTCTGAAATTTGCTCAGGGCCGGCCATCCTTTAAGAAGACGCCACAGACTGCAGCCTTCTTCAGATCCACAGCCATGAACGTGAAGGCTGTTCTGCTGCTTCTTGCTGGTAAGCCTCTAAAAGCTCTCAACGCTTGACGTTCTGTTCCCTGTGTTGATTCCTGCCACCTCACATGTCTCTCCCAGCATGCGTGGTCAGTGGGGGAATCATCCCCAACGCCATCTGGCAGTTTGGGGAGATGATCATTTGTGCCCAGCCGGGTGTTGATCCTCTGATGTACAACGAATACGGCTGCTACTGCGGCCTGGGGGGCTCTGGGACTCCCGTGGATGATGTGGACAGGTGAGATGCAATCCCATTTTTAGTTTTTTAATCATTTTCTCACCTACGACCTCTCGTCCACTGCATGTTTAGGTGCTGTCAAGTCCATGACAACTGCTACAGCCACAGCATGAAGATTCCCCAATGCGAGGGCATTCTAGACCTTCCCTATGTTGTCCATTATAATTTCAACTGCTCAAACAAACAGGTGTATTGCTCAGGTAAGACTATGAAATACTCATTAAATCGTCGTGTTCTGTGTATTGAGACTTGTACGTCCATCACAACCACAGATTTATGTTTGACTTACTGGGATTTTATGTGATAGACTTAGAAAGTAGTTCATAATGATGAAATGGGAACAGTTTTCAAGATATTTCAAAAATCAAAACATCCATTACCAAATCTGTGGGTTTAGGTCTGGGCTTTAATTAGGCCATTCTAACAAATTAGAATGCTGTAACCGGGCTCAAACACAGGCTATTAATAACTTTTAAAAGCTAGATAAAGACACGAGGATTGTTCTTAATCATTAAGTTTACAGACAAAGTGAACCTAACCCTAGGGGACATGGGGAAGTTTTTTTCTAATTGATACACGGACAGATGAGATTCCCCGAGTTAACCAATACGGCCCTTTACCATAATTATTTTTGTCGTGCTTTTAATAATAAAACGTGTTTATTATTATTAAGTCTTTGGTGCAAAAAACTGATTGAAAATCGATTTATTTACAGCATTTTTATGTCTGTTAAGGTTTAGATGGAACTGAACATAAAAGCAGCTCTTTAAACCATTCAGACAACCAACACAACAGCGACACAATAAAACTGTCAGATGATTTATTACGCCGCGATAATAACTCAGAAATATAGTTTGGATGTACAGTATTTATATTTATTTCCTACTTACGGAAGGTTTCTGTTTATATAACAGGTTTGTGGTGTCTTTGTATCCTAAAGAAAGATATAAAACTTCAGATAGCCTATTTCACAACGAGATATTAACATTCATGGTAAAAACTTACATAACCTTATATTAAATCAGAAAGTACGGCGGTCACCGTAAGAAAGACTTACAGTATTAAATTATGCCGCACAACTGATCAGTACAGTTTTGGGAGGGAACGCAAAAGAAACAAAAAATTGCCCATGTCCCCTAGGGGGCTCCGTACATTTTTATTTTTGATTAATCTTGTTTTTAAAGATTTTGTTGGCTCTAGTTGCCTTTATTTGAAAGTAATTCCACAGGAAACAGGGTAATGAGAGAGGGGAAATATCGGCAGGCCGGGTATCGAACCCGCGACCTCCGCCCTTGCGCCACCACAGCACCCCCGTTTTCGATAACTCTTTCAAATCATTGCATTGTTTTTCTTTCTCTTCATTATTGATCTATCACATCAAATCCTAATAAGAACATGCATCATCAGAGTATTTATTCTCTACCAAGTCCAGATTTTCTCACTGGTTCATATTTTCTCTTCTCCTCTTTGCAGCGACCGAAGATAAGTGCCAGGCTACGGTTTGTGAGTGTGACCGCGTGGCGGCGCTCTGCTTCGCTCGACACAAATACCACCCGAAGTACAAGAACCTGGACTCTAAATACTGTTAAAGACCCGCAGAGCTCGACATGTTCGTCACAGTCGTCCTCCGAATCGGATCTGTTTCTCATTAGTGATTGTGAAATAAAAGATTGTGGATTTTCTTAAAATAATAATAATAATTTTAAAAACCTGAATAAACTGGTCGTCTGCTCTGCTCATGTGTTGCGGTTCTGTCACTCCAGGTCTTGTCGGTACCACATTTGTTTCACCGTCGATGTTTCTTAAACATCGGTTATGTAAACACGTTGTGATTTTTAACGACCAAAAAGAAACTGAAAATGCCTATTTTCCAAGAAGTACATTTTCTAATGACAGACTTTCCCCTCTTAAATGCTTGTTTAACAGGTACATTTCTTTACCCATTAAGAAATTAAATAAGCTAACAGAATACAAACTAAAAACAGGAGCAGGTTTCACCAAACTATTTCTCTTTTTATCTTAAGAAAATCTGAATAATAGAGCGGTCCTTAAAACCGCTCTACTTTTTGTTAGTGTATCACATAAAATTCCAATGAAATAACTTGAGATGATAGGACAAACATTTAGAAATGGAGTATACATAAAAGAAGTACTGCATCCATTTATAGTATGCATGCAGAACAGTGAACTACCTTAACATATTGTATTTTTGTGTTTAATTATAAATCATTTAATGTAGCCAAGGAGCAGAGGAAAGCTGTGGGAACTCCCCAGATGTCATTTATTTACACAGCTGTGCTGATGTTCTGAGAGATGGTTACATAAACAGCCTGGAAAACACAAAACTGAGAGACTTCAGAGAAACCAAAAAGAAAACGAGTTTCTATTAAGGAATAATAGAGACTCTTAACTAGGTGCTGCAGGGCTGGAAGGACAACACAAGGACAATGTGCAACCCAGCCAAACAGAAACCATGTTCAAGTCTTCAGATAAGATCCATGTGGCATAAAGATATAAAGATAAATTATATTCCTAGAATTTGTTTGAACAACTAACTTTTTTTTTTTTTTTATCTTTTTTGATTTCTGAGCGTGTGTAACTTATTTGGGTTGCGTGAATTTCAAGGCAGCAGTCCTAGTACAAATATAGGTATTGAGAATGCCATTTTCTCATGTGTTTCTTGGAACCTTTAACTATTCTTCCATTTGTGAGGTCAAACACTGATGTTGGATGAGAAGGCCTGGTTTCTGCTCTCATTCACTTCAAATAAGAGCAGAACATCTACCTGTTCTGTCAGGTAGACGTCAGGACTCTGTGTATGCCGGTGAAGTTCTTCCACACCAAACTCCCCAAACTGTTTCCACAAAGGTCGGAGCATGAAGTCATCCAAAAATTATTGGAGCACGCAGATTTCCTTTCACTGGGACTAAAGAAAATCAGCCAGACAGTAATGCACGTTGTATGTTGACACAGTACAGTCAGCCAAGTGTTGTTCTCTTGGCAACCTCTAAATCCAAACTCAATCAGAGAGACATGATCTGCCGCTCCAGATAACACCTCTCCACTGCTTTACACCAGTCTCCTTTACACCACACCATTTGCATTGCCTTTAACTTGGCAATGTAGCACTTGGATGAAACTTCTCATTTCATAAAGCTCTAAAGACAACATCTTATCACAGTATCACTCTGGAATCCTCCTTTTTCTCACTAATGTCGCTAAGTGCTTCCTTAGCACTTCCTGTGGCTAAGTAGGTGCTAGGAACACCTGGATTCAGACATCTGGAGGGGCGATCTCCCTTGTTTCATTTGTTCATGATTGCTTTGCTTCAATTATTGGTCTCCCTGTTGCCTTCCAAGAAGAGGCCTCTTCCAAATAGACTCCGTCTCCTCAGGGACATTATGACCAAATACATTATGACTGACTGGTTCAAGCAAGAAAAATCTCGAACAATGTACACCTCCCACCTCGCTTGCGTTAGTCTTATCTGCCTTCTCTCAGCTCTGCTGTGCAAACGGACTCCACGTCCTTTGACTGTAGCCATGAGCGTGAAGGCCCTTCTGCTGTTTCTCACCGGTAAGCCTGCAGAAACTTCCGATTACAAATCCACATTTTAAAATAGTTCTTCTTCTGTTTGTCTCATCTCTCATGTCTTTCCAGCATGTGTGGTCAGTGGAGAACATCTTCCCATGGCCTTATGGCAGTTTGGGAAGATGATCAGTTGTGCCCAGCCTGGTGTTAATCCTCTGGTTTACAACGAATACGGCTGCTGGTGCGGATTAGGCGGGTCTGGAACGCCGGTGGATGACGTGGACCGGTGGGAATCAGTTTGTTGGTTTTCTTGTCTCCAGAAGAGGATGAATCGTTCAATGCCCTCTCACTTTCTTCGCATTTTTAGGTGCTGTGAAGCCCATGATAAATGCTACAAAAACAGCAGAAAGATTCCTGGATGCGAGGGTGTTTTTGACCTTCCCCACATTATCATTTATGGCTTCAGCTGCTCAAACAGACAGGTGTACTGCTCAGGTAAATCCAACAGGGAGTGATAATTTAGATTATTTCTATAAATCTACTCCTCTTTCATTGGTTACTTAACTTCCCTCAAGGAACTCAGTTCTGGATTAAAGAACATAAAACTACAGCAACAAACATTTCCAATAGATGATGTGATTTGTCGACATTTATTGAATCTATTTTGGCTATATAATATGACCAAAGTATTATATAGTGCAGTTTTAATATGTGAAAACAGTCTCCTTTACAGTGTCAGTTTTCACCAACATTGTGCAGCATTACAGTAAAAAAGAACAAATCTGTATTTTTACCTTTCTGTGTAGACCCTTTGCAAAAACACTTGTTTGAAAAGTCATAAAACATATTGGCCAGTCAGTAGAGGTGGGCGGTTCAATCCAAAAATATTGATAATATCAATGTCAACTTGGTATCCGTATCGGATCAATACAGGATCGATGCTTCAGTTTTAAAGTCCGTCTTGAAATTTTATTTGATTTTTGTTATAAATTCTTAGCTCTACCTCAAAAAAGACTTTGGTTTGATTTGCTCTCAAATTATAATTATTTGTACTTTATTTTGAAAATATGCACACAAATAATGTTAACATACTTTCCCATGATTTGTTTACGTTATCAAAGTATTTTTTGTAGAGACCTGTAAACTAAGATGATATATCAAAATATATTGAAATATTGATACGAACAAAAAGAATCGGAACCGGTATCGTTATTGGCAATACAGAGTTTTTATATAGTTGGTATCGTATTGATATGAAAGTGTGCAGGGTCGCACTTCTCTACTAGTCAGGACTAGATCCTTTCACGTGTGTTTTATTAGCATACAGTATCTTGTGTATGTTTTCAACATTTTTTGCAAACAAAGGCATCATGAACACGCTAAACTAGCCAGTCAGGCAAGAAGAGCGTTAACCAGAAAAGAAGCCTTGGTTTCCAGCAGGGACAGTGAAGCTGGTCAGGTTTGATGGGGAGAAAGATGGAGCTAAAGCATCCTGGAAGATTAAGAAAAGCATATTCACATTCTGGGAAATTTCATGCTTTTTTTCGCACTTCTTTTTTCTGTTTGCAGCAGCCAATGATAAGTGTGAGGCTGCAGTCTGCGAGTGCGACCGTGTGGCGGCTCACTGCTTTGCTCGGTACCCTTACGATCCTGACAACAAGCACCTGGATCCTCAGCTCTGTGTCAGCTGAGTCACAGCACACAGAGCACGACGTGAGCAGCACAGCCAACCTCCAACTCTGATGAGTTTCTAGTTAGTGAACGTGAAATAAAAGGCATTTGATCTGCTCACGTTCTGTCACTGCAGTTCTGACTTTCTGTTTTCAATTAGTGCAGGACTCTTTGCATGCTGGGGCTTCACGTATTTTATGTCAGACTGTTCATTATTATTTTGTAGACATCGGTTTTCATTTTCACATAAAATGTTGCTTTTTTTTTGTTAATCATGACCGATTGTTGAAGAATAAAAAGAGTAAAACATCCGAGGTCAAAAGTCCACAAAACTAAAGACTCAGTTTGTGAATTCTTTGTCTTATCTCATATTGAAGTATAAATATAGAGGTTAAATATGAAGAGTGGTCAGGAACCTGCACAAAGCAAAGGCAGGACTTTCAGACAAATGGAGAAAGCAGCAGCCTGAAAGCGACACAGTTTCTATATAACCCGTTTCCGCACTTAACCCAAACCTGGAAAATACTTTTAATCGAATCCCGTTTTCTTCTCAAACAGGGTAGGAAACTTTTACACATTCCTGTGCACATTCCTGTCTCCAATCGGCAATTTTCCAATCAACCCAGAGTCGAGATATAAAATGATTCACATAATCTTATGTGGCAAGACAAGATTGATTTATTCACACACTGACAGTATGAAACATTGTGAAAAATATTAAAAGAAAAAGAGCTTAGTATTAACAGGTTGATAAAACAAGAGATTGAAGAAGAGTTCAGAATGCTTTATTATAAAAATGTTGGTCCTGTTTCGTCATCGATCGTCGTTAGAAGTAGCAGCTGAGTGGAACATCAGGTTGACGGTGATCTCTCTGGGCTATATGGGTTTGTAGAGGAGCGTGGTCACATATTTCTTTTTGTATCGGTGAGTAGCGCTGAGAACCATCACCCCGTCCTAAAACACAAAGAAATTTCCCTTCCAATCTCCACTGAAATATTTCGTCTGGATTATAATCCTGGTGTGAACTTGAGTCAACAGGATACTAGGTTTTCTGTTAGCATTGGGCCTGTCGGGATAAATTTTGCTGGACAATAAATTGTCCCAAAAACTATTGCGATAAACGATAACATTGTCATTTTGAGACAATTTTCAACTAATAAAATCATAACAACAATAATGGCATGTTATTGCATGTAGACCCTCTTGAAGATTAAAAAAAAGACCTTCTTAAGGTCATTTAACACAGAACTGGGAAGAATTTTAATTATCCAAGATAAATAAACAAAACAACTGAAACAATAGTAATTAAAATATATTATCAAGTCTCTTAAACCAAAACTGTGTTTCAATAATTCTTAGCCATTTAGCTCAAACAGGGAAAACAGGAAAAAGTGCAAGTTAGGCTAATGCTATTCTAAAAATCGGTTCGGTCAAATAACCATAGACGTAAATGTTGAGGAGTGAGGGAAGCAGGACGGCTTTCTGACCGTTACCTTGATGGAGAGAGCATACAGGTGATTCAGCATGACGTGGTTAGGCTCTGGAAGTAGTGTCGGGTCACACTGAAGGACGATTCAAAAGAAAGGTGTTTTTTTTTAGATTATTTCTGCAACTTCCAGACTTGAACTTGCGCCGGCATGAGTTGTGGACTTACAGAGACGCCCGTGTCCTTGTTGAGCAGCACTTGGAGCAGGTGGGGCGGCAGGATAGGAGGCTGCTTGAGCTTGTCGTCTGGCTTGATGAGATATCCGTCCTGTTGGTAGGGCCCGGGTGGGGAACTGGACAGGTCTGAAGCACAACGATCACTTTAGTTAAAAAAGAATCACATGCTGAAGATGCTCTGACCGATGCAGTTTAAAGAGTCGCCAACTATGAAGACTCGCTTAATAGACTCAGAGTAGGGTGGCCAACTTCTGATTTTTGTAGACCCGTGGTGTCCGCAGTAACTGAACGGTAATTGCTGGTCACAAAATTGAGATTTTTTTTTTCTTTTTAGGAAAAATGCAACAAAGTAATTTATTTCCAAAATGTTTCAGTTTTACTTAGAGATGCACTGGTCTTGACTAAATGCTGTTTGTGGTTCTATTTGCTACTAAACTGAATTAAACCAAAAAATGGCTGATAAAAACTAAGTACTTTGCGATTATCTTTAACTTGTATGTGTATTTTTGGAGGCGTCACGTAAGTGAAAATTTCATTCTAAGATTTTTTTTTTCCCAAGCATCAACCTCCTGAGCTAGCTAAACATATTTGTGCCATTGTTGGGTTATAGTTGAACAAAATCCCCTCTGAAAGCTGCAAATGGCACCTTGAACAACCTGGTTGAAGAGCCTTCCCAATATGGATTTTAGACACTTTCAAAGTGTAATTAGCATCTTGTAACAGTGACTAGCACTGTTAGCACAGGCATCAGCCCCACATGATTTTAATACCCACCTTAACTGAGATTTCCAAAAGATATTTATACGCAAGACAAAGGTAAAAAAAATGTAACCGAAACAACTTCAAACATTCAAGCCCTCCTGTTATCCTCTGAAAGTGTTGCTCTCTCTTGATCTCCTGCAGCCTGGCTACCATCAGATATGTCTCCATATTTCATGTAAAATACAGTTTCCTTTAAAAGAGGCCATCATTCACCTCACTTCAGGTTTAAAATATTTTAAAACAATTTTCTCCCCACTCAAAAACGACAGTCTTGATGTTATTATAACTTGCCAGCACTGAGGGCTGCTGCGTTTCTGACTGCACAGCGCCGGTCAAGAAACATAGCTAGTTACTCCGTACATCTCTTGTTTAAATGCACATTGCTTCAAATGTTCAGTTTCAAATGACATTTAGTGTAGCTAAAAGCATTTCAGTAACGCAGCTGCCATTTACCAGACATGTCCGTTGAATCCTGTGAGTCGATCTTGAGGGCATCGAAGACTTCGAAGTCAGTTTGATTCACTTGAATGACGTTGTTGACTGTGCCAGTCTTGGTTGTCATCACGGGCTGTTGGAGCACAATCAGAACTTTGGTACAAGAACGTGAGAGAACAGACGAGACTGACGTACGACGAGGAAACGCGAGTCACCTTTAGGGGTGAGGTGACATCAGAAACCTTAAACTCTTACTCACCCCCGTCGGATCCAAAGTCCACTGTCCGTCAACGCAGAACTTGTACTGGTGCTCCCCCTCTGGCAGGTCCACAATAACCACGAAGTTATTCTGACTGTGTTTGAGAAGCAACATGTCAAATGTATATGAAAGGATTAAGCACCTATTGTGTCAGAAGAGACCGACTAACATAGCTTGAGTCGTAGTTTGGGTACCTCTTGTTAAGAGGGATTTTGGTGGCCCAGTTGTTAAAAGAACCAGACACAAAGACTTCCTTGGCTGACCCGGCCCATCTGAAGACGGTCGGTCTGGCCTGCACCGGGTCCTTACTGTCGCAGTCGAGGTCCTGCTGCCAGGCAAGAAACTCCTGTATGTCTGGGGAAACCTGGGCCCAAAGACATCAAAGGTACAAGGTTGGCATCGATCAGAGGCAACTTCTCCGACACCAAACACTTCCTGTCTGAACAGCTGGGAACACAGGGGCTCCTAATCATCTTCTCTTGACATCTACTTGAAGTTACTTGTACTGATGCAGAGCTAAACTCATACAACAAGCGAATAACCCTACAGAGTCACAAGACCCTTTCATTTCCAGCAGATTTTGCTGTGTGGCTGACTTTTCCACTCCCGTGAGTCTGAACCTAAATTTGAAAGCACGACACACCGCTGTCTTGCATGGTGTTGGACTATGAGATAATGTTAGAAATATTGTTGTTTGTTAAGTTTCTGAATGCTGCATTGTTTGTAGGAAGACCACAGGGCGGGCGGTATACATCGGTGTGCTTAATATGCTTTCAACAAAGCCACTTTTACTGGGAATCACACCTTACAGCGTCATCACCATCATAATCCATTTAAAAGACCCCTGATGCTGCCATCCCTCCGTCTTCGCTGGTGACGGACCTTGAATGGAAGTCTGTGGCTGAACGTACCTTCGGATCTTCCCTGTTGAACAGCTCCGAGTCGTCGTTGCTGTCCATCATGATGTTGGGTCGAGCCTCCTTCCCTCCAGACGGTCCATCTCTGAATGACCTCTCGCTGCTGGAGCGATCGCTGCTGCTGTTGCCCATCCTGACGCTGCCCGCATCAAGCACTGAAACGCACAGAGACACACGGAAAGCTGCTGCTTTCAGAGACAATAAATAAATAAATGCGATGACAACTTGAGCGTAACACACAGGGGGAGAAAAAAAAACCCACCAGTATGATCTCGGGGTGATATCCGGTTTGCCTGCTGTGGTCTGTCTGGTCGGACGGAGGTTTTCCTTCAGGGGCAGCCTGCATGTGTTGGTGCTGCTTTCAGCTCGCACACAGGTCAAAAGTCTCTTGTTTGGTCGCTGTTTCCGTCTCTGGAGCGGAGAAGTTTCTGTCATAAAAGAAAAACTCCCTGAAAACACTCTGGTTAGATAAAGACTGGACCGTGACAGTATTACAAATTGTTCCCAGAACGGCTTCTCCTCCCTATTTGTGTCCCTATCCTGCTGTTTTCGCCATTTGGAGGAAACTTGAGTTTGTCTGTGAGGGAGGACACGCCTCTTCCGCCCCTCTCCGGACATTAACCCTGTCATTTCCGGGTCTTGTCAAATAGCTTGTGTAGTCAGTTTTTAGAAGAAAATGTGCCAACTCGGACTTATTGAGTCAAAATCTTTTTTGTTATACAATTTCCTGAGCTGCTTGAGTGCCACATAATTTTTTTCCCCAATTCCTCATGATGTTGGTTCACGTCATGCGCAGGAAAAGATGTGTATAATATTTCATGAACGTATTGCGTATTGTTGATCGTACGAAACAAATGTCAGTCTACATGTTAAGTTGGTACACAGTTTTATTATTATAATTTATTGTTCTGACCTGTAAACATGGTCCAATATAGTCAGGGCCGGCCCAAGATTAAATGGGGCCTTAAGCAGCATTATGTTTGGGCTCCTTTTCATGCTATCAGCATACTGAGCAGAAATATGTGAGCAACCCGAAGTTCAAACACGCAAGAAACAAATAACTCGTAGCATCATAGTGTAACCCTGGTAACACAACTATCAAACTATGAGGATTGTACTTTGCACTTTTACCAAATAAATCAGATTTTATCTTGATTGTCTTTGCTGAAACTGTCAAATCAAATTCACTGGCATTCTCATTTTCAATTAAAAAAAAAAAGAAGAAAAAAATAACTTTAGGTCTATATGGTCTGTGATAAAATTTGTAATATTTATGCGAGGCCCCTGTTGGTTTTGGGGGCCTGAACAGCAACTTAGGCTTTTATCAGTAGACATTTAGTCTAGCGTTATTAACTAACAATCAGAGTAAGGCTTAATGAAATAAAGGTTGATTTTCAAATGATCACTGTCAATTAATTCAAATGCATGAAGATCAGAATAACACTCTACAATACTCACAGATCACGATCCTTAAGGTGGTTTTTAAAACATTTATCTCATCGTCACTTTGAGGCACAAATTGAAGTATTTTATGTCCAGAATGACAAAGAAGACCCAAATGCTGAAACATTACGCTTTAAACACAATCAAATCATTTTTTATATTCACAATTTTTTTCTTTAGTTTGCTGTCAACAACAATAAGTTGGAGCAGCTAGTTTCTACGTCTTAACACGTCTGACTCCTGTGTTTCCCACGGCTCTGCAGTTTCCAGGGTGGGACTGTATACACTCCAAATAACCATAAACAGCGTCGTCAGTGGCTCAGTGGAGACCAGGTCACCCCTTTCCTTCCTGTCCGGGTTTGTAATTATTGCTGCGTCGCGTGCATCACTATTCTGAACGCAGAATGCCTGTCAACAGAGTCTTTGTCCTCAAGCTGTGCCGCCGCCATCACATTTTAGTTGATTGTTATAAATGTTTACGGCTTGGTTCCACCGCGCACTGATAAATTCCTACCAGTGTGTGCAAATCTTATAAAATCTCACCTTGAGGACAACGAATGTTCCACTTTTAATTTACGCCTGCATCTGTGAAATGTACAAAGGTCAAGATCAAGTCAGATTTATTGTGATTTCTACAATAGACACAATGCGTAGTGGAACAAAACGACAATCTTCCAGACTGTGGTGTTACAGATCATAACATCAAATAAAAATACAAGTAAACATAAACTAAAAACTAAACTAAGGTTAAAATGCAAACATAAGGCAGTAAAAGTTCAGCATAACAGCAAAACAACAAAACATACAGCTGACTTTATCTACATGCTGATGAGAAAATATCATGGTGATCAAAGTCTGAGTGGATAGATAGGTTACAGGACACCAAAGTAAGCTCATTTATATTTCATATGCAAGGGTGAAACCAAGTGCTTCAAATAAAAATGGAGAGAATTATTTAATAAAAACATCTATTAAGAAAGTACTGAGTTAATAAAAAAACAAAACAAATGTGTTTGTTGGAATAAAACTACTTTAAATGTACAAAACCAGTATTTCTAACAAAAAAAAAAATCTGTTTACTTCCAGCAGAGGGCAGCAAAGTAACTCAAAGTCCCTTCACCTTGTTTGAATTTACCTGTTGTGCTGCGCATGTTTGTGACGGCTTTGTGTCTCAAACAGCTTGGACACAAACTAACATTGAAATTTGTGACCGTAACATGACAAAATGCGGAAAAGGTCAAAGGGTACGGATACTTATAGAAGACCAAGTCAGCAGAAACACAGTCTGTGTTTCTGTGCTGCAGTCTGTTTTGTGTGAAATAGTTTTGGAGCTGTCTAGTCCTGCTAAATAGTACATTCTTAATAAATCCTAAAAATGTCTCATGACAATCTCCAAAACAATCTCCTCTGACCATTGAGTCTTCTGGGGTCAGGACTCATAAAGCAGTTTATGACCTAATCTTGCTATAAATGTTTGCGTAGCTTCTGTCTTTTGCAGCCTTTATTAAAAATGCTGCATAGAACATTGGTTTAAATCCTAACAATAAGCTCTGAAGGTTTCCCTCCACTCAGACTCAACCAGGTTTGTATTTACATTTCCGGTTCTTCTCGGTGGAAATGGATTTCCAGGGTCAAAACCAAATCCCTGAGACTTTATGTTCAGCTCATTTGAAGCAGAAAAAGCATTTGACGAAGTTTATTTGAGAATAACCCTTTGTGAGAAAGTTCCCAAGCAGATAATTGACACATCCCATGGCTATGATAGTGATTACGCTTTATTTTTTCTGAATCACCTCGGCTGAACTGATGGGCGACACATCTGTTGTGAATCTTCAAGGTGTAAAAAAATTAATTGTAAATTAAGTGTAATGTATAAGTATAACGTCTTTTCAACTAAAACACAATTTTATTGTTTTGATCTCCATAAATTGCCCACACACTAATTGCTTAGCATGGAAAAAAAGGTCAAGTTTAGACAATTTTAATGACAAGAGTAGCGTTAGCTCCGCCCACTAGCTTCAAAAGATATGCCTGACAGAAAATGAAATATGCTGCAGTGCATCGTCCTAAAACGACTTAAAACTGAAATAATTCTGTGTATTTTAGATAAATAAAGAAAGCATTTTTATCAATCATATTTTAATAAGTTATGCATTGTGAAGTTATAATTAGGCTGAACGTCCAGGTTAAATTCATCTTAAATGTAATAAATACATGCTTTTACTTTAAATTTGAGTCAAATACACATATTCAGGTAATCATTTTACATAATTATTAATCAAATTGTGGCACTTCTGGAACTCCATAAGACAGAGCTACCCAGTGTTTCACTGAACTGATTTCTCAGACTAAACTTCTTGTTAGCCACGCCTGCTCCCACCAATCTGTTACAATTTTGCACGCTTCAAATCCTTCCTCCACCATCTTGTCCACCAAGGGCCTAGAAAGAATAGTTAGAGTTTCATCTTTTAGAGAGAGATTGCTGTAAAAGCTTGAGCTTGAGCTGAACTGTCCTCATCAATACGGCAACAACATCTTCCTGCAGCGGCGAGCGGCAGCCAAGGCCAAGAGAATAAAACAAATCATTTGCTCCCTTTTTTTGCATCCAGCTGCATTTCCTCCACCTGCACATGTGCTCGCCCTTCTTATTATCTCTAAATCATATCTGTGGACTGCCAGCATGCCTCATCTTGTTACTCAAAACAACAGCTGCTGTTTGGATGTCAACTTCACACAAACTCGACCGTCTCCGGCAGCCAAAAGACGAATACGATGTGTCAAATCATAACTAATGCTTTGAGGTCTTAAAACCCTGCCGGCGGTGAACGCTAACCAGGAGGCTGAAAGGAGCCGGATTTACTGGAGTTATGGACGTATTACGATGTAACAGGAGATGGAGAGCTTGTCTTTGGACTCTTGGGTGGCTCATAAATTGGAAGCATATTTGATGCTATTATACGCCAGCTGGCTGAGGAAATTCAGTTGGACAGTGGCGAGAAGAAAATATATTTGGGATTTTTCCTCATTTAGGACTGCACTTTAAAATTATCTTCTGGGAATGTATTGCATTGTTTATCGTTTATCATGATAATTTCTTTTGATTGATTTATTGTTGTCATGAGAAATTGCAATTGATGGTGTTTTTAAAAAAAAAAAAAAAAAAAAAAAAGCCCATATTGCCGGGATTGCTATTATTTTCTCCATAGTTCGTTCATCGTTAAGTATTGATAAATGTAATAAGCGATGCTACTGAATTCAGTTTAGTGACTCAAATCCCACTGCTTTATGTCAACTAGTGACCTAAAGAAGCATTTTACAAATGGGAATGTTTTTCAAGAGCATTATTTGTTTGTGGGGGTGTGATTTGTGTCATAGACAGCGCCATACAATTGCCTAAAAAGAAGCAATAAATAGTTCGTATCACTTTAATGGCACCACAAAAATATCGTGATAAAATTTTAAATCCATATCGCCCACCCTACTCTGTAAAAAAGTGATAATGCGACAATTTCGTCCAACCTTTTGCGTGTTGACAGCAAAAATCTTATAATTGTTGTTTAAAATGAGTTCATTAAACTAAAATAAATAAATAAATAAATAAATAAATAAATAAATAAATAAATAAATAAATAAATAAATAAATAAATAAATAAATAAATAAATAAATAAATAAATAAATAAACTGCCTGTTAGTCCGAGTTGTAACTCCACGAGAACAAAGATAACCAGAGCCACAGAGGCAAAAAGAGGCGAAAACACGGAGATGGAGGAATGTCCTCACGAGGAGGGATCCCCTGAGCTCCTCGTGCTCCAAGAAGAGGAGGGCGTGGCCTTCATGTCCATCCGCGAACATCCCACAAGACCGGAAGAGCAGAGGGTCAAAGCCGCAGCGCTGAGATGCAGGGAGGCGGTGAAGGTGGAGGCAGCGGAGCAGTGATGATGGAAGAGAGGAATCAGCCGGCGGAGGAATACGACAGGGAGGCGGAGGCAGACTAACCCCAGGCTCAGAGGGTTCGCAGGAAATAAAATGTGTAAATGGAACAGAACCCGTTTCACTGCTTCATGGTGTGAAAATTACTTCACTATTATAATATCAGTGATCTGTAACACTTATAGTTTAAATTGAAGTTATAATTAGGAAAATGGCGAAGAAACAAAGAAGATAGTCAAAAAAGCACAAAGCAGCTGAGAGATGAAGAACAAAAGTGGGTAAATAAAGTTAATGTTCTACAATGGAGGGCCTCGCAAAAGTATTATATTAACTGTATTTTTTCATACTTTATTTTGGCTTCTATTACAAACATGAATATGTTTTATTGGGACTTAATGTGATAGATGAAGTTGTGTGCATGAAGGAAAATGAAAACAAAAACTGAAAAGTGTGAACGTTTGCTTCATCTGAGCAGAAAAACTTCTTCCACGTTTGCTGCGTCCCGCTTGGCTGCCATCTTTCCATAAAAGCCAGTTTTGTGCACAGCTAACAATCGTCACATTCACCTGAGCTGAGGATTCATTCCACTGTGAAATAACATTTAAGAAATCACACTCTGAAATACAGGGCCTATAAAAATTGTGCACCACCTTGGCCCGTTTTCACCTTTGCATTGCTTTTACATCTATGTAGTCACAATATGTTAACTACTTCTGTCTTTGTGTAGTTTTCACTTTGACATTAAGGTTTGGGGTTTTTTTTGTCAAAAAGCCAAATTTTGTTAACTAATTTTTAAAAGTAATAAAACAGCAAAACATCAAGAGTACTTTGTTTATATAGGCATTGGAAAGTAGAATGAACCAGTAATAACTTCAGTCACTCTGATTTTTGGTCTTACTCAAAAAGAAAGTACTCAATCTAAAAATGAACTTTTTTTTCTCATAAATCAGCCAATGAATATTAGCGATGAGCTTCAGCACAGTGATTTTCTGAATTCTGCGTTTTCATTATCTGTAAGCCACATTCATCAAGTGCATAAGAAACAAATGAACATACGTACATGGAAAGGATGTAGAAAGAAAAGATAAAGAGTAAACTAGACCCCAAGGTGGAATGTTTTAAAATAATTTATTAGGAATTTTAAAAAGTTCTTTTTTTTTCCTCCCCCAAAAGGAGTAAAATCACAGGGAAAAAAAAAAAAATCAGAAAAAGTTACAGTGTTGACAAGAAAGTTTTTTTGTTTTTTTTTTTTCAATGGAACATTTAAAATTTCCGCAGCAGGTACGGCGAGTGTATCAAAATGTGAAACCTGGTTATTTTGTAGGTCGAGAGTGCTCCTTTTTTATCTTCAGCTAACATTAGAAGGAAAACGTAAGTTCATGGTGAACGGCCAGTGCAGCGTCCTAGTAGCTCTCATTTTGGTCTACAAAAAAAAAAAGAAAAGAAAAGATGTCACGTTGCTACAGACTGAGTCCTCCAGTGGATATGCAGTGCTGGAAGGTGCGGACGGCGCATTATACCATCCGCACCCCGATATAGATGTTAATGTACTACTAATAACAGAAAACAACAACAACAACAAAAAAACAAAACAGAAAATCAGATTAATAGTTCACATTTTGCAAATGCCCCCCAAGAAATACAGCACATGGAGACCAATGTGTATCAAACCACATGACACATTCACATGAAAATCACGGAGCGGTCCCCGACTCACGACAGCTCCTGCATGCAAAGTCCTTCATTTTCCTTCACAAAACAAATGATTGGATATTAAAAAGAAAATCAGGTAAAACAACAACATGATAACGTAAGAAAACAGCATGTTTCCTGACAAGAGGAGTGTTTTCACACCCTCGCCTCCCAGAAGCGGAAGGTGTTGCTCCAGCCTCAGCCTCTTTTCCTGCTGAACTCAAAGTAAAAGCGTCTCATCTCCAAGGAAGTTGTCGCCGACCTGACACACGATTTTACAAATGTCTGGAGAGGAACGCCGTGTAGTGGCTCCTCTCACGTTGACAGACGAACTGAAATGTTCTTGACCTCCAGGCGGGCATAAAACACGTATCAGGTAAGATTCACCCCCCCCACACACACACACTTTCTCCAAAAGCCTCCAACCTCCCGGACACTAAAGTCGGCAGAGCCCTGCCACCCGGAAATTAGTCGTATTTACAATATTTTACAAAATATTACAGTTCCTGAAGGCTAAAGAAAGTACAGATCTAGCCATGTTTTTGGCAACCCAGGTAAAAATGTGTAGAAATCCTTAAAATAAATGTATCCGTTGTGGCAGAAAAATATTCTCACGCTGAAGAACAGAGAAAAAACCAAAAACAAAGAATGCTTTTGATGAAACTGACGCAAATATAATTACTGCTAAATCTGAAAATGCCATGTAATAAATTTATCAGAAGAATTTTGAATGAATATTAGTATTATTATTTTTTAAAGTTAATCAGTGCTCGTTTTTTTGTTTTTGTAAATATTTTGTGACAGAGTTTCGTTCCTCTATGCCACGCTTCAAAATGGGAAAGACAAAAGATAAAGTACACTCGGAGTAGGGCTGATGTGCGGCGATACGAGTCAGGAAAAAAAGAGACAAAAAAAATGTTTAAACAGGAATTGTTGTTTAAGACTAAAATTCAGAGCATCTTGGCATCACTAGGTCTCCATAGCAACCTCTAGACCAGGGGTCTGCAGCCTTTAACATCTACCCAAGAGCCACTTCTGCCCTCAGTCCAGCTGAATACATCGGTTTAGATATTACCTGACCTTTTTTAGGAAACCCATTTGGCAACTTTTGATAAATATCTACTAAAGAAAACTTGTGGTAATTTCTCAAGAGAAACCATTTAATTCCTGTTTTTAAGTTTCAGCACAAAGAAAAACATCAAACTTTGTCAAAAAGACAACGGCTACATTTTCTTACGTGGAATGTTGATATCTGCAGTTTCCAGCTCAACAATAAGAAAAACAAATCTGGATGAAAATAAGTACGACTTTCAGTCATTCTGTTGAGGGAATCGATCGTAATTATTCCAAGAAAAGAAAATGGAAACTCGCTAAAACCCACATTTGTTTACATAACATTTTTAAAACTTCCGTTGTTTCTTCACTCTGAACTAGACGCTATCGACATGCATCCTGCTTGTTTGGTCGATGCCCTTTTTATTCCCCACCCAACAAATAGATGTACTCAAATTACAAGCTGTATTTTTCTACATTCTTCAGTGTGAGATGATGCCACTGCAATAAAAGATGACTATAATTTAAAGCTTTTTAAATACTTTTACTGGGGTCCAATAAGTCTGTCCGCGCCGTTCGACGGTAATTAGTGTAACAACTCATAGTTAAAACCTACCAAGATATACAATTCCTGGCGTTATTTCAAAAATTAGTATGACGTGTTGACATTCAGTGTAAAATAGAGAAATGTAAAGTCATTTTACAGCTTCAAAGCAAGCATGTTGGAGACCTAACTAGCCTTCTCTCAGAGAGATCACTTTTTGGAGAGGACAAAAAGCTAAATAAAAATACAGCTAAAACATAAAAACAAAATGACATAAACAACAACAAAAATACAGCATTTGAATGTGTTGCTATTATATGCAGTGATAAGTTTCTTTTTCTCTTTTTTTTTTTTTTTTTTTCTTTAGTTTGCTTCATTTGCAAAAAGGTGGAGTTTAGCGAGGTGTCGGTAAGGTGGGCAGGATGCGGCCGACACCAGGCGAGGTGGGGAGAATGTCCGGCCGCCCGAACGCAGCAGAGGAGACGCGGACTGGAGAGAGACGGACCAGATCGGCTCCGACGTCGCTTCAACTCCGTCCAGCTGTCAGTCTACGGCTCTGCACTGACACACAAAGCAGCCGGATTACTCAAGAGGTCGGCCGAACCGCAGCCGTCTAATGTGCTACGCCTCGAGAGGCGGGAGCTAGCGCGGCGGACCGACTCACACTCTCAGTGATAGCCGTTAGTGAAGGCGGTGGCAATCAGAGGGCCCTGTGGGAGCAAAAGCAGGCCAGGTTAGAGTTTGCTGTTAGACAAAATGCGCACTTTGATTTTAATCTCTTCTAATGTGTCGGATTATTAAAACAGCTGCTGCACCGGAACAAAACAACCACCCACGCTGTTTGGTTGAAGAGGTGGTGGTGTTCAACAGAAAACCAGGGGTGCACCGATTGCAGCTGTCAGGCCGATCACCAACCTCTAAAAAGCCTCACCTCATTAAGATTCTGGCAAATTTATTTGTCTGAAACATTGTAGATATAGCAACAAAGTTGGTAAATTGCCAACTGTAGGGTGACAATTGTGAACCATATAGTAGGGCTGGATGATGTGGCTGAGAAACACATCACGATGCAAGGGTTTCATATCAGTCGATATCGATGATTATTGGTTAATTTTTTGTTTTAAATATCTAAAATACTGCCAAACCATTATTTATTTTTGCGTCATTTTGTGGGGCAGTAACAAAATCTTAAACTGCTGCTGCGCAAGTTACTCTACAAGCTGTTGCTAGGTAACCAAAGAGTGACTTAGCTGATACCACCAAGCTTGCTTAGCTAGTCACGAGAGATTGAGCGGCTAAAGTTTTTCCCCTGCAGGAACATGAGTCAACAGGTATGCTAAGAGATAAGTTCTAGAGTGGTTTAAAATGGGTAAAGTTATCAAACAATATCCTAAGCCAGTGGCTCCCAAGGTGTAGGGCGCGCCCCCTAGGGGGGCGCAGTGCCACTGCAGGCGGGGGCGGGGGTATGGATGAACCAGTGTGGATGAATGAAAAAAAAACAGATACACAAAAGTGTTTTACTGTAAAGATGGTTTGTAGTTTTGTTGCAACTTGAAGTGTGAAATAAACTTCAGAGGAGCTTGAAAACAAAATGTGTGTGTAGGTTTATGTCTGGTTGAACGATGTGTGTGCCCAGTTGATTTTGTTTTCTTTTTTTTGTAATCCACAAAGGGGCCCAGAAAATCTTTGGGAACCATTGTCCTAAGCTAACTCGTAGAGCACTGAAAATGAAAAACGTTTGGCACATCCATTTATGGACATCCATCTAAACTGAACGAGCAAGAACTGCATCAATCAGAGAAGCGGCTAAAAGGCCCACGGTGATCCTGGAACAGCTGGAGAGGTCCATGTGGAATGGCCCACTCCAAGTCCAGACTCTGGGTTACCACAGTTACTCTCCATTCAGCCTGATTTGAGTTTGAGCTATCTTTGCAATGAAGAGTTGGCAAAAACGTTTGGGTACGCAAAGCTGGTCGAGACATACGCTGAAAGACTGGCAGAGAAAGGCGGAGAGGAGACGCGCGTTTTCATTTTTGTTTCTTTTTGAATTGAAAACCGTATGCTACTTCCTTCCACTTTGCCTTCACACACCACTTTCCATTGGTGTGTGAAGTAAGGTCCCAATAAAATACACCGATGCTGAAGATTTTGCTGTAATAAAAAATATGAAACATTTCACAGGACATGAATGCGCTGCAGGGGCTTCTATTTCTGTCAAGCCTTTTCCAAAACGCACCTATCTATTTTCATGGCAGAACATAGCAACCAGTGCTTCTGTAATTTCAGTCCATTCGCCAGCAAACAATTTGCTCGGCAGCAGTCGACCCGTCTGGTCTGCCAAGCGAAGCAGCACCCTGCTGGGCTGAAAAGTGATGCAACCAGGGACTACGGCTTCTCAAAAATAGGCCACTTGAGGCTGTCTCACCACACCCTTCCAACAATACCAGTGGACACGTCCGACCAATTACACATCTGAACTCATAATAGGCCATTCAAAAAAATAAATACATATATATTGTTTTACTTTTTAGCATAACTGTGTCTAGTTACTGTGGCTTTAGTTTGGTATTTAATGGTTTTGGGTTAAGTGTTAAACAGGTCACAACAATGATGCCGCACTGCGAAACAAAGAAACTGTAGACGGTGTGGATTCTCAGGAGTTTACCAAGTTCTATTTGGTACCTCTGAGCCACGTTCACAGCAAGCCGAGCAGAACTTCACCAGTGAGTCGTGGTAACTCACCCCCAAACTGTGGCTGAAGCCGGTGCTCGGGGCCGGGCTCGCAGCGCTGAGGTAGCTGCTGACAGCCGACTCCTGACCGGCCGTCCCGTACAGGTCGGCCATCGGACCCGGGCTGCTCGTTCCTAGAAATCCCGCGGTGCGAGAAGGGGTGGAACCTGGAAGGGAAAGAAAGCAGCTTCACCGACGGGCGATCCGCTAATCACTGCAATCGTCGTTCAATGTAAAAAAAGGAAAGAGCGAAATAAATACTCTGCCGTCTGAACCAGAGCAGAGCGAGAGTTCTGACGAGAGACGGTTGTTCAGATGAGGAGAATTTATGACTCAGTGCCTTGAAAATGTTATTACAGCCCTTGAACCCACTTCACAAAAATTAGCATTCAGCCTCTCTAACAGGGAATCCAATTTAGCTATTTGACTCCACCCAATTATTTTGCTCTTTGTACTTTACTGAAAAGGTCAAGCTCAATCAGATTCTGAGAACATCAATTTTTATGCATTTTGTATTGGGTTGAAGTCTGGACTTTGACTAGGCCATTGTTACACCGTTTTTAAGTCTTTTGCAGCATCTGCCAGATTTTCTTTCATGGCTGTAATGTATTTAGCTCCACCTATCTTCCCATCCACACTGATCAGTTTTACTTTTCCTGCTGTAGAAAAGCATCACCACAGCATGACGCTGGCATCACCGTGCTTAGCTGAGGGGTTGCTTGTTCAGGCGGATGTAAAGTGCTGGCTTTCTGGCACTGAAAGGTCAAAAGATCAATTTCAGTCTCATCTGGCCTGAACACCTTCTGTATATTTAGTAATTTATTAATTAAAGTTAATCAATAACTTGCGTATACACGATTGCTTTTCTAATATCTCTCTAGAAAAGACTGGGCGACTAACGTTTTCTGTCTGGGGTTTTGTTCTCAACTAGCCACTTTTTTGAAGAGCAATTTTGTTCAGAAACATCAGTACCCATTTTATTTGGTGTTTTGTTTATTTATTTTAGCCGTCCATCCATCTTCTAACACCCTTGTCCCTTAGAGGGATCAGGAGGGCTGTTGGTGCCTATCTCTAGTTAACGTTCTGGGCGAGAGGCGGGTTCACCCTGGACAGGTCGCCAGTCTGTCCCTGGACAGGACACACAACCATTCACACACACACTCACACCTAGGGAGATTTTAGAGAGACCAATTAACCCGACAGTCATGTTTTTGGACTGTGGAAGGAAGCCGGAGTTTATTTATTTTAGATATTTAAAGCATCTCCCGGTTTCAGTGTTAAATATGGAATAGAAATTAAAGCTTATTGGTCTTTAGGAGGGTGCACTTGCATTGTTATGCCATTACTAGTATATTATTTGAAAATAGTCTCAAAACAGTGACATTATCATTACTTCTGGGACAATTTATCATCCACAAAATGTGTCATCCTAACAGGCCAATGCAATGGGTACAAATGAACACTACCCCTTTAAGATTTCTACTTGCACAAACTTTTGAAAACCTTGCATCCTTTTTTCCTACTCCATAATTATGCACAACTTAGCGTTGGTCTAAAACCTCCATAAAACACTCTGAAGTTTATTGCTGTAACATGAAGGAATATGAAAAAGTTCAATGGGTGTAAGGTCTTTTACAAGGCACTTTATTTGGACTTCTGTGTTCCAGGAAATACAATGATGTACCTCTAACGACTGCCGCCGCCGCTGCCGCCGCCATTGGTCCATACGCTGTGAGGGGAATGGCTGAAAAGGCAGAGGTGGAAAAAAAAAAACAACAACAAAAAAATCAAGGTTATACATCCCTGGTTCTGAAGAACCTGACATGCAACTGCAGCATCGCCCACGGATCTCACTCCAGTGACCACAAAATGTCATTTAGTCACACAATAGATCATTTTAGCAGAGAACAATGGAGGCCATCTCGGTAACTGTCACCAATCCTGCCTTCAGATGGAAACCGAGGAGGATCGACAAACACAAACATGCAAACCAGAAGTGATGAGGTGATGTGCCGACATGTGGAGTAGCAGACTGAGAAGATGCTGCTTGTAAAGTCCAGAGGAGGGGCTGACTGACCTGTGAGCTCAGGGGGGTGGGGTGAAGTCAGAAGGGGAGTCCTCTCTAAGTGGAACTCTAAAACAGAAACATCAGAGTGCTGTTGAGACACACACCGCCAACAACACGCCATCAAGGACAACACACACACACACACACACACGTTAAAGGCGAGGGAGAAGCCTCGGAGGTGAGGAGCTGAATAAACAGGACGTCAGGAACAAACGCACAAAGCAACTGAAGGACAGAACTAAACCCCCCCAGAAAAATGAAAATAAAATTACTCCCAGTGTTATTCTGAAACGGCAGGAAATAAAATAAGTGTCACAAACGCCGTCACCCAAACTAGCGACTCCAATCGGAGTGAGTGATTTCATATTTAAAAAGCAAGCGCTCTAATTTTCTTTGGTGGAAATCTAATTTTTAGGGTTATTTCCCAGATGATCATCACACGTTCTACTGTAACACAGAGCCACGCCGTGTTGAACACACACACACACACACACACTCACGCACTCACACACACAGACATTGGTTTGAGCTAAGCAACGCCACTCCCTGATATTTACAAGCAGCCATTTACACTCACAGTGTTTCATCTGTGGAGACATGTTTGTATTTGTGACAGTGCGTCTATGAAGCTGCTCTTTAGAATTTAAAATGTGATCACGCAGCGCTAACACCTGGGATGAGATGTGAAAAAACATTCAACATGCTCTTACTGAATCATATGCAGAAGGTATAGCAGTTATTAGGGGTGCCCCGATTTCAGTCTTCCAGACGATCGATCACCAATCTTCTCAAAGCCTGGAATGCCGATTCCGAATTTGATCGATTTAATTTTTCCTGAAAAGTTGCTAAATGTAGCAACAAAGTCCCTAAGTTAGCAACAGTGGGATGACTATTGTTAACCGCACAGAAGTGAGCCAGTGATGAACCCTTTCTCACAGGAGAAATGGGGTTGATTTTCAATCTTTGCGTAGATGGATAGGAGTCAGATGTCAGCCGATCTCTCAAAATGAAGGAAATCGCGACCGATGTCTCAACCGGACAACTTATCGGAGCACCCCTAGAAAGTATTATCCGAAAAGCTGATTTTTTTTCTTAGCTAGGAATTGCCTCATGTATGATTTTAAAAGCTGATCACACAGTGTGTGTTTGGGAATAAAACATGATCCTATAGCAGGGCTCTGCAACCTGCAGCTCCAGAGCCAAGAGTGTCTCTTTGGACCTCCTACAATGGCTCTTTAAAAGTTAAAAATGATAAATATCCAGCTAATGTTTTGGTTTTGAATGTAGATACTAGCAAGTGCTGGTTTTAGTATTTTTTTTCCAACTTTTTAAATGAAATAAGTGCATTAAACTACAACAAAATGACACTAAAGGCATCTAGTGTCATTCAAAATAAAGATATTTTTTTACATCTAGTTTTTTTATCCTGAGGTTGGAAGTTATATACTTTTATTTTGACATAGTTATATCAACATCAAATGCATCCAACCTCTTTTTGCAAAGAGTTTGACATTTTAATTTGCTTGCTTAAAATTCAAAAATAGGAAACAAAAATGTGTTAAGAATAACAACAAATTTCCTACAGCAGTGAATGTTTATCACAAATAAAAGCTGAGACTAAAGACTAAAGATAAGTTTTATTTAGTTGGAATGAGGGCAAAAAAAATGACCCTTTTGATTGTTAAGGTTGCAGACTCCTGTCTCATATTGTAGTAACAATGCAGGACATCTAAATATACAGACACTCTGGGAGCAATGTTAGCAAATCAAAATGTGTTTGTGTTGTCTTAAACTTTACTAAACTACTGCTGGGAATAAGCTACACCTTAGAGATGCACTGAAAAATCCGCTGGTGGCTGGGATCGGATGATTTTCAGCTCGATTGATCCTGAGCAGATGTTTTTCTGATCAGTGAAAGGCCCTGGGCGAACAGGTCAACAACGTTATTCATGTTACTGAGAGAAGAAGACTCAAATTATCCAAAATGCACAAAGATATGTCAACAAAAACCATATTTTTCCAGGACCTATTTGCCATTTATTCTGGCTGTGACAGAGTGAGTTTACGATTTAAAGCAGATAACAGGAAGGCTGAACATATTACAACCAATTTGCTGTTCATCCTTTGAGCTGTGTAGTCGCTGATCACATTAAAAATATCGGAAGCCTTTTTGAAATTAAGTAACAATCTGCAGCCTATACAACACACACAGCTATTAACATAAGATGCTAATTCCAGTTTAACGTGTCAGATTTGTAATCATTAGGTTTGTATTTTAATAAAACAGATTTACAGCAACTGCTCTGTGACACACACACACACACACACACACAGCTTTACCAACATGAATAATTAATGACTGCCAACAGCAGCAAGGCCACAAGAACTGTTTTAAATGCATTTCTTGTGTGTTATAGGTTTTTAAAGAGGTCAAATAATTAACAAAACGTGAAAATCACCACCCATCTGATCAGTGCATCTCTAAACATTTGTCTGTTTTAAACAGCTGTTGAAACAGACAAAATATGACAATTTTCACTGGATTTTTCTAAATGACAACAATTTTTCCTTATTGCCTAGGAAACATAATGAAGCCGCAGCCTGGTGTCTGGTAGCATTAAATAAATGTCGTCTCTCACATTCACATATTCAAACAGTAAAGTGAATGTATTTGTCTGACATTTCTTCCCTTCTGTCACTTCTGTCCAAATGACTGCATTTCTCTTTTGTAGTGGTAAACATTGGGAAATGTTACACTTTCGTTCTGCACCGGCTGTTTATATTGTCATTATATGTACAATGAATCACAATAACCTGAGTTTTTGTGCAGCAAATTACATGATAATTCACATGTACACAACAACATAGCTATCTTACTGTTTTTTCTCTTTTAGTTTTTACATAAACCAATTATCTGAGTACTGTTGTTGTTTTTTTTTTTTTTTTTACTTGGATTCTCCAAACTATGTCCCGCTGTTTCTTTCTTTTATTTCTGAGTTATTAGGAGATGGAAACGTGTGTGAGCGTGCTGTGATTACCAGGGAACTGGTAGGTGTATCCAGGAGTGATGCCCGCGTAGCTCCGGCTGGTGTAAGTGGCGGTCTGGAAGCCGGGATAACCTGCAGGGCGCAGAAAAATCAGCGTAAATATCCGGATCCCTCCACAAAACAATGAAACGCACCGGAAACATTAGCGCCGGCGTTAAAGACTCAGAGGACGTATTGACTCAACGCTGACGCCTTCGTGAGTCTGTGGATGTAATTCCACTCTTGTGCTCCGGATTTCTTTACAAGAACTGGACCGGGGAGCTCTCTGGTTTAGGCTTCGGTTTCACTCTCAGCTGAACTCACAAAACGGAGATTTTCACTGGATGCTACCTGAGCTCAACGCCTTGGCTACAAGAAACACCAGTAGGCACAAGAAGGGGTTATTTATTTTTCTCCAAACTGTCACTAAGCAAAACTTTTTTTAATGTTCACTCGCTAATTAATGAATGAACTGAAAGACAGAAAGCACTTCTTAGTCTGAACAGTAGGTGGTGGCATTGGCATGGTAACTAAAGTTTCTGGTGCTGTACAATAAAAGAAGACAATTAGGAGATTAGAAAAAAAATATCTGAATGAAGAAGTGACAAAAAGTCTTAAAGAGCATCAGCAACAATAGAGAAGTTTTAGGAAAAGTTCCTCCAGTCTGACGCTTAAGTTGAACTAAAAGTCAATCGGAGGTCTTAATAAGTGGCATTTCAACATGAGAAAAGTGAAAAGCAGGTGACATGACAACAACATATACAAGTGGAGGGAAAAAATATATAGCTTTTGACATTTATTTTTAGAAAAGTACTGCAAGCATGTGTAGTTGCATTAATACTTTCCTAGTGTTTAGTTCCCCTGTTTCTAGTTTTTTAGGCTTCTGAGAAGTTTTATTTCAGGATCGTCCTGCATTTACCGCCATTTAGCTTCCTCTTCAACTCTGACCAGCTGCCATCGCCCTACTGCCGAAAAACATCTACACAGCATCATGCTGCCACTACCGTGTTGTACTGTAGCAACAGTGTGTTCGAAGCGATAAGCAGTTAGTTTCCTGCCACTGTAACAATTCCCACATGTTTTGTTGAAACACATTTTGAAAATCATTAGATCATCCTCTTGCTAGCTTGAGACTTTCCACAATGGCTCGTTAGCTAAAGACGATCCTAACTAACTAATGTTTATAAATATAGATATATTAATATATTCAGATTATAGATATATTAATATATTCAGGTTTTAGTAGATTTTTTTCTACTTAGCAAACTCCTACAATTGGAATGACAGTAAAATTCCCAGTTATATCCTTTATATGTTTATTTTTTTGTCATTTGGTTGGAAACTTTTGCTTTTTTAAAAAGATTTTTTACATAGATTTATCAATATCCAACAGAAGAAACTGTCTCCATCCTCTTTTTGAAAAGATGTTCAAGTTTTAGTTTGCCTTCAAATTTAAAAACAGAAATAAAATTGTTGTTCTTTAAAAATGACAGCAAATATTTATCAAAAATAAAAGTGGAGGGTTCCTGTAGACTTAATTTTAACATTTGTAGCTCTAAGCTAGTTTTATTTAGCCGGAGTCTGGATTGTTAAGTTTGATCTTTTCCATAAAAGTTCAAACAAATTACCCTGAAGATGATTGCTGGTGTGGCTAATTTCAAGGAAAGCGAATACTTATACAGCAAGGTTGTGTTACTTTTACTTCTTTTCCACTGGTGGGCACAATTAAATGTAGTGCAGATAGCTTCAAGCTGCTGAAGGCAGCGGCGGACATCATCGCTCGGCTCCCCCAGAGACGTCATGCGACCTTTAAGGCGGCGGAAACGGTCAGCCTCACGTGAGCCGCCACCGCGTCCTTCCTGTCCCGATCGATAGCAACTCACCCAGCATACCGATTCCTAGCATGAAGGCGTCCATCCCGTAGGGCATCACCCGAGAGCGCCCCCTGGCCGAGCCGGTGGGAGACATCACCTCCTTGGGCTGAGCTTTCTTACACTCCACCTGTTTCGTTGGGGACGGATGGGGGCAGGGGAGGCGCAGGATTTAATCGGCGGCGCTCGTTTTTCTGACCGCCGCGGGGCGAGCCGCTCACCATTTTGTTGTTGATCTCGTGGAAGTGGATCTCGCAGACCTTCTCGACCACATCCTCGTTCTCGAATGTCACGAATCCGAACCCTGACGAGAGGAGAAACAAGAACTTGTAAAAACACACACACTCACAGACACACCAGGCCTCTCCTCTCCTGTACAGTAGGAGAGCTAATAGCTTGCAGTAATTAGCGCTGTAATAGCCGCTTAACACATTGGCCCCCCTCCCCCACTTTCAATGCTGCTATTTTGCACTCATCCTTGACCCCCTCCTTCCTGAGCCAGAAGGACTGGGCAAAGCTGGTAGGTTGTCATAATCGATCAATCCCAGGGTGGGGAGGAGGTGCTTAAGGAGGCTTTATCCTGATCCCGATTAACAGACTGGCTAATTAGACTAGCCCCGTTTGTCTCCTCCAGCTCAGCCCACAGGAAGGAGACTCTTGTGGGGGGAGGAAGGGGGATCAATAGCCACCCAGGAAGGGCTTGGAGGAAGAGCGGTAAATATGGAGAGCAAGAAAGGAGCGCAGGAGAAACGAGCGAGCGGATAAGGTCGGCCTCGTCTCACCTCTGTGCCGGTTTGTGGTCTTGTCGAACATGAGCATGGCGTCGTCGACCTGGGGGGGAGACAAACAACACAGGGTTTTTTAGCGAGGTTCTCCGTCGTGCCACGCGGCATATTGCCTGACCTCAGCCCTTCTCAAGTTCTGCAGGGAGGCTCAGCAACAGATGGACAGAGAGGAGGAAGACTGGGGCGGGGGGAGGAGGAGGAGAGACAGGTTACAAAGTGGTGGTCCGGGGTGGGAGGGAAAAGACGGGAAAATATGCTCACAACAGTTCCCAAAACGTATGATTAAAAAGTTGGAAGAGGCGTCGTTAATGCCCCCCCACGTGTGCCTCTCTAAAGTTTTAGATCTCCATAGAAACTGTAACAACAAGGTCCTGTAGAGAAGAAACGAATTTAAAAAAAATCCCCTTCAACCAACATCAAATATGCTTTCATGAATGTCGGGAGAGAGCCAGAGAGACGACGAGGGCCGCAGACAGAGAGACACAGAGAGAGAGAGAGAATCGATGCACACAAGTAGCCAGTCACAGACAGAAAGGTGAATCCGGCAGGTGGAGACTCGATGAGAGCGGAGAGAGCTGATAGCAAGAGGAATGGCAACAGGTGGAGATACGGTGAAAGAGAGTACAGAGAGTCCTGTAAGAGGGAGAAAGATTGAGTCAAAGAGGGGGGAAAAAAAGAGTGAAGAAACAAAGGCAGAGGGAGAACAAAGAGGCCTGCAGGCTTTGTTTGTTGGCACAGTCAGCCAAAAGTCCTCCTCCTCTTCTCCCTTTGACCTCTCCCTTCGGCCCGGCCTCCCTTTATGGAGCAAAGACACAGGTGTCTATTCAATACACACACATGCACACACACAGAGAACCTTATGTCAGAGTTGACCCAATCTCTCTGCTGACAGGTCTAAACTTCATGCTGGACGCAGAGGTACTTGTAAACATTTGGTAAATTCATCTGCGCTCCTGCTCTATATTAAGTTTACTGGATAACTTCCCTCTGAATAATCTGTCACAGTCACATAAGAGTGTTAGTGATAGGACACTGTGTATGTGTGCGCGAACCCCTGAGGACATTTTGCCCACAGAAAGGTCAAAGGTGAGTGAAGAGTGTGGTTGTGAAAGGGGACCTTTCAAGCAGCCTCTCAAGTCAGTGTTTGCTTCCATCCTGACGGTTGCTCATTACATCCAGGTCCTTACTGTTTCGTCTGGTTTTGATTCAGCGGGGAGAAAAATCACCAGAATTTGGAGCGATCGAAACTGGCCCAGAGAGTGCTGACTAAGGCACACTTGCTGCTTAATAGGGAGCGATAACGTAGCTAGAATAAATCCAAGCCTAACAAGGTTTCTCCTGTCTCCGGTGAAGTAAGAACTTGAGCTGAGGCCTCACACAAATCCCCCTGAAGGACGTAAACAACAACATTAAAAAGCCGCAAATAGAGTCGATTCCACCTCCCCGGCTATACTTTTTATTCTTCAAATGGCGTACGGCCAAACAATATTCCCTCTCATCTCCTTTTCTTTTTTCCCTCCCCACCTCTCATCTTCCCTGCCCATCCCTCTCCTCGCTCCTTTGTCCTCACCAGGACGGGACACAAAAGGTCCAGTGAGGCAGTCTAATCAGGAACTTCCATGGATGGCTGCAGCCCACATTTCACCGGCCATCCCTCGATATCCCTCTCGGCGAAAATTCATCTCGATGTTATGATTGAGGAGGGAGCGGCGAGGAGCTCGAGGCCGTATAGCTTCTGGCAGGGAAAATAAAGTGGCGCAACAAGCCGTGCTGCCTAAAAGCGGCCCTTGCGTCTGGGCGTTTAAAAAGTTTGGACGACTTTTTCAGTCAGGTTTAGTAGCGTATCGTCGGCGTAGAAGAGTATCCTATCACCATCGACTAATCTGTTGATGGTCATGCTCAATGTAGGAGGGAGAACGATTAGGAAAGTGGCGTCCCGTATGCAGATAACTTCTCAACAAACTAGAAAAATACTTGCATGGCATTGTTTAGTGGTATAATAGACCTAGCTGCACCCCCAAACCCCACCAACACACAGTCGCCCCATCTTTGCCCCAGTTCCCTCTCCAAAGTAAGGCCCTCCCTCCCCGGAGCCTTTGTGAGTCCATCATCCATTCTCTGCCTCGCACAGTTGAACTGAATTTCGATGTGAAGTTCAGAAAAAGTTCAACAAAAACCCAGATTTCCAAAAACATACATTTGGAATCTTAAGAGAAGTTTGCTGAGGCCAATTCAACTTGTTTGTTTTTATTAAATATATAAAAACAAATATATAAATATGTTAAAAGCCCACCCCTAACTCAGCAACGGACTGATCCTAACACCCACCTCATCCCTTCTCCTTCAGAACAAAAAGCCCCTTACCCACAGAATTACTTGGGGACAATGGGCGAGCCAGGTCACCACGGTAACGGGCCAGAAGGGGGTTGTGGGTAGTAGCAGCTGTTACATCAGATTAATTCAGATTCTGATAATCCCCCCACTTCTTCTTCACCATCACCACACGCTCTGTACAAAACTTTCCAAGCCCCCCCTCGTCCCCGTCCAGCTCCCTCTGCTGCTACCTCTTTCAGCCCCCTAGCCCCCCATCTATCCCCAAGTTTGCCCGTCGCCTCATTATTTCTTCCTTTCCCCATCCTTTCGCGCCCTCCTCGTCCTCGCAGTAACTCTTTCCTCTCCAGGCACCTGCTTGACTCGAAGTGTGGTTTTTCTCAGAGCAAACTGCCAAATTGCTTTGATGGGCTTCGACTTTCTAAGCTGTTGATTTGTTTCTGTGCTGATGCCACAGAGAAACACTTGGGAAATGTTTGGGGGATTTTTTTTCTGATATTTGAAACAAACATGGCTTTCAAGATCTCTAAAAACAAAAACAAAAAAAGTCATTCACCTTGCCAAACTGATCAAAGTACTGCTTCACGTCTTCGATGGTTGTGTTCACTGACAGGCCGCCCACAAAGATCTTCTTGGTTCGAGTCACCAGCTGAAAAGAAAAAGAACAACAAATCACAAGTTAGGATTGTTAAAAGTACATGGATTTCTACATAAATCTACATATTTCATTTTGAGGTTGCATATTCTTCCATACATCTGGTAGTTTTTCTATCATTAAAGCTGCAGGATGGAACTTTTACAAAAATATGTTTTGGCCCACATTTGTTAAAACTGTCGTGACGTCGCGACAGAATGATACGAGACATTTGAGTAGAAATTTGACGAGACTTTCACAGTTGTCAGCTTTTTTAATAGAGTCATTCCGCCTCTTTGAACCAAGTCCTAATTAAGACTCAACACCAGCTCTTGAAAGTATATATTTTTTAATCTTTAAAAATAAAAACAGTAGCAGTTGTAAAGTTTTGGCTGCTGGCATTTAAACTAGACCTAGTTTTAAAAACTAATGGTGCTGTTACTGTATCAAGAACCCCAGTTTTTTTTTGCACTTTTTTGATTTTTGAGTGCGCACATAGCCTATAGCATATTATCACAAAATATTGATGGCTAATATATTAAACTCAAATTGTGATAAAAATCTAAAAAAGTGAACTCATTGATGTAAAATTGTTCCACAATTGATGCACAGTGTTTTTAGAAAAAAAAAAAAAAAAGATTTTATAAATACACTCGAATTGGAAAACTCAAAACTTTTTCCACATTTGGGTTTATTTATTTTTTTTAATTTTCATTATTTTTTCATTGCAAAATTCTAGACTTTTCCAGACACCATAAGAACACTTTATAAGAATGTTTTATTGGGCTCTGTGCTGCACTCGGATATTTGGTGGTCTGTAAAACATGCAAAAAATGCAGCCTGAAATGGGAAAACATGGAGTTCCTTCTTTGTCTAAAACAAAAGAGAAAGTTTGTTTATCAAATTAAATCTTATGAGTAGACCAAAGAGCTCCATATTCTTTTATAAGAGACTGACTAAACAAGCCAAAAATTTCGAATATGTAATAGAGAAATCGTTGTTTGCACTTATTTGATTAAAAAACAACAACATTTTAACAAGATAGAGACCAAAGATGTGACAATCATTGCAGAAATAACTTTGAAAGTGTCATTTTTCTGAGTTGTTTTACGTGTAAGACACCAACTTGCACTCCCATGTTGGACTGGACACTAGCAGATCTGTTTTTGGCTGATTTTGTAATCTGGAATGGTTTGATTTAAAGCCCAAAACTTGTTGCACATTTGATGAGTAAAATCCGGGCGACATAAAGTTGAAACGCCCTCGTTGAGCTGGAATCAGTGGGTCTGTTCGCTATAGAGACAGAGCAGTCTGCCACTCAGTGGCACCTTCTGTTGGATAGTTTAATGAAAGACGAGTTTTATGTAAACAAAACAACTTTTGGATGATTGTTGCAGGAATATTAACCGAACAGAGCACTCTATATACCCGACGAAAAGGAGAAACACGAAGGCTAACTGCAGTACAGGAAGTTACATCATATTTAACTTTCAATCTTTATCTGTCAATCCGTGTATAGGATCTGGAAATATTGGCAGCCTGTTGAAACACTCTCACGCCACGTAGAAATAGTTGCATGCTAGTTTAGCAATGCTAATTGTGCTAATAGGGCTAGTTGCTGACAAACATTATTGAACTAGTTTTAAAAAATGTTCACCTCAAATGTTCTTGACTTGATAACAATGTTACTGAACATTTTTATTGCTGGATGTGGTGACTTTCCACCGTTGTATACATTAATAAAGGCACAGAGTGGACAACAAAAATGTTTAATTTTAACCGTTGTTTTAAAAGTTTTGAAAAACTCCAGCTTACTTTATAGTTAACTTATAACTAAAGTTGAGCTGCGATTCCATTTCTGTTTCCATCACTCTAAACCCCAAAACAGTCAAAGAATAACCAAAAAGATCACGCCTGACTGTTCCGGCTCGATTGCGAGTTACGAAATTACGAGTTACGATTAAGAAAAAATTGATGCCGTGAACAGAACACAGCTGACAAAAGATTACAGACGAGCATTTAAAACCGGAGTTGAGAAGGTTTTTGCTCAGATAAACTGTTGCTGCGATGGCAGCGGTGCTCATGTTTGGTCTGATTATGCCGCATTAGCTCTGGTAAGACGCTTGAAATACTCAACACACGCTAACCAGCTGGAAACAACGCACAACAGGAGGAGACATTTCAACTCACCTTGGGCTGAGCTCTCCGAGGGAACGCCACCTTTGGATCGATCTATCGGAGAAGATACAGAAAAACAGGGAATTGCTTAACGATGGCCCACGATACAGAATCCTGTGGCATCAGAACGCCGCATTCCCTTCTTTAAACGGTTCTACATAAAATTGTAATCCATCTTATCCCTTTTGCTTTAATTTCTGATTTGTCTTTGGTCAAAAGCACCTGGTTTTTGTTTTGGCTCATCATGTGCGCCATTAGAAATGACACTATGAGTGGATCTTGTTTTAGAGCATTTAAGATCATTTTAACAAATTAAGCTGTTGGGAATATTATTTGAAATATGTCTGCGACACACTGCCTGGTTAATCCTGAGTTCTTATCTCAAGAACAAAGCAAACGATTGAAGCAAGAAGCATTTTGGCGACATATTAAAGAGAGTAAAACTTTCTGACACGTGAATAAAAACAACTAAGAAACGTGTGTGGTTAATGCCCCTTTGAAACACATTATTAATGATTGAAAACATGTAAATAGTGCAAACCTCTGCTTAATTTGAAGTGATTACAGATCTGTAGTCATTTGTGATTTGTTTGTGTCTTTAATCTTTTCTCCCTCTATCATCATAAAATGCACCATAACATCAAAAAATTAGCCCAGAGTTTATTTTAGGGCTTAGTAAAGACTTTTTTTATGCAAGCTTGGAAGCAGTTCAATTCAAACTTGACTGCTTAAATTATAGCAAAAATTATAAAACGCTTAAAATAAAGTTTTTCTTGATAAATTCCTGGAATGTGTTTCTGTTATTTTTATTTATTTCATAAATAAATCAAATCGGACAATGAAACCTATCTGAGATTATTTGTTTCATTAAGCCTACACACGTCAATTTTCCCTTTAAATATTCATAATTTAGGAGAATTTGTGCACACATGTGGGCGCTCAGGTGGATTGCTGGGAACGTCGGCCTCGCTCATCGCCACCGTGTGACATGTGACCTCATGGAATCTCACACGGGCGCCACAAACACAAACGCGCCTCGCCTCCTCAGCAAGGAGGGCCCAAAGCGTGTCAGAAGGAGGGGGCTGGGAGAAGAAGACGGGAGCTGCCAATCACGCCACGCTGACAGAAGAGCAACACAGTTTTGGGGTTTGTTCGATTTTTTGAAACATTATAGTTGATTATTCTGCTCATTTTCAGGTGATCCAGATCCTCCTCTGTCTTGTAGTTCCTACTCATGACTCCCAGAGGAGTGGACAGTTAGAGCTGCAGTATGTAACTTTTATAAAACTACATTTTTTTTTTTTTTTTTACATATTTGTTAAAATAAACATGTCGTAAGAGTATAGTATGGGATAGATAATCTGTAAAAGAACCAAACTCCTCTGGCTTCTCCCATTGCTAAATACAGAAATACACAGCTCAGTCAGACACAACCAATCACAGCCAGGAGGAGGGTCTTACTGCTGTCAATCATGCTTACCCCTTACTGCCTGGTACGCTACAATTTCTCCCCATCAGCGAGCCTGTCGTGAATGCTAAGACTAGTTAGCATGGCCGCCAATGATGGCAGATAAACAGTTTTCCTGTAACAGTGAGTTGTTTATCCTCCTTTAACAGAGAGCGTACACGAGTTTGATTGACAGCGCTAAGATCTTCCTCCGGACTTTGATTGGTTGTTTCTGACCGAGAACGGCATATTTCTTCAGATGGTATCAGTCGAACTGGGAAGAGATTATCTGTCTCATGTTATACTATCACAACAAAGGGACATTTTTAGCAAATGTGTAAAAATATATATATAGTTTTTTATAAAAGTTGCATATTCCAGCTTTAATTTTGATGTCAATTATCTAAACATTTCTATCTTAAAATCACAACAAGCAGTTGAGAGGCCCTCTGATTGGAGAGAAAACCACACCATGCCATGAAGATGCAATCACAGACAGTCTGTAAAACTGAAATTTGAGACCTCTATATTAGTCTATGCTGGTCTAACAGAGCTAGAGAACAACTAGACTACGCCACACTGTACTGCTGTTACACTAACAGACGGTACAGTACAGTGCTATGATTAGTCCTTAACCATGAAGAGGGTAGAGTTGAACTACAACAGACTGCTAGAGCCTCTATGGTAAACCGCATGCGTTTACCAGAGTGAGGGGCATCGGTGATGCTTCTAACCAGAGCTGACGACACCGCGAGTTGTCAAACAATCAAACAAACAAAAAAAGATTTTCTTTTTTCTTACTTCTGTTCTAGACAGCAGAGTGAAAACCACTAGATGCTAATTACTTTAGGATCAGATGCAGAGTCTACTGTTTAGTCTCTATTGGTGTCTAGACTAGTCTGATAGTCACCTCCGGTCACCAACCCTTCCCGATGTCCAACACTCCTGTGCGCACACACACACACACACACACAAATAGAAGTCAAACAGGTGGCAGCGCACATCACATCCGAGGGCTGGGGATAATGGTGGACATGAAACAGATACAATAAACTCCTGGAGGATATCGGTTTGTTGTGTAGAGAAAAAAAAAAAAAGACATGATTGTCTGAATATCTGTCTTCTTAGAGCTGCATTTAACCCTTATGATCGTCTGCATTTGTACTTACCAACAATGTTTACATGCAAACAATTAACATCAACTTGCTTTAATTGTTTGTGAAAATATGTTTTCATGTATTTGTTGACGCTGTCACTATATCCTGATGATATAATATGAAAATTACTGACGTAACCTTGTTTCCTCCCTGTTTTTCTAGTGCCATCTGCAGAAATACACCACTCGGTCAGAACCAACCAATCAGAGCCAGGAGGAGGGTATTAGCATTGTCAATCAAGTTCGTAAATGTGCTGCTCACATCCTCGCCCTTGCTATACTAGAGCTCCTTCCCTACACCGGAGCCTAGTGTGAATGCTATGGCAGGTTAGCATGGCCACGAATGACAGCGGATAAACAGCTCCTGTAAACTGGCAATTGTGAGCAGCACGTACATGAGCATGATTGACGGCACAAAGGTTTGTCCTTTGTGCTCTGAGTGGTTGTTTCTGACTGGGAGAGGTGTATTTCTGCAGATTGCAGTGGGACCACACAGCAGAGGAGCTTGATTTGTTTCATTAATCATCTGTATCATGTGACACAATCACAACATTGACCGTTTTAACAAATATGTCAAAAAAACAAAAACATTTTTACAAAAGATAGCTGCTGCAGCTTTAAGAAAAATAAACAAAATGTATTCAACTTCTTGAATACTTGAAAGTTCCCACAATTTATCATCTGTCGCCAAACGTTTGTGCATTTTATTGGGATTATATATGACTCATAAATAATCACTGAATAAAATAAAAACACATTGGTATCTACAACTTTTATGCTGATACAACTACAAAAAAAGTAACTGCCTTCAGAAGTCACATAGTCATGAAGCAGAATCCATCAGTGAGTGAGTTAATCTGAGAATTAAAATTAAATATGGCTTTTCTGTGAAGGCCTCAAAGGCTTGTTGGAGAACACTAGAAAACAAAAAGCATCAAGAAGACCAAGGAACCCAGCAGAATGTTATGAACAAGTTTAAAGCAAGGTTTGGGCCCACAAGCAAAATGCTGTGTTTGGCAAAAAAAAACAATAAACCCTGAACACACTATTCCCACCGTGAAAATGAGGTGGTAGCATTATGCAAGCATGCAAAGGGACGCTAATCAGAGTTGATGGAGCTAAATGCAGGTTAATCCTGGAAGAAAACCTGTTAGAGGCTGCTAAAGACTTTAGACTCACCTTCTACAATGAACCTGAACCTTCAACAAAGGCTACAGCGGAAAGATTTAGATCAGTCGTGTCCAAACGTTTGCTTCTGTGGCTAAAACCGGTTAAATCAAACCACAGAATTCAGTAAATTAAAAATTTATAGTGTAGTGATATTTCTTTTTTTTTTATTTACTTGCACAATAATACAATTTTTATGAAATTTTTTACTGCTGCTCCCAATGATTAGTTTAGTGATGAATTATTCTATCAGCTATTTTCATAATCAAATAGTTGGAAAAAAAACGGACAGATTTTTCACTTAACAATTTAAGCTTATTATATTAACTATTAAAAACACATAAAATAAAAATAAAACAAATAATTAAATGTAATTTTAAAAAAAACCTTTTACTGCCTAAAATGTAGTGACGGTATGCACTGAGTGAACTCTTGACCATTTGAGGCAAAGGAGATATATTTACATATAGATTTTTCATCTGAAATGAAAGCAGTATATTTTTTTGTACAGTTTTAGTTTAATTACGGCTCTGAGTTTGTTGCTCTAGGAAATTTCCTTTTTCAGAGTCAGTTCACTTCAGTTAATGATTCATCAATTATGACGTTATTTCAATAATCAATTAATCTGATTAATCGTCTGAGTCCTAAAATCCATTAATCCTAGAAGATCCAAACCATTAAAAAAAAGCCTTGGAAAAAATAAATAAATAAAAAATCCAAATTTTGGTGGTCATCAGTTGTTTTTCATTTCGTTGACAAAATTTTTGCCGTTGTTGATTTGTGGTGGAGGGGAAGGGTTGGGTGGGGAGCGATCATCAAAATCATTCCAAGGGTCACAAATGGCCCCCTGGCCATTAGATAAAAGGATTGTAATGGTCTAGTCAAAGTCCAGACCTAAATTCATGTCAGAGTTTGTGTTTACAGACAATAATTTTACAAATAAGAATAGGCGAAAAAAACAACAACTTTTTTTCCAGATACGCAGAACAAAACAGTTGCAGTTCACCTGCTAAAAGAAAATTAGGGGGTGGGGGGAGCAGCATCTTTTCCCCTCCATTTTTCAGTAGTGCTTTGTTCCTGAAGTAAATAGAAGTTTTACTGAAAACTAAATGTTTACAGCATAACGTCATGTAGACCTTACTGCGTTTAAACCTGTGTGCCAAGGTAGCAGAGAAGGAGCTGAAGCTAAGTCCAAGAGAGGTTTATGAAATCAGGGCAATCCCCTCTGACAGGCTACATCCCAGCTATACGCAACAGTTGGCCCACGGTGTCGCCTGCCACGGCCCGGGCTGGGAACGCACTCTGTGCAACCTGCCGATTGGGCAGCAGCACTCAACATCTCCGAGGAACAACTCGAGCTTGATGACTCCAATCCTATTAGTGAGGAGAGCTATAGTAATCACAGATGGGGTCATCCCACTCATCCACCCCCACTAGCAGCACTTTTTTTTCTTCTGCTCAACCCGGGATGGGAACAGACTGGGGGGTTGGTTGTTACAGAGACACTGATGTGTCTTTGTGCTAAACTCTTAACTGCGCAGGAAACTTTGTCCTACAAAGGTTTAACTCTGCAACGGTCGTCTCTGACTTTACAAACAGCGGGAAGCTGCAAGAACTCCCCCCACCCCACCGCTTCCCAACCTCCCAACCTCCCAAAAGGGCAACAAGCTGCGCATTAGTTGCATAAATCACAGCAGACCCGGCCCGCCGTATAGCACACTGGTCAGAACCGGTCCGCATCTGTCCTCCAACACAATAAGCCCCAATAAATTCCTGTGCAGCACTGTACTTGCTCTTTAGCCTCGCGGCTGTGCAAAGCTCTTTTAATTCCAGCGCCGGAGTGGTTCACTCGGTCACAGCGTGGCACATTCTTTCTGTTGCCACTGGAGAACTTTTCTCTCTCTCCTCCCTAACAGGATAACCTGCCTGCATTTGGGGGGTGTGGTGGGGGGGCAGCGCAGGGTGAGCGGTCTAAAAAGACCTACTCTACTCACCATCCAAGCCCTGTGATTGATCACTGAGGCTTCTCCTCGCCCAGCTAGCGGAGGCCACTGCAGACCTCCCGGCACACTTGAAGCACAAAGCGTTCAAACTTCTTTTTTCCCCACATTTTGTCAGGTCATAACCACAAACTTTGACGAGCTTTGTTGGAATTGTGTGCAACTGACTAACACACACGGTGAATTTATGCGTTTCCTTACAAATAAAAGCTAAATAAAGACCCTTCCGCTCTAATACATCCAAACAAAACTAGTTGTTTGGATGAAAAAGATTGTCCTGCTCAGATTAAACTAAAACTTTTTGCATGTAGTGAAAATTACTACGGATTTTACTGCCATCTCGCCATCCTCACTAGGAGATGGACTGGGCAATTATCGTATCGTTTATCATTTATCGTGCTAAATTTCTTGTTGTTAATAAGATTTTTGATTTATTGTTGTCACAATAAATTTGAGCTAATGTTAAATAAACAGATTAATATGTTATTGTTAGCATTTTCTCCACTACTTTTTCCACCAGAGCATCAATAAATATCAGTAAATTCAAAAATATGACTAAATAATGTCTCTATAAGCAGTTTAGTGACACTCCTTTAAGTATGCGGTGTCCTATTTTAAATAGGAATGTTTTCCACACACAAAACAATGAAATAACACGCATTATTTTTCTTTAATTACATATTTATGAACTAGTTTGTGTTGGGATAAAACAGTGGTGTCCAAACCTTTTGGCACATGATCTAAAATTGAAACTACTTGTAGGCCAGCATTTGTGTTTAATTAATTTTGTTGTATTTTTACCTGCTCAACAATAAACTAAACATAAAATATGTTAATGTAATGAACCACAGATCAATTTTATGGAAAAGGATCAATAAATCAATATTGATCCGAAATGTTAACAATGTCTTGAGTACAAGTTCCCAAATTATTCGGGTGGATTATTTTCTTTTTGAAGAAAATGTTGGGTTTACTTTCAGCAACAACAACTGAATATAGAATCACTTTTTTCCTAAAAAAAAAAAAGAAAAGAAAAGAAAAGCTGTGCCTTAAACTCCTTTTCAGTAAAAGTTGCTGACAGTTTATGGTCATACTTACTACGAACTTAGAATAAGAGCAAAGAGCATGATCAATAAAAGATGAACACTAACGTTTTTCATTAAAAAAAAGCAACTGAGATGACGGTAATATCGCGGGAAAAAACAAAACAAAACGTAAAGCTTGCCCATTTAGATGAATTACTAACTTAGCAGATGCACTTTTGGGTCACACCTTGACGTACACTGAAGTTTGTGATTGTCATGCAGCAAAATATGGAAAAGTGCAAAAAGAATGAAATAGACAAAACACTATAAGGTGTGTTTTGTCTACCCTGTAGTGGTATAGAAAACCACTACAGGGTTCTGGCACAGAGATGGAAGATTTTGTTGCATCTCTGTGATTTAACTCAACATGGCGAGAGGATAAACTTTCAGCAGCGTGGCCTCCAGTGTTTAGGGACTCAGTTCCCAGTTCCCAAGAAATGACTGTAAATCATGCGTATTGGTATCTTTTGTCTTTGGTGACAGAGCTGTTCTTCAACTGGAAGTGGGAGCGAGAGGAGGGGGAGGGGGCATCACTATGGTAATGAACCCCATGGTGAGTTAGTGGCGTCCAAACATGATGGCGCTACTTGTCAGAGCTGTCGCGCCTACAAGAGACACTAAAGTAATACTTAGCAGCTTGAATCAGTCAGAGCTCTCAATCAAACCGCTTCCGCTCCCCTCACTTTTAAACTCGACAGACGCAATCGCTTGTCTTTTGTTAGGTTTGCCACCGTCGCCTTCTTTTGTGGCTCGCACTTATCTCCCAAAGACTCATGAAGGTGAGTCGGCCAAAGCACAAAAGGGAAAAGCAGAAACTAGCCTGTGCTCATTTCAATACAGTGACCAACCCGCGACCAATCACCACTCCCAACTCAGGCAGGGAGGCGGGGCCTGTGGTCCCTATGGTGACCAACAGGCCACATTGTTCCCAGGCCAGCCCACATTCATTACTGACAAAAAAAGACACACACACACACACACAATCAGTCCGCAACACAGTCCATTAATACATTTTAAGTTGCAGTTTGTGCGGGTTGAAAAGAGCCCTGAATGAGCCGTGGCGACGGTCCCCCCCCTGCCCCCCTCCATCGCTAAACTCGCAGCTTCACTCCGGCTGAGATCAACGGGAAGCTCGCAGGAGTTTTGATTGTCGCTGCTTTCACACCTTGATGGTTTCAGGTTACATTCACTTGTTCCATTGAGAAACTTTTTGGTAGGTCAATTCCACCCCTTGGGACAGGAAAGGGGAAAAAAAAAACACAAGTCTTGGTTTAGTGTTCTGAGAGGCTCAAAATCAAAGAGTGGCAGAGAATGCAACCCTGTCCCGGTTCCCTTGTTTCTATGGAAATTGACACTGGGTGACATTTTCTTGCCTTGTTTGGCAGAAGAGAGACGAGAGAGCACTTTCTCCCATGTGTCGGCTAATGACTTTATCATGTAAAGTGCTCCCATCTGAGGTGCGGCAGCAGATGCAAGCATGGGAGCCGGACTGTGTATTAATGGTACAGGAGGAGGAGAAGAAAAAAAATAAACCCCATCAGAACACGGGAATCCCACAGTAAACACACTAATATTGTTGGAAAAGTTGCACCTTTCAGGAAGATTACTGGAAAAATCCACTAATCAAACATTGAGCCATGGGATTAGCCAGTGCTGGGAAGGAAACACACAGAGAACTCACTGTTTTGGAGTCCAGCTCGTGTCTGCTTTGGGCCAAAACTTTGTCCACGCCGGCCTGATCGACGAAGGTGACAAATCCGAAACCCCTGCGGACATCACAGAGGGAAGAAAGCCGTTACTGACGCAGGGACCCGACGTGGATGTCTGATGGTGCTTTTATGAGCAGAGAGGAATCAGATAAACTTTCAGCTCTTTCGGCGGGTTGAAGCCGGGGCTCCCTCACCTCGAGCGCTTAGTAACCGGATCTCGCATCACCATACACTCTTTCACCTCGCCGTACTTGCAGAAGTACTCCTTCAGGCCCTCTGAGACGGAAACAGAAACAAGACGGGTTTGGGAAGGAGCAGACACGCTGCGGAGGAGGTCAACAAGTAGGAGGAGAAGTTTGGGAAATTCAGAAGAGAGAGTCGCATGTCTCTCCAGCCCTCGTATGCTTCCTGATCGGATTGCTCTCGAGCTACAGATGCGATAATCTCCGGTATCCGGCTGATCCCAATGTTTTATTTGTTTTGCTTCCTTTTCTTTCAAATCTGACCTGCCAAAGTTCTTATTTCCTTAAAAGCAAAAACGCGGAAAAATATGTGACCTTAGAGATGTGGCAGTTTCAAATCCACCGGAGAATGAAAGAAGTTACTAGATTATCTTAAGTTATGAATCAAATCGCATTTCCTCAACAGGAGGTGCACCGATCACAGTTTGCTAGGCCAATAACAACTGTTGATTTCTGCCCCCATCCCCAGATCTGACCTGCCAAATTCATGAGTGATTACTTATTATTATTATTATTATTATTATTATTTTTTATGTAACACATATAAGAGAGAAAGTGTTTCAATGGAAAATGACAGCATTTTTAAAAGTTATTTCCATTCACGAATCAAGGCATCCATCCATAACTCTGATCTGATTTTTAATTAAACTCAAAACTGTGCCTAAAAAAGTAGAAGTTCTTAACTTTGACACACTAAATGAATGGCACAAATTCTTTTAATAATCACCAGTAATGAAACCACATTTTAGTAAATCAACGCTTTTGGTGAAAGCATTTAGACTGAACATAGCGGGAGAGCTTAGTTTTTGTGCATTCATTAGAAAGGGAAAGAAATTATATTTTTAGAATTTGATATGATAATTACCAGTCAGAGCCCTTCAAGGAAACAATGGCTGATTCCAGTTTCCAGCTGAGTAATCGGTGCATCTCTGCTTTAAATAAAACTTTTTAATGACCTTTATGAATCATGCAGCCTTTGCTAACTCTGACTGAGAGCATTCATTCAAGAGAAAATATGAAATGTAAAATTCATTGTAAAGACAACTACAAGCACATCCCGCTTTCAAAAACAAAAAATACACTGCTTTGATTTAATCAAACCTGCGCAGTAACTTAAAAAAACTAAAAAAAACAAACAAAAACCAGAAATCACAGTGACTTTTGAGCAGACATGGAGGCGGGAAAAGATTTACCTTGTGTAGTTTGCCAGCTGAGTCCACCTATGAACATTTTGCTGTGGAAAAAGTGAGAAAATATGCAGATTAACAGAGTCAACAAAGCGGCATTCAGAGATCTCAGAGCGCTGCTGCTACTTTCACAGCACCGACAAAGTTGTTGCTCGGCTTTTCAGAGGGATCCCGGAGCTGCAGATGGATTTTCAGAGAGAAACATCTCATTTAGCATGAATCCTCTCTGCGTGGAGGTGTGCGAGTCTAACTCCGCACCTCAGAGCTCTCACGGAAAGCCGCGCTTGTTTTCAGAAAGTTTGAAAAACAAAGTTGTCGGGTTTTGTTTTTGTGTTGTTTTTTTTGTTTGTTTTTTTCTCCATTACCAGGGGTCGTGAGGGGAGTCCGCGGCGGACAGGCTGCTCTGGCTCCCTTCCGTGTCCATTCCGAGTCCTCTCGGTGTGTGTGAGCCTGCCTGTGCGGGTGGGTGGGTGTGTGTGACCGGGCCGAGCCGTGCGGGAGGACAGGCGGAGAGCGAGTGAGAGGAGCTGGGCGGGTTTGGCCCGGGGTGACACAGAGGGGAGAGGGCCAGATGCAGACTGGGACAGACTCCACCTCCTTCCCTCAGTCCCCGCCGCGGTCCCTCTCTCATCCCACCACCGATGCCGTCGAGGCACGCGGCTCCGGAGTCAAGTTAGATGGAACTAACCCTGTCACTTCCGGCGACGCTTTTCAAAGTAAAAGCAAAGTTGCAAAAGTCTTACGGCTTGCAATGTATTTATTCAGCTCAGCTGCTTTATTTTATGGAGAATGATGACATTTTACAGCTTTAGAGGAAAAAATTAGTCATTCTTCACAAGACCTTCACGTAGATAATACCTCCAGTTGAGTATTAACTAGTTACATTTACCCAGATAAAATTACTTGAAGTTTTTGGGGAAAAAAAATACTTTTAGGTTTTACTACACCGTACTTTTTTACTTTCATAATTTTATTATGAAGTATCGCTCTTATTTGAGGAAAATGTCTGAATAGTCTATGCACCCAGATTAACTTCACTGAATAAAAAACGAGCTCATTTTAAACCAAAATTCACCTGACACAGACATGCAACTGAAGGTTTTGTTAAAGCTGCAAAAGTTTTAGAATAAAAGAAATTGATTTGGAAAAAAATATATTCCATGCTTTCGTTATTTTATATGAATAATTTTATTTTTTATCCTTAATCTACCAAAGTTGTAGCATAACTTTGTTATGTTGTTCTGTCTGACGAAGTAATTTTTAAATATTAAATGATTGATGTTTTGATCAGTTATGTGCGTGAGTGTACCTTTTTACCAAATACTCTTTTCTTCTTACTCAAGTAACTTTTTGATGGCTTTTTACTTTTACTTGAGTAAAAATGTGTTAAAGTAGTGCTATTCTTACTTCAGTACAATTTCGGGGTATTCTACCCACCTCTGGTATCCAATATTATGCGACAAGGGGCGCTGCACTAGAGGGGGCGCCAAATTGAGGGTGAAAAATATTTTAACCGCATTTTATGTATTTTACATCTGTTTGTGTGCACCTGTACTGTGTCTGCATACATCTCAGTTGCGCCCTGTTTGCACATATGGAAACAAAAAGAATGGGGGTTTTTGTCAAATGTTGTCAGAGGAGATACAAAATTTAAACGAACATGTACATGACCTAATTGCATTTATACAAAAACTTAAAAGTCACACTTATTCCTGTTCCAGCTGAAATAATAGAAACTTCTTTAATGTGCCACAGAGAGGAAATGTAGGTGCAACAACAACAAAGTGAAAGGCGATCACAGTATGTTCACACCAACATAAAAAGTAGAAAAAGAATAAAATGCAGTATAGTAAGAGCAAAATGTTGATATAAACCTACTGTGTAGTATTTTTATTGCTTTGTATACTCCGGTCCAAAGAAATGTGCAATTGGGTAGGTTAACTAAAAACATTATACAAAATGTGCATGTGGATAATAAAAGAAAGGAAGGAAGGAATCTATCTGTAAACATACCATTGATGTTATGTTTTACTTCTAAGTCATGGAAGTTGGGCCATTAATTTGAAGAGACGGTTTCCCGGCTTCCTGTCACTATCTTGCTAATGCTGACCACCTTGATCCAAAACCCACTTCAGTTAAGATAAAGAGTTATCAGAAATGATTTGAAGATAAAAATAACTGATTTATGATAGACTCTTCCCCTGGTCTTTAATGTTGCAGAAACAGGAAGGGAAACGGCTCAAAGTTTAGAGGAAAAATCTCAGGACTGAATGAACACATAGTTTAAAACACACCTGAGAAGCTTGAAATACACCTCACAGTTCATTATGTACTTATTCAATGATATCCTTGATTTTTACATGTGTAATAGCTGATGCTTAAACTCTAAATGCTGTCTAGCTGCATCACTTTAGCGCTCTGTGAAGGGCAAAGGTGTTTCAGAGTCCATTATTGTGCTGTCTGCCTCCACACTGCAAACCGGGTTACGCAGTGTGGGACAACAGAAGGTTTGTGTGCTGCATGCTCATTCATTGCTGAGGTTTAAGCATTTAATTAGTAGCTACTAAAGCCAGCTCCCGCTAATCTTCTCAACACCGACTCAACATGTGACCTGGTAACTAATGTTAAGGCCGATCAATAGCCCGTCCAACTCAAACAAAGGGAATGACAGCTTTGACTTAAGGTGGGTGTAAAACTCATTGCTGCCTTACAAGAGGCTTGGAGTTCGAAGAAAGTTTGGAGGTGCTTTTTTTAAAAAAAAAGAAAAATAGAAAAAAAAAAAAAAGAGTATGTTACCACTGCCATTTATTACAGAGGGGAACAATACGGAGACAGATTGTGCCCCCACAATGGTAACTTACAGTGTGCTCCATCCTCATTGAGCGACGCAGTCAGTGTCCTGACTGCAAGCAGGTCTACTAACTGATGATGGAGCTCTAGAAGTGGGACAGGGGGCCATTTGGACGGGAGTTGAGGGGTGTGTTAAGTTTCTGCATGCATGATCAATGGGGTTGAATAGGTTGGGAGGGCAAAAAAAAAAAGAAAGGCCAGACCAAAGCGCCGATGGAGTGAGAGAGGTGTTTGCAATGGAAACACACACACACACACACATACACACACACACACAGGTGGTGAGCAATGGTTTGTTAATGAGATGGGCAGTGCGGATTGTGTCTCATTACCAATCAGCACAGCTTTGAATTCCCTTCGGAGAGGACCAAAAACATGCACGCTCCAGTGTGTGCCACATGTGTTTCTTTTCGATAAAACCTGGCTGTGTGGTGCGGCATTAGTCACAGCGGTATCTGAGCTGTTGGAAGTCCACACACACTGCCCTCTGTCCGTTTGCGTGAGGAGTTTCCTCTCGGTAGCACAATGAGTCTTAATTACAGGTCAGTGGCATGTCTTAGGGAGATAGAGGGAGCTCTGTTACCCTTCCAAATACTGTATAACGCCATCATCCCAAGGGTGGGGTGGGGTAACAAGAGCTGGACACAAAAAGGTGCTGATAGGCTGAACATGAGAACGGTATAATGCGATCGGGGTGGAGAAAGTGAGCGTTTACACTGAAAAGAGAATGGAGGGGGGAGGGAGCGAAGAGGGCGCATTACCTCTCATTTAGTTTGCTTTACAGTTACCCCACAATTAATTCCAGCCAACTTTCTTTGACAAAAAAAAAAGAAGAAAGAAATGGATTAAGGACAAAGACAAGCTGGATTGGGGTGAAACAAATCTGCAAAGGGAAAATTTGTGGTTAGTTACAGCGACGCGTTTTCTACCACCTGTTGATGCTACAAGTTCAAACCTGCTCACTTCTACCTGCCTGATGAATACCTGGATAAGTCTTACACGTCTCTACTCTGAGAAACCTTGATGTACGTAGTTTGTGAAGCAGATCATTTTTTAATGCCATTTTATTTAAAATAGAATCTAGACGCGTGCATCCAAGGCCAATGCTTATAGGTCTTCTAAAAGAAAGAAACTTTTCACCCTATCTGAAAAGTGTGGGATGCAGTATTTAATCTCATCTTATTCTGACACCACTAATTAAAATTTCACACAACAGTGCCTTCTGTTTAATCTCAGCCAAAGGTGAAGGGTTAGGTAGCTTTTTTTAATATCACACCTCACCATGAACTCATCACCCCAATGGTGAAACACGGTGGTGGAAGCATCATGGTGTGGCAATGTTTTTCCCAAGCAGGTGCAGGGAAGCTAATCCAGGAAGGAAACCTGCTGGAGGTTCCAAAAGAAGCTTAATATCCCAGCAGGATTACTTTTCACATACAACCAGAAAAACATTGTGTTGGAGTGGTCCAGTCAAAGTCTAGAAATCTAACAGAAAATCTACAGCAAGGCTTGGAAATTGATGTTTTACACTCTCCACTAAATCTCTTCGAGCTTGAGCTGTTTTTAAAAGAATTGGAAAAGACTTCAGTCCCTGGAAGTGAAAAGTTTGTTTTTGAGTGCCTCTTTCAACAATACAAGTTTAGACATTTTATAGTAAATAATTTCAAAAATAATTAATTCAAAAGTAACAGATATATATAGATATATAGATATATACACCTCACCTCATATATACCTAACCTTTTTGTTGTTGCTGTTTTGGTCTTGAAGAGACCCGAGTCACTGAAATACATTTCTACAGAAATGGGCCAATTCAATGCATAGATGGCACAACAGCGCCCTCTACTGGCACAAGTTACTCATCATACTGTGCGTGACCTACAGTAACTTATAGCGCTTTGAATCACTAGAAGTTCACTAAATAATCAAGAGTCTGGTATGCAGGCATTCTGAAATAAAAAGAGGAAAATCTCTCCTGTGGAAAAAAAACCCTGATAAAAAAAAAGATTATCTGTCCTTAAAGCAAGTCTTACATTAAAAATAAGAAATCCTCGTGATCTGCAATCACAACTTCTCATTTATTGACCCGTTCCCTGACTTGGCAGACAGCTTTTGTCAGAAGTCTCTGCAAATGCAACTTTGCTCACGTTTGGTTATTGTTCTTAAATTGTACTTTGGTCACTGTTGGGGACTGAGGGAGAGGGGACAAAGTTCACAGGGCGCTCGTAAGGAGGAGGGGGTGAAAAGGAGGAAGGTTAAAAAAAAAAAAAAGAAAAATTGACCTTTGAAAGGAAAACAGCAGGTGGAGTGCAAAAACCAGGCAGCTGAGGACGCATCGGGAGGAAAATCAGTGGAGGAAAATTAAAACGCTCTGGTTTTTCATTTAAAGAAGGGCAGCGCGTATATAAAAAAAAAAAGAATGAGGCCCAACGCAGGCCATCCGGCTGCTATTTGAATGCGACAGGGAGAGCACATGTGAGCAGTGTTTGTTTGTGAGGCAGCAGCACGATAAGACACCAGACCAATGGAGGGAGAGGAGAGGGCGAGGGCAGCCATGGCGAGGCCGAGTCGTCTGACCGCCCTTCAGGAGCAGCTCATCTGGGCCCTGCTGGAATCCGGACTGTCCCGGGACGTCCTAGTCCAAGCCGTGGGCGAGCTGGAGCGCAGCAGGGCCGGAGCCGGCGTCGAGAGGGGAGACAAGGGAGATGGGGAGAGCTCCGAGGAGGGAGAAATGGATTTCCCTCCACCTATATTCCGAGAGCTGGAGAAGCTTCCTCCGGAAGAGGCGTCCAAGCTGAGGGCCGAGGTCGACCGGCTGCTGCAGTGAGTACATCCCAAAGTTTTCTGGAGATTCCATGGCAACGGCAGAGTCACCTTGATGTCTCACTGAAGCCTTTGCACACACAGCAATTTTTTCCACCCTAAAGGAACTAGGTTAATTTTTTGGAAATTTAGAACCTCCTCATCAAATGAGTCTGTTCCCCCATGTTCTGGCCAAATCTATGTTTCTGTCTAAAACATTATTCCTCACTTCGGTTCTCCTCTTTCCTGAATACTCCCTCCTTCACATGCTTCTCGGTTTCTCTCTCTGCAATCTGGCTCCTGAGGCGAATTTAAAGAGGGTTCCTCCTTTGCTAGTTACTAATTACCCACCCCCATCATTATTCCCTTGCCATTTCTTAATAAATAAGCTCCATGCATGCAGGTAGGTGAAGATTAATGGAGCGGGGCTGGTAACAGGAGACCGTGTTTGCATAACGCTTAAGCAATATTTCGGAGCGCGCCTTTAAGAGCAGATTTAGAGAATTTAAAAGACAAGCATTCCCTACAGACACACTTGATTCTTAAAAACGTGTGAAAGCATTCGTCATTAAAAAGGTTTTCATTTAGTGCTTCATTTAATTGAACTTATATTTGAATATTTGCTGCTTCAAATGGAGTCTTTTAAGGTATTGTGCATTTTCAAGCTTTCACACAGAGTCCGAACGTTAAACTAGGCCTCATAAACCTTTTACATGTTTCTTCCCCTCCAGTGATCCGAAAGGGCTGGACTTTGCTCCCGTGTGCTTTCTCTTATCTCTTTCTGTCAATAGGCCTCTATGCAGCTTCCCTGTGTGTGGAAAAACATTAAGTCCAATGTTGTCACTGCCTGTACCTGCTTGACACTTCTATAGAAACTATGGTAGCTGTCGCAATTCTCACGTTCTGTGGAGAATATGGAAACAATATGCGTTTGGTATTGATGGTCACATGTGCAGGTAATTGAACCCGTTTTGACTACCTGTATATTTGTACAGAAATGTGCATTTATGGAGGCAAAAGTTACAAACATGAACAATAGCATGGAGTGAAGAGTGCCAAATTAAAATAAATAACTTCTGAAATTTTTTTTTAATGTGTAATGAATTAATAAAACTGTAACTAGAGAGAATTTATTCAATATAGAAATAACTATAGTCAATAAAATCATTTAAATGTAATTATTTTTTATTGTAAAAACATAGTTATTTCATGATTTAATAAATGATTTCATGTTCCAAACTGTCAACTTCACCCATCAAACTCGGTGGTCGGGGTTAGAGGAGATTCTGAAAGCCTGGCGTCTGATTGGCCGCTTCAAACCGCAAGTTAAGGCAACTTCTTCTAACTCTGAAATGACACTCGGCCAATATTTTAACTGGAACCGTGAAAATATTTTGAGGCACATAGAATTAATTTTATATTTTATCAAAAATACATAGGACAGGGAGAGGGAAACACTGCAATAAAGGTTCCATTGCTGAGATGAAATGAATTATCATGAAATGGTAATGTTGAAATGAATGAAAATGTAAGAAACTAGCGAGCGGATTAGCTTATGTATGTTAGATACTTAAACATTAGTCTCTGCAACTAGTTAAGTTTTATTTTCATGAAATATTTACATCTCTATACACCATTAGATACAACTGATATTTTTAACAATCAAGTGTTGAAGCCTCAAATGCAACTTTGCAAAATATAGCCCGCATCATCCCTCTGTCTTGTTACAATTTGACTGAAATTTTAATCCAAGTCTTTCTTTTCTAATCAGAAAAATCAGCCAGAGATCTCCACAAAATCAGACTCCCAAATCAATCTGAATTATATAAAGACAAAAAAGTGAGGGCCCAGAACGCTGGATGAGCTAGAAGGAGTGTCAAACTCCAGTCCTCAAGGGCCGCAGTCCTGCAGTTTTTAGATGTGCCACAGGTACAAAACACTGGAAAGAAATGGCTTAATTACCTCCACCTTGTGTAGACCAGTTCTCCAGAGCTTTAATGACCTAATTATTCTATTCAGGTGCAGCAGAGGCACATCTAAAAACTGCAGGACAGTGGCCCTTGAGGACTGGAGTTTGAGACCCCTGATTTAGAGAGATAAGCAAAGAGGAACATTCAAATATCCTTCTCTCTATGTTCTCTAACTTTTTAATACACTAGGAATGTTAAACAAAATAGTGGCAAATGTTAGTTCAGATATTAAATGTCATTTTGTGGGAGCTTTTCCCACTTAATAAACAACTTTTGGAAAGATTAAAAAAAATAAATAAAATGGTTGAAGTTAGATTTCGTGCTTGTCATGTTCTGTGACCAGACCAATTACTATTAGCAATACTGTCAGATAGCAGTTTCTGTATGCATATCCAATAAATTCACATGTTTAGCAACAGATTTCTCTCTGTCTTGAGTAATTTTACAAGACACAATTCAACAAACGTGCAAACAAACAAGTTTTAGTAGCTCTACAGCTATACTGGATTGCTCACAGGAGTCGAACTCATACAAGATATGATTCTGACTTCAGCGGACATTCCAGCAGATTTCTCCTGGAACCCAAAAGTCATGACTTCTGAATACAAATGGTATTCAGAAGTGCTTTATAAATTAAGTAGCTGTGTGGTTTTAAACTTGTGTAACCTGTTAAGTGTTTTTGCCCTCTCTGCTGAACAGGGAGGACCCCTGGCAGGTTGCAAAAATTGTGAAAAGCTACATGCAACAGCACAACCTACCTCAGAGAGAGGTGGTAGAGTCCACAGGCCTCAACCAGTCCCATCTCTCCCAGCACCTCAACAAGGGCACACCCATGAAGAACCAAAAGAGAGCTGCTCTCTACAGCTGGTACGTCAAGAAGCAGTGCGAGATCAGCCAGCGTGAGTACAAATCCTGCACAGAAGCACCAAGCTCTGCTTGATTTAAACCCAAAGCCAGCAGCAGTCCTAGGAGATAGAGACACATTGGTAATAGAAACTATGGGGGGTTTTTTTATCTAGAATTTACCAATGCCAAACATGGCCTGGCACCAGTGGAGGAACAAGGAGAAGACACCAAAAAAGGACGGAGGAACAGGTTCAAGTGGGGCCCGGCATCCCTACAGATCCTCTTCAATGCCTATGAACGTCAGAAGAACCCCAGCAAGGAGGAAAGAGAGGGATTGGTAGAGGAATGCAACAGGTGTGGCAAGATTTTAGATTATCCATTTTTTATTTTGCAGATATGCAACGATAGGGCAAAACATTATCGTCATAGATGATGTGAATAACACTGCTTCGCTCCTTTTCATGGCACCTTTTCATGGCACCTTTTAATGGATGGGGCATGTTAGGAAGAAAACATTTTATCATCAAAGTTGAAATGTTAGCAGCATAAAAATGGGAACAAATAAGAACTTGAGGAAGTCTGACAAGGGTTGAATCGTCAAGAATAGAAGATTGGGCCAGAGAATCTCCAGAAACATGTGTTGGTGTCTATCAAAGATGGTCAAGTGAGTGAGCTAGCAGTAGCTATATTGGATTGCTCACCAGACTCATGGGGAACAAAGGCTCATGAATGCATGTGGGCAGCAAAGGCTGGTTCCTTTAATCAGATTCAACAGCTGAGCCACTCTTGCTCATATAGGAAAAGAACTTAACGGTCTTTCTGATGGGGAAAAAAAAAATGTCCACGCACTGACTGTAGATTTGTCTGAATTGGAAAAGTATTGCCTGATGACTGTATACTCTTTCAACAGAACAAGTCATGCTGCCACAAAGCAAAATTCCTTCAGGAATGGTTAGAGAAGCTTTAGTTGTGGTAGCCTCAAAAATGTTCATCTCTCAATCCAGTCAAGCATCAGTAGGGCGTACTGGACAAACAAGTCCAATCCATGTAGTTTTTCAACTTACAGGACTTATGGTGGCCTGTCAAGATCTTAGTATTAAGAACGAAAGCAAACCTTCAAGGGTTTACTGGAGGCCATACCTCAACAAGTCAGAGCTGCTTTGGGAACCAACATGAAAATCTCCCAATATTCTATTCCTTTGGGAAATGAAGCACCACTGATTTCATTGTGGCATTTGCATCTTGATTATTTAGTCAACAAGAAGCCAACAGTTCATACCTTTCATTTGCTAACTCATCTGTAAGTGTATCTCTTATTTTTCAGAGCTGAGTGCCTCCAGAGAGGGGTGTCCCCTTCCCAGCTTGCTGGTCTGGGTTCAAACCTAGTTACTGAAGTCAGGGTGTACAACTGGTTTGCCAACCGGCGTAAAGAGGAGGCTTTTCGTCACAAGTTGGCCCTTGACACATCTTTCAACAGCCAGTCAGCTTCCTCTTCTAATGCCACCCTTGCAACAAGTCCTGAGCATGGTAATACGCCACAACTGGTTGAGCAACCCTACAGTTTCTATTCTTTGTAGATAAAGTTAAAAACAGGACTATTTCCTGTAAACTGGGATTAGGGATTAAGCTGTTATGACTAAAGTGGTCTTCCAAGTACCGCAGACTTTGGTAGACATGACTGTGCAGGTTCTGACGCTGATGTGTGTAAACTAATCACCCTGGATATTCTCCTGAAACCTGATTCACACTGCTTTCCTAGGTGTGAAGTACAGCCAGCAAATCTCCTGTGACACCGGGAGCACAGCAAGAAGCAGCATAGGGGACCATGTGGGACGTCTCGTGATCAGCCCTGTGCAACTAGAACCCAGCCATACACTCCTCGAGTCTCATAACCCCAAGCTGGTGAGTGTTTGTCCTGGTGTTTCACCAGTCCACACTAAGTAATCCCACCATTGTGACTCTACTTTCCCCCTGGCTGCAGGTGTCTGGCAGTGGACCACTGCCCCCAGTAAGCACTCTGACATCCCTGCACAGTCTTTCTGCGTCTCCGGCCTCCTCACAGAGCCTCATCATGGCCTCAGTGCCCAGCCTCATGAGTCTGGGCGAGTCCTCGCTTCTAATAGGTACCTCAGTCTCTCGATTTACTCTCCATAGTTTAGGATGGAAAATATAAAAATACAAAGAGTGAGGTCTATCCCTAATGTTTCACAGGTTTGGCCCCTACGCAATCACAGACCGTCCCTGTCATTAACAACATGGGGGCGGGTTTCACCACTCTCCAGCCAATTTCATTCCAGCAGCAGCTTCACACACCCCACCAGCAGGCAATACAACAGCAGCTTCAGGGTCACATGGCTGCCAGTCCGTTCATGGCAACCATGACACAGCTGCCATGTCACAGTAAGGCTTCAACAGCATATACGTTTAACATCACACAGAAGGCAAAGACTCATTCATCTCTTCCCCATGACAGTGTACAAGTCAGAGTCGCCTCAGTACCATTCGTCCAGTTTGCTGTCTCAAGCCATGGTCATCACTGACAGCAGCAGTCTGGGGACCCTGACCAGCCTCGCTGCGGTCCGACAGGTATGCCTCCGATGACTTTATTGGGCTGGTAGATCTTCAGTAAGATTTTAAACCTCGACCTTAAACTTTGTTTCGAGTAGATCCTCACAGCAGATCCTGAGGAAGAGACGGACTCCCCTTTGCAGGAAGATTCTTTACACCTGCAGCCACACACACCTGTACCAGGTAGAGTACCAGAGCAAAGCCTCACCACTCAGTGTCCAAATATATTTAAGAGAATCTCCATGAATAGTGATTCTGAAAATACAAAAGCTGAATTGTTATAAGTATGACTAAGATTAGGCTTGAAATGATATCCGATTAGAAGAATGTAAACACAAATTCTGCCAAGCTTTAGTTGTCAGACAGATGGCTTGAACATGCACTTTTAACTCTGATCTTAAAAGTGCATGTTTGACTAATGTCCAGTGGCTGCAATACAAGTCTAAACCATCACTCTGCCACCAACGTGTTTGGAAATCAGCTTGGGGATGAGGCTCTCTTAAATGTTTTTGTAGTTTTGGTCTCATCATAACCACGTTCTTTTGGATACAAGATGGGAACGTTTTCCTTTGGCCATGCTAAATTCCTACCCATCCAGGAGGTGGTTTCATTTGACAACCAACAATTTAAACAATTGATTAAGGTACCTAACTATTTTAAAAAAATGAAGACACGCACAGGTATGAATTGGAAGGGTTCAAAACTGTTTGGAAACTATGCCATAATTCTTTCCACACTTATTGGGAGAAGTGATTGTTAGCCAATCTGTTGTTGATGTCTATCCTTCTGGGCAGTGTTAGGATACTCCTTCATGCTCCAGACCAATAAACTGCCTAAACTCCTGCTCATACAGACAAAGTCATATTTACTCATGATCAGCAAATCAAGTCCATTTAAATCTCAAAGCATTTCTCCTGCTTCTGTTTTTCACTCACCATCAGAAAGATGCAATAAGCCATTATAAAATGAGTTTTATTTCTGTACAGCCATTTTTTTCACATGAATTACCGAGTATGGTATAAATCATTTCTGACATGCTATCTATTTTTTTAAATGTAAGAATAAAAGCAAATTGCGTTTTCAAATCTGATGCTCCTGTGGGTGGGTGGTTGAGTAGAAGAAACTAATTTTGCCAGAAACTTCTAAGCTGAGTCTAAACTGATTTTATCACTCTTCTGAACAGCGTCTTCTGAGAGCCTCGAGCTGTATCCTTCCTCCCAGACGACAGAACGCCATCAGTCTCACCTCCTCTCCCCTTCACCCACAGACATCGGCTCCTATATGCCTACACAAATGGTGTCCACAGCCCAGTAACACCTCCCTGGCTATGTAGCGGCTCCGGCCTGCCAGCTGGACTAAGGAGGTGTGGGGAGGCTCAGCTAACACTGGGAGGAGAACCTGGAGACCGGAACCAGTGATGTCCGAGAGTAAAAACTGACTTGGCACAACTTTAAGTAGTACCTACAACTGATATTAAAGAAGAAAAAAAAAAAATCACAACTTAAATAGCAGAAATATCTCTCAAGATCAACACCAAAAATATTTTTATTAAAATATTTTGTTTTTCTCGGAAATTGTGACTTCAGATGAAACTCGGCAAACAAATGTTACCTGCATTGTTTTTAATTTGCTTTCCTTAAATGCTTTCTTTCACTTTGGATGAGAAGTTTAAAAAGAAATATGCATAACTATCAAGAACGGATGTAAAGTTATTTTATAAACAAACTAGATGCCTTGTGTTATCTGAGAAATAATTGAGTGTCCCACACCACTTGATCAGTTCAGCACAAAACACAGACAGCCTGAATAAGTAAACACTACATTAAAAACTCAGTTCAAAGCTTCTTCTTCTGTATTTCTTTTACGCTTCTTTTTCTTTTTTATGTTGACTACAGAGTGTTCCTGCTCACCATTGCCTTTGTGATGAGCAGAGGATACAGAGTCCTGCTTATTCTCTTCTTTTTTCCGTTTCGTCTTTTTCTCGACGACACATTGCTCTTCTTCCTCTTCCACCTTCTTCTTTTTTGCTCCAACTTCTGAGCCGAGAGGCTCTACAGAGGAAGATGAGCGCATGGATGAAGGCAACAGGTCACTGATGGACACCGCTGCCTCCTTCAGTCTGGTTTCCATCTCGCTGTCGCTGTCACTGCAAGCAGCACAGAAATGTAGAATGTTCTGTGGAAGTTGAAAAAATCCAAATCAAGCGTTTGAAATAAAAGGGAAGGCGATAAAAAGAGAAAACCTTGAGCTGGGAGGAGGCCGACGCCTGGCTGGTGACGAAGGCTTGGCATCTTCCTGTCCTGGGACGGATGTAGAAAACAAACGAAATCCTGCAACAAAAAAAATAAAAAAATAATAATAATAATAATAATAATCTTAAAAGAGGTGAAGCCAGTTCCTCTAATAGCGAATCTGCTTAAAGAAAGAGCAGACATTTACCCTCATCTTGACCATCATCACATTTTGATTCCAGACAATTTGAGGCTATGTGCTGCGTTTCTGAAATGCAACTGAAGAACAAAAATGCTGCTTAAAAACTGGAGTCCTGAAGAAATAATGATCCTCTTCTGTAAATTACAACTTTTCCCTACCTGTCCAGAAGATCCTCCAGCTTTCTAGCGACGTGTTTCCGAAATCCTTGGGTGACCTGGAGCTCGTTTCCGTCATGCTCATGGTCAGCAACCACAACGCTGTTGCACAACAGAATTCGTACACTATGCCCCTCAGTTTTAATTAAGAGGCTGCAAGATGCATAAACTTTAATTTTCTCCACAGCATAACGATTATAGTATAAAAACCATTAATCTACATCTAAAATTTGTTATTTAGAAACTGACCAGTTTAAAGTGTTAGATGCGGGTCTTGGGCTGTTTTGGAGTAAGAAATGTTTTGCAATAAACATTTTTATCATAAAGATGGTTGGTCAGAGCTTTACAACATTCAGAGATCAACCAAACATCTCTGATTGGTGCATGATGCATCCCAGATTCAGACTTTATGGCTGTGTAAAATATCAAAATAAACTTCCACACTTTCTTTAATTTAATGTGGAAGACTTCAGCTCTGCACAAAGTCCATTAAGTTTAACTGCTGTGAAATTAGTAAATGTGACAACACTTACCGCTTAGACTCCTGTTTAACCCTGCCATCCCCATCTGAAATAAGAAACAGAAGTGTCAGCCTCCTGATGTGCACGGCGACCGTCAAACTCATGAAAATCTAGGGAACTAAAACGTATTTAGTCGTCCAACGTATTTCACATGAACACACAAGTCCTAGCTCTGTTGGTATGTGCATTCCGGATTAATTACTAAAACGGCTGCAAATGTTAAAATGGCACATAAATACTAGCATCCTTTACCTTTTGTCTTAAATGTTTGGATTTCCCAAACGGCCTCCCGGCACTTTTTAAGCTCTTCGTCGTCACTGCTGCTGGAGTCCTTAGAAACTCTCTTTTCAGCGCGGGACGCCATGTTATCACCACGTGCTGCTTGAGTTTCTCTGTTTTCAACTGAGAATGCTGGGTAATGTAGTCCCTCGTTTCATTGCACACAAAAAAGAAGACTGCCACTTTTATTATGATTTCTGTAGAAGAGAAATGTATAACCCTAAGAAAAAATACTATTTATCTAATAATAGAATAATCAAACACCATATTGATATTTCTTTATATTGTAATAAATTGTAATAATTGGCACTGCACGATTAGTTGATGGTGTTTAAATCTGAATTTCAGTTTCACTCTTAAATTGATTGACTTTTTTTTTGCTTTTGCTTTTAATTGAATGAACAGAACCGTCACTCTGAAGTCTGGATTAAAATGGCTTAGCTGAAGGTTTCATAGCAACCCAGATTTTTGAAATCCAACAGGGAAAACTTTATCTGAAACATGTACCAAAAGTACGCTTCAGATGATGTGAATCTTATCAAGCATTCACAAAATGCAGACTGGTACATGGTTAAGCTGATTTTTGTGCCATTCTAACTCTGAGGTCAACGATAAAAATAAGTAATAGTAGATGTCACGCTCCTTTTAATGGAGTCATATGTACAAAACGAGCCAGACAGAGAAAGTGCTGAGCGCATGTACTGTTTAATACAAGGAAATGTGTTTTGGAAGATGGAGATTTCTGTACAAAAAATGCTATTTTTTAATTGTATGATTTTTCAATTTGTTGAAGAGCTAAGCTATGGCCTTTGGCTGTAATGTATTCCTCAAAATTAACTGTAGCATATGCTTAAAATATATACTACTGTTTGGGTAATGAATCCAAATAGATTTTGCTTTCTGAATTAATTTAACATTTTGCTAATATTCTAAATATGTAGACGCACCTGATTGATTGATTGATTAAAAATGTCTTCTAAACAGAAGAAATTTTGACTATGGTTTAAGAATTATGAAATTAGACAACAATGAGAAACAAGATGCCGATGAGAATGCATCTTGCAGTCTGTCTTTCTTTTATTTATTACAATACTAATCTAATATAAAAAGTGGATGTTATGCAACAGTTTACAGAAATACAATAAAAACAGAGAGGGCTCATGCACTTCTCAATGCATTTGAGAAAAACCACAACTCCCATGCTGGATGACAAAAAAAAGCAGGACAGGTCAACCGCAGTAGTGCTGCTTCTGAGTGTAGAAACCTTAAACGCATCACACGCCAAGGGCCAGACACAAAGGGTCAGAATGAGACGGTGCTAAAGGCATCGCATGGACGAAACTATTAACGGCTTTCTTCATAATCCCTTAATAACTTCTAAAAACGAACGAGTACATGAACTGTAACACGCTAGAAAACAAGACAGCAGTAGAAAAGGTTTTAGTGGAAAATAATAAAAAGACAGTAGAGCAAAATTACTTTCTGTTATTCTTGCTGAATTGTTCAAACCTTTCTCATACAAGTTTTGTTTTTTTTCACTAACACCAGATTCTAAGGCACTTTCCTGCTCTACAGGTGGGAGTTTAGTTTGTCACCGCTAATGATTTATAGGCACCCTAAATTTTAAAAAAGGCCACCAAGAGTTTCACAATAAGCACAATCAAACAAATGTTTCTCTTTTAAGGTACAAACCGAGGAGTAATGACATGGCTGTTGAGTAAAAACTTAGTGCATGTCTAAGCATTTCTGCACTGAGTTGTACATGGAGGGGTTCTTTCTCGGTTCCCTTTGAGTTTTAAATGGAAAGGTTTGCATCCTCCTTGTTGAACCAGAAGGTAAACAAGTAGAACCACATCAGAGTGAATTTAAACATGCAAATTAAGCGGTTATTGATGTATTATGTGCAAGTGACCGGAAATGTAGTCTATCACCATCTCACCTTCTTCGATTCTGCCAGTTTTCACAGAACAAAAGGAAACTTGGTGACATAGTTTCACAGGACGTAATCATGAGAAGTTCATGTTCTTCCTCAAATGGAATGAAGGTTTACCAGAAAAAAACAAAAACAAACAAAAAAAAAAACTAATCTACTCTGAGTCAGAAAGAAACAATTCCTAAACACACACAAACAGTTCAAATAGCTCATAACATTTCAAGCCACAAGTCGATAACAAAAATCAACACAATTCATGGTATCTCGTCATCAAACGGCAGGTTAAAAACGCTTGAGAAATATTAAGCTTGTCAGTAGAAACGGGTCATTTAAATAAACATGAGCGCTTAAGTGAATTACATTCCTAACTATCTGCGACACGAAGCTTCCCCTTCCAGCAGAGACGGCGTGAACTCTTACGGTCGAAGGGTTCAAGCAGTAACGTGACACCTGCCTGACAAACCAAAACAAAGAGCAGAACAAACACTTCAGTCAGATATACAGAAACCATGAGCAAAGTTATTGTGAGTCCACGAAGCTGAGCTTCCCCGAGGTACTTCCATATGGATCCGTGTTTCTGTAGTAAGGCAGAGTTGGTCCAGTTTCTAACAATTTCGACAACAACAACAAAAAAACAAAACACTTCTGCACCCTGTTTTGGAAGGAGTTTTAGAAATGCATAATCTAGGAAATTTTTCAGCGAAGAGATCCTAGACCCATTTCTTCTGTCAGGTTTTAAAGCCCACCGTTGTAGGCATAGTCTGCCTTGTTGTGCATGATCAGTTTGTTGTCCACAAAATAGAAACTGTCTGATTTGGTCTCATATGGGTGCTCCACCATTTGGCAAACTGAAACAGGAGAAAAGAGACACAAAGTGTGTCAACGTAGTGATAATTGTAGGAAGAGCGCTGATCTGGTATTTCTGATGATGGGACGTAAACTCACTCAGGTCTTCGGGAAGCTGTGGAAACTCGTAAATGTGTTCGCACGTGTTGCGGCTGTTGGGTATACAGAAGCCGAAGTCGAAGTCGAAGTTCTTGAGGAGCCGTCCCTGGAAGTAATGCCTCTCGATCATACGGAAGCTGTTGATGGGTCGGTCCCCCACTGTAAACTCAACGCTGCAGTTGGACAAAGAGACAGCAGACATCCGTTTTTAAGCACGTACGGAAAGCGGTGAGGAATGATGATCGTTTTAGGCCGAGAGGCCGGGAACTTACGTCGCCCCAACAGTGCGCAGTTTTAGGAAGGCTGGTGTGAACTGGTATCTGACGAAACGCCCCGCGCTGGAGTCTGCATCCCCGCTCTCTTCGCCTTTCTCCACATGACCTAAAGCAGAGAATGGATTCACTGGAGGCCATGCAAACATCATTCACATCGCAGAGTGGGACTGGTCAGACATACGGGGAAGAAGGACGGAGTTAAATGCAGGGCAAACCTGGGAGAGAACCTGAAAGAGGTCACTTTCCAGTAGCACAACAACCCCGCACATTCAGCCAGAGCTTAATTACATTAAAACATATTCATTTATTAGAATAGGCTGTCGTATAAAGACGTCCAAACCTGGCAGTTATTTAAAAATCTGGTGTAATTGCAGCACAAGGTGGTTCAACAAAGTATTCACACAAATAAATGCGATCTTTTTTGTTGTTTGGGGGAATAATAATCTGAAATTATTTCATAACCGATTCACAATTATGAACTAATCTGTGTCAGCCTGTCACGTAAAATTTAAGGGAGGATTCTGAGAAGTGTACACTCTTTCTATTCTAAGGTTCTACATTTCACCATATAATGGACCAAAAAATAAGAAAATATCAAACCTTATGTGCAAAAACTAAGTACATCCCCAAAAAGAAACAAAAACAAAACGGGTCTGTAGTTCATTGATGCAAAAAAACCAAACAGTAAAAGACTTTTTTGCAACATTTAACAGGGAACACTGCTGTTTTCATGTTTGTTGACCTCATAGAGACACATATAGATGCAGCTCGCTCTGTATGAAAGCCCCTCAAAACGACTCCAAAACCTTTGGTTGTGACTTGCGCCTAGCGTTTAGGAGCAACAAGCTGTCCATGGTGGGTAAATTGAATGCACCACTTACCACTGTTTGGAGGTTTGGCTATCTCAAAAAGAACCGTTCCGGTTTCGAGGTCTCTGATTTTGAACCGTGTGAAGTCAACGCTGTAGATATTATCCTCAGGTCTGCACAGGTAGTCTGAAACACCGGAGAAAAGCTGAATCAGAACCACAGTTGGGAAATCCCGTTTTGTCCTTAGGAATAAGCTTTTTTTTTCTTTTTCCTTTCTTGAGAAACCCACAAACAAAATGTTCAATCATGTCTTTACTTTGAATATTGAGGTAGCGGTTAAGGACCTCTGCACCTTCTCCCGCAGGGCGGAGAGACCATGCAACAACCCCAAAGTGCAGCAAGAGAGAAGGAAAGCAACTCGTTGTGTGGTCTGGGAAAAGTCCCCAGATAACAAGAAATGCTTGTTAAAATCCAGTCCAATGAGCGCCTGATGACTAATGGAAGGATTTACCATAACTTGGAGGGTTCTTGCAAAGACTCATGATGTGACAGGGTGGTCACTGCTTGAGGGGGAGATTGGAATAAATCCAAGCAACTCTTTCCCATTTTTGTAGTTAATTTTAACCATGTTTTAAAAGATTTGAAGCAGATGGGCTGTCATTCATATAAGATGCTAAATAGAATTATGCAGTATAGACAACGTAGAGCACAATAAATAAATAAAGGTGTTCTATGGGGTCCCTGATGAAGATGAGTTTAAAAAAAACATTAAAATAAACTTTGCTTTAGAAAACTAAAGAATTCTGTCTCCCGAGGAACCACTTCTTCTGGTCACTGAACTCTAAATTGGACAAGGAACCCTAATTATCTGGATTGTCAAAAATAAACTAAAATAAACCTAAAGCTAATGTTAGAAAAAGCCATACTCGGGTCAGCAAGTCTTCATAACAACCACCAGACATCAAATGACTGCATATGATGCAGGAAAAAAAAAAACAAAAACAACTTTTTTCTGTCTTCCTTACGCTGACCACAGAGACGTCCAGTCTGATGCTGCAGAGAGTACTGGAAAGTAATATTAAAAGCTTCAGCAAAACAAAACAAAAAGTCTTCAAGTGGGTTTGCCGTGAAAGATAATCCCTCCATACACAGTGTTTAGTATGGTGGAGGATCTATGAGGCTTTGGGACTGTTTTGTCAAAGACTCAAATACAAAAAAATAAAAAAAAGTCCAAACCCCAAACTAGCAATAGTTATAAATCCCCTAATTACTACATTCCCTTCTGGCAATTTTTAGCGAATAACAGATTGTGCCCAATACAAATTGTTAATATTTCTACGCTTCCAGAGACGACCAAAGGTAGATGGAAAAGCGTTCAGTTAATATTAGCAACAATTAGCAAATTTTTTTCTAAGCTTACTATTTTCAAACCTTATCAAGATCACGTTTTTTGGGCTCATAGGATACCTTCCGTGACAACCCGCAGACCCAGGACATGGTCTGGGGAGATATCTGTTCCTAAAGCCCGGAGCTCATCCTCTGTGACCGAAGGCCACTTATCCGTGTGGCTGCGCCTAGACTTCAGCTTCCTCAGCATTCCTCCGCCGGTCTTTCTGTCCCGGTTGCTGCTCTCCACCGCTGTGCCTGCGTCCTTCTGCCCCTTCCCAGCTGCCTGTGACGGTTTGTTTTGAGAACTGCTCATATCGCCCACGGAGGCGATAAAGGAGCAGTTTTGTTGTATTTCAGGCACTTTACAAACTGAAGCTGTAATTTCAAGATGGCGTAAAGCGTGAGGGAGACGGAAAGTCGAGGCTGGGATTGGCTGGAAGCGATTGAGGCTGCCATGGTTACCAAAAGGGGAGGGAATGGTTTTATGTTCAAATCGCCCCGCTTTGACTCTGTATACTGAGAGTTGAGAAAATTAATCATATTCTATATGTTTTGACACAAGTTTAGCGTTCGTTACTCGTCTGAATATGAGCTCCGACCGTTTGTAGACGCCTGACCGCCTATGAATGGTCTCAAAAGCCTCGGACATTTCCCAATGATGTCCACATGGTGGCGCTCGCGCGACAGCTTGACACAAAGGTTTTGTTGACGGAAGTTCCTGCGGAAAAATAGAAGCAACGATGGTGCGGGTGAAGTCGAGGTAAAACACGTGCTTTTAGTTACCTTCGTGTGTTTGAGATACATCTCTGATGTTCTCTGTTTATATCGGCAGGTATTTGTTATGTGAGATAAATGTATCTGACAGGCGCGACTTGCTGAAGCTGGACGATCGAGCTGTATCGGGGACCGTGAAGGCAGCGGTGGCCCGCACTCACGGTGACTATGGGGCAGCTCTTTGCAGCATCCGATTCTGCGGTAAGCTGTCAGTGGATCAGTGCATGGAGTGATCGGACTATTTCCTTGATTAGACCGCATAGCTACCGCAGTAAAATAGCACTTAACAGCGACCGTTCATTGTAAATGTGAAATCCTCGTCAGTAGGGATTGGTAGATCAGTACAACGGGATAATGTTGATACAATTGAAATTAGGATTCATATCTTGCTCTTAACAGGAGCTGTTCAGCTAAAGAGCATCAAAATTAGCAGACACAATAGAGCTCCTGGGCTCTGACCAGCATATGGTTTTTACTGTGCAACTAAAATCCACTAGCTGTTTGAGATAGTCTGTTTCTTCACCAGAATCAAAAATGAAAACAGAATTAACGAAAGTACCTAAACAAATTGAAACGGTTAGACAAGGATACTTGGAAGGCAACGTTTAGCATTTATATGCCATAAAATTTAACACTGCAACATGTAGCATTGTATAAAACATTGAACAAACAAGACATACAAAAGGTCAAAAAGTTTAAATCAGCAACAAGAGAAGTCCAATTAATAAACCATTCCATATGTAGGTATAGACAAGAATTGGACTTAAGTATTAAAGAAAACGTAAAACTTTGTGTCTGATGAGTTAGGGCACTGTGCACAGGGATCACAGCAAAAGTAAAACCGGTTGACTGGTGAAAAGGGCCAGCATCTGGTGGATGATATTTTTCCACAATCAGAATGAACTAATTTGCCTTTCAAATGGTGATTTAATGTCATTAAGGGGTTATACAGTTGATATAACTGAAGAATGGCTTTCTTTTAAGGGTGCTAGTGTTTCTTTCTGTATTTTTTCTGAAAACGTACAAAAACATCTGCAGATGAATTTAAGTTTCCTTAAGATTTTTTTAAAAGACTTTGCAAGACACTTTGACTTTGTGCTTTGCATAATGAATTTGAACTACACACATCTCTCTCTGCTGTCAGACAAGAGAGAACAAAAGAGGTGCAGCTCGTTCATCCAGAAGAGTTGGAACATTTGCTTGCCTTAATGCTTTGTTCGCCTTTGATATATGAAGGCACTCCTGAACTCAAAACATTGCGTGTGTATTGTCATAGGTCTAAATATGAGATGGTAGTTTAATTTCCTTGTGCTGGAATTTGATTCACTGACACTTTAATCATTTCTCTCTGTCTCTTGTTTGTTTGTTTGTTTGTTTTTTTCCTTCAGTGAAATATCTGAATGCCCACACTGGAATTGTATTTCTCCGTTTCCCGAAAGGCTGTTACAAACTCCTCTGGTCTGCTCTGCCATTCATTACAAGTATTGAATGTTGTGGACGAATAATCCCATGTTTCTTCAACTGTTTGCACGTAGGAGGTGAGGTGCAAAAAAACAAAACAACAACACAAAATAACACTGAAATACATTAAAATCTCCATCGAATTTAGAGTGGTTTCTTTTCTACAGGAACAATCAGAACATGTCAAAAGTTTTTGATCCGATACAACACCCGGCAGCTCCATCGAATGCTCCCTAAATGTAAAAATGAAGGTAATGAATTAATTAAATTGATCAATTTTTTTCTGGAAAATGTTGGTTTGATCCGATGTCTTTCTTTTTTTCCAGAGGAAAAAAGACAGATTCAAAAAGCAATTCTAAGCTGCTCTCTAACAGGTGGAGGTGACGAAGCATTGGAGGATGAGCTTGAGAGTGAAGAGGAGGATGGAGAATAAGGAACCAAGAATCTCTCTTTTATTTCATTTTATAGGATTTCTCAGTGGCTACGTAAACATGAAAGTTTGATAATTATGGAGACCTAACAGCAGCATGGCTAATATTCTACAATTTCTCTTGAAAGTACATCAGCATAAAAATATCAGTTTCGTGGCATGCTAAAAATAATATTGTAATCTAATTTTAAGTTTGACATTTGTATGTAATAAAGGTATTTATGTTTTGTCTATGACATTTTATTCTTTAAAGAAGAGGTTTGTCATAATATGTAATTATTTATTTAATATAGATTTATTATGCCTTTGTACACATTCAGATCTGGGGCATGGCCGATTTCTGTCTAGAACAGCACAATGGCTGGACATTCCGACTGTGTTTGCATTTAGATTAATTTAAAATAATTGATTTTAATTGTCGATAGATGAAAGAAAAAACAAATCAAATCTGTGTGAATACATTTAATTATTGAGGAGAAACTACCATGACTTTAAAATTCTATTCTATTTTTTTTGTTGTTGTTTACACAAAATCCCACATACTGCTGTGATTATTGACACTATATCTGGTGAACCTTGCATTGTTTTGAATGAACACACATACTGAAATGGGCCACAAGGGAAGTTGTTTGTAGCAGTTCAAGTTGTTTGAACCTTTTTGTTATTACACAGTAGATTCTGGCTTGTCTGAATGAGTTATTTTCCAATTGAGATGTCCTGTCAGGTTAATCAACATCTGCCCTAAAAAGCATATTCTCTTATTCTTCAAATTTTGCATAGGAGCAAATAAAAAACCTGACCTTCAACATGCTAAATCTGTTAAAGCAACAGGAAGACATGCATTAGTGAAATAAGGTCTCCAGATGGTAATCACCTTAAAAAGGTAACCCTGAAATTTACAAGACTATTCATTTTACAGGAATATTTATGGTTGCCATTAACATAGTGACAACTGAGATTGTGCTAAAAGCTATTCATTAATTTTTTATTTTTTTTTACCTGTACTGAGTAAACGGACCCCGAATTAGGAGTTTTTAGGGGTTTGATTTAAATTTCCAGACTAAAACTGTTTCTACATATTTAACCAGTTATAACGGTGGAGGCGGTGTGTACAAATATGGGGGCGGGAAGTCCCCATATTAGTAATTTCTACATTTTCTCAAAGATTGAGGGGCTTTCAGATAGTGGAGTTTTACTACATTTCCCAGAATTGCTCGCTCATGTTTTTGCTAACAAGGCTGACAGCGTTACAAGAAACATCCGGGTCTCTCAGGTTCCTGTCTGGCGACTCGTCGCCATTAGTGCACGCTCTTTACTACGGACCTCGTTTTTAGGCTAAAATTCCCAAATTGGGTTGTTTTCCAGTTTCTGGAAAACACCTAGCGCCTTGTTAAGGGCACGTTGTTTTCCTTATCGAGCAAAAACCCGACAGTCAGAGGGGGTTTTGGCCCCGTTTGGCGAGCTTTCGTCCTCTCCTCTGCCAGGCTTCACGACTTGAGACGCCATAACCGTGTCTCTTTATTTTTCTCTGGTTTGTTTTATGGTCAAGATGTCGCCGTGATGGGGTCTCCGCGTTTGACAGAAATGAATCAGGGCCTTCGCCGCCTGACCCGCACTCACTGCAACCCGTTGTTGTCCTCCGTTTCCCCGTTTAATGCTAGAGAGCTCGGCCGCTCTCTGCCAGAAGCTCGGCCCGAACAGCGCTCACTGCACGGAGACAAACATGGAGAAAAACCCCAACAGCAGCACCAGCAACAAGGTTCCGCCCCGTTCCAGCTCCACAGGCCCACCGCCTGGAGAATCTAAGCCCAAAACAGGTACAAATACACTCAAAAATTCTTCTTTGTGTTTGTAAAGCTGTTGGATATTTGCAGCTAAATCCCCCTCCAATCCCCGTGGCCTGTTGGGGCCTAGCAGCAGCGATCCACAGCTTGTTTATCAGGAGCGACTGACGTCGCCGTCAAAACATTTGAGCCAGCAGCAGTCATAGCTGCAGCTGACACAAGCATACAGCTTTGTACATGGAATATCATATACCCCGGATTAATATACCACAACTCTCACATACGTGACAGCTAAAACTCACCAGTTCAACTTATTAATCATTGAAAGTTAATTTTATTTTGAATGGAAGCCAGTATAAATTTACTCATGGTGCCCTTTACACACCCAAGTGACCTAAAGGGCTGTACAGGTCCATAAAATAAAACATAACCAATAAAACACAAATACCTAGAATAAAACAGACAAAAAAAGAGAGAAATATATATATATATATATTTTACCTTATATATTAATATTTATTTATTTTAGTTGATCATTTTGTAACCAATCTCTGCTTCATTAAATGGTTAGCAGTTTACAGTTACCTGGAAAAAATCCAAAGTAGCCTCCTTAATTAGCTACATTAAAAATAAATTAATAAATACATTTGAGCAACAATGACACAACTTAATTTATTTTAGAAAAGTGACAATTCCTGTTGCTCATGCTAAAATATTGATTATTACAGTTAACTTTTTTTAAATGTTGCATGTTTGTTATCCCAGCAGTATTGTATTCAATATTAACACGCATTAAGCTACTGCAGCTTAGTGGTAGTAGCTTTTTTCAGTAAAGCCTCTTTGTTGACACAAAAATAATGATTTTATTTAAATTTTTTCATTTTAATTTACCCACTATTTTGCATCTGTTATTTTAAGGAACCCAAAACAGAAAGATGTTAACTCAGTTTTGTTAAGTGTTTGTCTCAAATCATATTGTCATGACAATGCTCAGCCACATTTTTGTATTTTGGACATTTTGCTGATATTGTGAAGTCGTTCTAAATTTAGTAGTAATTTTCTAGATTAATTTGTTTGCCATTCAGCTCTTTAGGGAGAAACATGTGTAACTAGTGTGTAATAGCTGTAAAATGATCTGCTTTTGTTGGTTGAGTGGTAGGGCTATTGGCTCCTGCAGTCAAAAAATGTTTAAAAAAGAGATTAACTTAATAAGACTGATTGGTGGTGCTCATTTAATTTCAATGTTAGAACTGTGTAGAATTTGTTCGTATCGTAAATTAAGGAACCAGCTGAGCAGTGTGCAGCAAGAGGTGGGGAAGGAGCAGGTTGACGAGAGCGTCTCTATTTTATTTTATTTTAATTAGTTTTCTTTCATTTCTGCAGACATTGAGGTTCTCTAAATCGATGATGCCACCAGGAGTCCAAGCAAAATGGGAGCTTGAGACATTAAGTCGCTCCAGAGTCAAAATGTACTGCAGCTATGAAAATAACTATGTACATTGCCTCATCTAACCTATTTTATTATTTCTGTCTCAGAAGGTAAAAATAATGGGGGCTCTAAGCGCTACAACCGGAAGCGGGAGCCCTCCTTTCCCAAAGCTGAAAATTTCCCCGGCCCTCGCCGCACCAATTCACAGAAAAGCAAGAATTTCGACAAGAGACCTCCCCAGAGAGGCGGAGGACGACAGTATGGAGTCACGGGCGGAGGACGCCGCGAGGAGGTTCGTGTTCTCCATCATCATCTTCTTCTTGGAGTGGAAAAAAACAAAGAAGCAGATTCCTTGAGCTTAACTTTCTCATTTGCGCGTCTGCAGGTAGCAGAGACCCGCCGGGCCGAGTTTAGCCCGGCTCAATTTGCTGGACCCAAAAAAATCAGCCTGAATCACCTGCTAAATTTCACCTTCGAGCCTCGCGGAGGCAACGACGGCGTCGGAGACGGCGGCCACTCCTACTGGGGCCGCAGGAACAAGTGGGGCCACAAGAACAAGCCCTTCAACAAGGAGCTTTTCCTCCAGGCCAAGTAAGCAGACCCTGAAGTAGTCAAGTAGAGTTGAAAATTATTTTAGTTATCGATTAATCACAATTAATCAGATTAAATGTTTCAGCCCTGCAGTCAAGAGGCTAGAACTAGAACACTAATGTTGAACTCGCGATGTATTTGTGTTTCAGCTGCCAGTTTGTGGTGACTGATGACCAGGACTACAAGGCTCACTTCACTGACCCAGACACTCTGGTCAACTGGGACTGTGTACAGCAAGTGGTAAGCACGGATCCATCCAAGCGTTTTGTTTACGTCAAACTCATAATGTCACGTGCTCGTAACGTGCATAACGACGGGTATTTTCTGTGCATCGGCAGCGCATCTACAGCCATGAGATGCCGTCTTGCCCCATCTGCCTCTATCCTCCTGTGGCGGCTCGCATCACACGGTGCGGACACATCTTCTGCTGGCCGTGCATGCTCCACTACCTGTCTCTTAGCGACAAGAGCTGGTCAAAGTGCCCCATCTGCTACGAGGCCGTGCACACCGCTGACCTGAAGAGGTAAACGAGGAGAGAGAAGCTGCAGAAGGGGTGCAGTTAATGTTACTTTTGAAACAATTAAGTAGTTGTTAAATCACAGAAGTAGCTTAGCTTCCTTGCGTGTTCAGACAGTGTCATTACATTAACTGGGTTTTTGTTGTTGTTGTTGTTGCAGTGTGGTTGCCATGGAAACCAAGCAGTATGTGGTTGGGGATGAAATCACCATGCGCCTGATGCGGAGAGAAAAGGGGGCTCTGGTGGCTATGCCAAGCTCCCAGTGGGTGAAGGTGGAGGAGCCTGTCCGCTTTGGAGGTAAGTGGCTTTTCTGGGGGTGTTTTCACATTCGATAGTCCGGTAGACTGGGTTCAGTTGGGGATCAAAGTTGCAGCATTTGTTGCATTTTCAGCTGGTGTGACCAGCTTTCACACTGCTCTGTGTCAAACAAATCAAAGCCCTTTGAGAAACTTGTTCATCTCCTCACCTGTGGTGGCGCTGCACCGAGAGCTACTGAAGGAAACGACATAAAAACCTCCTTAGGAGATACAATTGTAACTTCCTTCATCTTTAAATGTCAACAAAAATGGATTAGCATCAGATTTTAGCAGTTGTAGGATTTCTCTTTTGTCTTTGTTAAAAGACCTCAAGACATTTCTCCCGCTCATGCCAGAGCATGGGTTTATTTTGGTTGCATTTACCCAGAATGCTCTGTGCTGTAGTCCGCCTCCTGCTTTTGGAGCGGTCTCCGGTCCTCCTGGCGATCACATATGTATTTTAACCGCGCTGGAGTTCACTTCAACCAAACCATGACCAAGTGTTTTGTGTTTGCTGTTCTGACCCGCATCAGAGCACGATTACACATCCACTCCTTCCCAGACGAATCGGACTTAATAAATAAATAGTTTAACTTTCCTTCTTAGTGCAGTCTGGACTGAGAGAAACTTTTCTATTGTCACTAACTTCATAGCAACACTTGTGATGATTGAACAGGTTGGAATGCTTCTTATTTGTCATCAGAGAATGATGGTAACTTCTTTTTATCTTTTTCTTTGCAGATGCATCTTTGAGTCAGTATTCCAAGCTGCTGCTGACGTCCCCGTCGCAGGTCCTGAATTTGGTAACGGAGGAGAAGGGAATCCTCCAGGCTCAGCTTAGCCTGGAGGAAGAACCTGAGGGCTGCTTCATCCAGAGCGCCCTCTGTCTTTTGCAGGTAGAACCGTTCTCCTGCCTGTTCCGCCAAGGACTTTGTAAAAAGCTGTATTAGGGATTGCATGAAACAAACAGACGATGCGTTTCAAGGAGCAGCAAATTATAAAAACAAGGATATGAAATTCTAAAAACACACACACACACACACACACACACATAACTGTTTGAATGTTCTTGATGATAGGAACAAGAGGAAGCTCTGCTGAAGCGTCAAGTGGCTAATGCAGAAACCCCTGACCTGTGCTCACTGACTCTGAACGATCCTCCTTCCCCTCTGGAGGAGGTGGTGACCACTACTGTCAGCGCCAAGGTAACTCTAGAAACGCCCGTCTTGTGATAGATCAGAATATGTGCCTCGCATTTTAACTTTCTTTTATCTACAGTTCTCAGTCGGGTTGCAAGTTATCGATAAATGAGTTAATCTAAAGTCGGTCTTATCGATTGACTAATGATGAAATGAAACCTGAGTTTTGTTTTTCATCAACAGAAGGGTTACATTTTTCTTAATATGCGTAATTTAAAACAATAATAATTGAATATTATTATTTTGTATCAGCTTTATTAAATACTAAAACAATTTTATATTTTCTCACACTATTAAGCTTTTACATTTATAAAATGTAACGACAAAGGAACTTATTTGGGTGCTGAAAGGGAAAAAAAAAGATGATAAGAATAAAACATGAAACACTTAATTCCCCAACAAGCGTGAGATGTTCACAGAGAAGTGGAGTCTGCGGTTCTTCCAGGAATCTTCAAACTTTGCTCCATGAAGTGCACTAATTCACCACAGTCCTCAGAATCACCCGTGCTCATTGCCGAATTGTTTTTCTTTTTCCCAACAATTTTTCATGCAGAAGTTGACCCTCTGAATAAAGCATTATTCAGGAGAAACTTCAGGAGCTTGTCAAGTTTTTATATTTCTAAACAGAACCACATAGAGCGCATTTTCTGTCCCAAATCGATATGGTTTGCCATCTTTAATCTTGTGTCAATATGACCAGCGTTGCCCTCTGCTGGATGTCAGCCAAACTACAACGCTTAAAAAAAGGTCGAAGAGGACGTTATTAGTTAATCGACTGGAACTAATTTTAATCTAATAAACCATTAACTGACAATTAATCACAAGCTGATTAATTGTTTGCATCTGAAAGTTCTACATTAAGACTCCGTCCCTCATTTCTCTTGCAGCCTGTGCTGCAGTACTCCTCAGCTTTTGACGACGAGGTGGCAGAGTTCCCAGAGGACGCGGCTGCAGAGCCGCCTGGCTGTCCCGACGCTATCCTGGAGAGCGTCCTGGAGGAGCCCCCCGAGGCCGAGCCGGAGCCCCAGCTGGAGGAAGAGAGCCCAGCCAATCAGGCGGAGTCCGCTCGCCCCTCTGCTGCTGTGGTGCACGGACCGTACTATTATTTCTACCAAGGTGAGCAATTCCCTCCCCTGTCCAACAGCATGTGTGTAGAGATTATCTTCATCAGTTATCATTGTTTTTCAAAATTTTGTTTATATATGTATAAAAAATAAAAATAAAAAATCACAGGAGATTAGATTGTGTTCTTTAGAGTTTGGTTTTAACTAACTGCTGGGTTTTTTTGTTTTTGTTTATTTTTCTCTCTCTTCCAGCTGACGACTGCCAGCAGATGTTCCTGCATCCCATCAACGTGCGCTGCCTTCTGCGTGAATACGGCAGCTTGGAGGCTTGTCCCGACTCCATCACCGCCACAGTGGTGGAGATAGTAGGACACACAGTCAATGAGGTCAGCAAAAAAATAAAAAATTTAAGAAATACTTGTGGAAAATAAGTTGATTTACTTTTTCTATTTTTCAAAAAAAGTGCATTTACTTTTTGTCAACATGTTCGCTTTAGGTCTACAAATAAAACCGTTTCGTTGGTTTTATTTCAGGAGATCCGTCGTCGGCATCGCTATCTGGCTCACCTGCCGCTCACCTGCGAATTCAGCATCTGCGAGTTGGCCCTGCAGCCGCCGATCCTGTCCAAAGAAACTCTGGACACGTTTGCTGGTTTGAACACTTTTTTTTTTTCTTGTTTACTGTTTTAGCAGTCTTTACCCTCAGCTTGTAAGTCTTTTTTTTTTTTTTTTTTTATCCGTCAAACCTTTAGATGACTTGGAGAAGAGAAGGCGCCTGAGGCAGAAGAAGGCGAGGGATGAAAAACGCAGGGAGAAGCGCATTGAAATGGAGGAGAACAAGAAGCAGGGGAAATGTAAGAGGAGCCACTTTAAACTCGTCGGACTCGCTGTGCGACTCCGGGTTGATGTTTCTCTTTGTCCCTTCAGATCCCGAGGTACACATTGGACTGGAGAACCTTCATCATTTCCCAGCATTTGGCTCCCCTCCCCACTACAGCAGCCCACCAATCCAACCCGATTTTACTTTAGCTCCTCCATCCCCCCTCAGCACCAGCCCTTCCTCTGGTAAGATTCCCGTTTAGGTTTTATCCTTGTCGGAACGTTATAAAATTCCCTCTAAATTCCCCCTCCTCCTCCGTTTCAGATGGGATTAGATTCCCGAGTCTGAGTGTGTCCTCGCCCACCGTGGGTAGCCTGGAGGACGAGTCCCACTGCATGTCCTTTGCACAGGTGTGTGTTCAGCGGACATTTGTAGGTCAACCAATGACGACAAAGTAATTAACTCCACGTGTTAATTCTGTGTAGATGCTGAAAGATGGGAAAGCCAGAGCTGATGCTGGGCCCAGGGTCACTCCAAAGAAAGGTGACACAAGCCAAAGAATAATTTGTTAACGAATTATTGATGTTTAAAAAAAAGAAAGAGTAACTTTAGCCCTTCAATATTTGCACATTTCCCACTCAGCCATTTTGATTCAGGAGTGTTTGAGCAGAAGTGGATTAAAAGTTGCAGGACTGGAGCTAGAGAGCCTCCCTGTGTTTACATTAATATAACCCAGTGCATAACTGTGAAGGTTTTGAACAAACTTTGCAGAACCAAGCAAACACTCCACCTCTGGTGGCAATTAAAATTTTATTAAATGAAATTTAAGGCACGTCTGTGTCAGTTTTTAGGTTTTCTTTTGTTTCTTTTTTTAAAAATTTTTTTAGAAAAATTTTATCATTTTTCTTCCAATTTGACATGTTGCACTGCTTTTGATAGTTACTGTATCACATTGAATCCTAATGGCAATCCATTGAAGTTTGCGGTTGGAAAAGGCAAAACATGAATCAGTCAAGGAACTGAATCCATGTTTCGACTCATAAGGATTGTTTCCAGCGAATATTTTGTAATAATTTCACTAATATCTATGAATGGTAGGTCTGGATTTTTGTTGTTATAACTTATTTTAAATGCAACAAAAGTGTTTATTTTTTTGTTTTGTTCTTTTAAATGTCATCAGCTTTAAATAATCATCAAGCCAAAACTTTTCTACTTTAATTTCCTATAATAGATGGTATGATGAGTTTGAGTTGAAGCACATCGGTGAAAGCAAAACGTCATGAACTTTATATATGTTTGCACATATCCTTTTAAGAGAATTTTTGACTACGTATTGCGTTTTCTCCCGTGCAGACAAGCTGCTTGCCCCGCCAGCGGCAGACAGCGACGGTGAGAGCGACGGCTCGGATCGCGTTCCCGTGCCCAGCTTTCAGAATTCCTTCAGCCAGGCTTTCGAGAAGGCCCTTCTGCAGCTGGACAGCGGCCCCCCTGCCCCGCCACAGCCTGTGGTAGAACCAGGTCAGCAAACGTGCCATCGCCCGACGATCCGATTGGCTGTCGGTTGACGCGCATTCCCTCACTCTCTCGTAATCTTGTGTTTCAGATGAAAAGGGAGGGAAGAAGAAAAAGAGAAAGCAGAAACTTCTCTTCAGCACATCCATGGTTCACACAAAGTAGAAAAAAAAAAGAAGTTAATTTAATGATTTTGTTTCTTCGGATCTTCCCGCTGCTCTTGTTTTATTTTTCTCCCCAGACATGTTGGAAATCTAAGCTATGAAAGTAGGATTTACCGAGTAGCCAAAGCTCACATTACTTTAGATCCTGTTGCTGCTGCTGCTGCTGCTGCTTTAGTTGTCTTCCCATCAGTTTCATTTGCAGTTTGTCTTTTTTTGTCCAACCGGCCCCATCATACTGAAAGGTTTCTGGGTAACCCTGCAGTTCCGATGCAAAGTAAACAAATCTAACAAGTTGCTGTCTTCTAATATTTGTTCAAGCTTTCAGGCTTTTCATATCTTCCAAGTACATAGTTTGACAGATTCCAGAGTATTGTATCTAATAATAAGATAGGCCAGGTCATGTGGAGGTGCTTCATACTAGAGTAGCAGTCAGCCAGCTGCAGGTATGTTGCACCTACACCACATCAACCTGGACGCCTGCCTTCCAAACAGTTTTGGAAAAGGTGGAGCTGTTGTATTTTCTAGCTCTATCATAAGGACATGTTGTAGTACAAGAAAGAAAACAGTATTGTTAACTAAAAAGCTGAAACATGCACTTTGTTTCTCCTTCAGTTGGTCCTGCTTCATTTTCTGATTGGGACTGTTTACCCTAACTTTATCATTATCCCCAGTTAAAATTTGTTTGTGTGTCAGAAGATGTGTGGAGTTGGAGGATTGCTGAGATTTGAACTTCATGCTAAAGGTGAAATGGATTTTTTTTTTTTCTTTTTTTTTGAGGGTTCTTCAATTCACCTATATTTTTGAGCAGGTTTATGGGGGTAGACAGCATAATTAGTATGTTGTAACAAATAAAGATTTATGCACAATTATAATCGTGTGCTGTAATTTCTGAAATCATATTGATGCAGTACTGCTCTTGTTCCACACGAGGGCAGTGCTGATAACGCCCGCCGTGCCACTGGCCGTTCACCAGTGAGTGGTAAACTGCTGCAAAGTAGAAAATTAACATCCAAGTTATTAGAGACGTAATCTTTTTTGCATACCATTGATGATGATTTTTTTTTACTAGCGTAGATTGTTAATTGGTATAAAGTTTATTATCCAAATGTATATAAAGTTATTTATTTTCAGTTCGTTGTAAACCGGAAGTTAGAAGCAAACACGTCACACCATCTTTTGGATTATTGGATACGTTTTATTCACGTATCTTTTAAATTGCGTCCTCCGGCAGTCTTACTGTTTTTAATTTTGCAGCACTTCTGGTCATGCGTTGAAGTTCGCCATTTTGTGGGGAATTCTAAAATATTCAGTCTTTCTTTGAAAGAAAGGTATCTGTCACTTAAGATTTTCTTTGTGCCATTAATTAGCCTATTATTCAAAATACATGTTATTTTAGAAATACGTTATCGCAAATTATTTGTTTTTTAATTCAAATCATTTGAACTAAATGATTTGAATTTAATTAATTCAAATAAAATTTATTAATTTTAATCTGAACCAATTTGTTCGAGATTTTTTCTTCTTTTCTGTAAATCTACCAATTTGAGTTTATGTAAAGGTTAAATAAAAACTCCTTTAACACACACCGACCAAAAAAAGAAAAAAAACAAAACCCTGAAATTAATCACAGTCATTGCTGCTCTCAGCTTTAGGCTTTCAAAAGGTACAATTCCAGTATGTGTAAATTAGATGGGTGGTGTTATCTTGGATATTTAATTACTAAAATTGTAATCTTTCTGAAATATTATCTTTCAAATATAATTTTTGCGTTTCCAAAAGTTAAGGTCAGTGGTGCACTGAAAAAAAATTTTAATTTGCTAACCATACCTTTCTGTAAAAACAGCACAACTCAGCTATGGAACATTATAGTGTTTTAAGTTTGTTTTTAATTCTGCTATAAGTTAAGATAAATTATAGCCATCCCTCAAAATAAGCCTCTTCACTCACTTGGCTCTATGCTGACATCATAAAAGGCTTATTTGAACAGACCTTGCCCCCCAGTACTTCTGTATATTTCTTGTTTGCCCATAGTTTTGCATATTTCTGCTCAACTTCCACCTTCATATGTGATTATTTGAATTCTGCGCTCCTGCAGCAAAACCTTTTCAGGAAAGTGAAGCAATGAAGAACAGACATGAAAACTGTTTATCAAGACATCCAGGACAGACAGGAATGTATAGATTTCCTTACCAGAAATGTTCAGACTTCATTTACAGTCAAATTATTTTAAAAATCATGGATTTGATGAAGACTGGTTTTGACATCACAATAACCCTTTTTGCAGAAATGCTCTACTTCCATGGTCCTTTATTTTGAAAGCATTGGCGGAAAGGCGGTAGCCAGTTTGTCCAGCTTGATGAATCTTTGTAGCTAACCAGTTAGACTGCTTGTTGGTTTCTCGGCGCTGTCTGGTCGGTCCTGTCAACAACACTGCAACCTGAGACGGGATAGCCAGTCATTTGGCTAGCTGAGTAAACCAGCTAAATTAGCCACACTGCTAGCCTCTGTATTAACTAACCACCGAAGCTCTGGGACTACCGTGCAAAGTTGGCTGAATACAACCCAGTTTGGAGTTGATTCGACGGTGGCAGAGGAAAAAAAAACTCCCATTTCTCCGTTTGGTAAGTTGTCTCCAGAATGGATAAACCAGGCAGAGAAAGAAAGACAGGTTCAGTCCGTGTTTCCATTTTGAAAGTTCAGCTTCTTGAGTTGTTAGCCTTTCGGTTGCTAGCGAGCAGTCTCTTGATGCGGTTTATAGGTCCTCCTGTTTTAAGTCTCCATTGTTGCTCATAATTCCGAGCTCTTATTACATGTCAACAAGTTGTTGTTGGGTTTTTTTTTTCTTCAGTGAAATAAATTTTGTCCTGTTCGGTGCACGGCCAAAACGTGTGTTTCGGTAAATTCGACCGGATACTGTCCCCTCTGATCCAGATAGTTGGGATGAGCTGGGAGGAAACAAGGAAGAGATAACACTTGTTGAAATGTATAAACTAAAACAGCTTAGGCTGACTTGTACGCCGTTATTGACCAAAATATGAATTAGTTGGCACGGTTTCTGATTGCGTGTCTCATAAAATCTGCATTCACTGGCTTTTACTTAGAGCTGCACCAGTCGGACTTTTCCCGACCGATACCAATTTCCTTTTTCTTTCTCTCCCTATTTCCTCCTCCTCGGTGTTTTGAGTTTGATATGGGCAGACCTTTTTTGTGCCCCAATTCTGGTATTAATCACTTTAAATTGGAGAAAATAAATAAATCCACGTCTCTTGATTGAATTTTTTTTGTTTGTTTGATTTAACTAGAATTAATTTTGTTTATTGTCCAAAACCTATGTTCTTAAACCTCTAATATTTAATAATTGTCTATTCAAATGTCTGACAAATTGATTTATGCAATTAAATCAACCCGCAGTTGGCTTTCTCTTGCTGTTACCATTATGAACAGGTTGCACACCTGTGTTTGTATGTGAACAAACATCTTAATGCATAAAATTAGCCTCTGATTATTTATGACTTTGACTTATTTACAGTTACATTTATTTATATTAAAACTTTTTTTTCCTATATTGGCTCTTTCTTTGATCAACAAGACCAAAAATGTCAAAATCGGAATACGTTTAGATGCTTATTTGACTTATTTACTTTTCTTTTTTTTTTTTTTACTTAGAATATACCAAATATTAACTAATTTGTAGACATTTTAAGAAAATTCATTTTGGAAATGTTTAAAGTTCAAATGTGCACCAATCAATAATTATGTGGAGATTGAAATTGGCCAATTATTTCTTGATTGATAATCAGTTGGACAAATGCAGAAAAGCCTTTGTTGCTATGTTTTCTTGTTCATCAAATTCATCAGAATAAACTACACCTGCCATTTTTGGCTCTACAGACAACCATTTAAAAAAAATAAATAAATAAATGAAATTAAAGTCATAAAAATATGCTGTGCTCTGGTCAGACTTGTCCTTGCCAATGCCGATTACTGAATGCAGTACAAGTTCTTTGGTAGAGTTAGTAGTTTTTATTTCAACAACAAATGGAAGAAAATTAAAAAAAATGTCCACCTTGTGAGCTGCTGATCCCAAATAAGAGAAGTTTGGTAAATTTAGCTGCAATCATTTGTGTTAAATGGCTTCTTAAGTGACTCTTCAATGAGGGTTAGATAAATTACGACCTTGCTGCACCGCTCAATCTGTCGTTTACCAATTTTTTTTCTCGGTCGGCCTTGATCGGGGATTGGCAGCTGAAATACTGAGAAATCTGTGGAATAAATTCTTACGTCGGCAAACGTTGCAAGTCACATAAACCGGAGAGCGATAAAACAACTCGACTTGAACTTATGAGTGTAGTTCAGCATTGTTTAGATTAAATATCAAATAGTGGATTTACAGTAGTCTTTTAATTCACCTCCTCAATAAACTCCTGTTTGATACTGTACAGAGATTCTCTCACAATTAAAATCTGACGATGAGAGTCATATGCAGTGATGTTGAAATTGTTTTTTTTGTTTTTTTTACTCGTATAGGTAATGGTTTTTACCTTTAATTTTCAAATAAAACACAACTCACACTGCTTACTTAATGATTATTTATGCATGCTATTGCTTTGGGTGAGAAAATGGTATCAGGAGGTTAATATTAAAACATGAATTAGAAGATGCAAATAAATAAATAATTCAGTTCATTTTTAAAATAAGAAAATACAAATTTTATTGCCTAAACCAGCTTTCCTTCATATGAACCCGGGGAAGTAAAACTGTACAACCTGAGGAGTTTTGACTAAAACATATTTGCAGACAAAGGTGTTTTATTTCAAATGCAAAATGTGTACAAATGCTTTACAGTTTTTGACTTGGTTACTTCTCTGCAAATCTATTTCTTTTTTTCACCAAATGACCGTTTTTTTTGGAGTCTGCATACTCCAGTTAACAATCTCCAGGATCTAATCTGCCGCATAAATCAATATTAATCAGTTAAATCATCTCTGCAAGTCATTGTATTTATAATATAAGTTTTCTCACATTGCAAAGAAGCGTCATGTTTACGCCACCGGATATTCCAAGGTGAAAACTTTGCCACTGTAGACCCAAGTATTTGTTTTGTCATTGCAATTCATATTGTTAGTAGGGCTGCAAGTAGCGATTGTTTTAGTTATCAATTAATCTATTGATTACTGTGAAGATTAATCAGATAAAAAAAAAAAAATGGCACAGATTTTTCATTTACGTACTTAAGCCCTTTTTATACAATATTAGAAATACATTAAAAGATGAAAATAACCAGAGGATTTGGCTCCTTTTTTAAATAAGAAAATAAACATTTTAGTGCCTACGATGCGATACCAGGCAGCATTCCTTTAGTGAATTTGAAGCTAAAATGTTAGTTTTAGTTTTCGACTAAACGGCGTTTTAATCTTCAATATAGAAGGCATGTTGTTGTTTTTTTTTTGTTGTTTTTTTTTGTAGAGTTTTGGATTATTTGTTGCTCTGAAAAGGTTTTTCTTTTCACCAAATGGCCCTCATTGAGTTTGCAAACTCCTGGTAGCGATTCAACGATTACTCAGTCAATTGAAAACTATTCAAATAATCGATGAATCACAATTAATCTAATTAATCACGATTGAACAGATTAATAATTTCAACCTTAATCTTACAGGTCTAATCTAATCGCCTGTACCCTAATCTGTACAGACAAATGGCAGCCGCCATCTTTATTAGTCCTGATGGATGTTTCGTTATTAAACCTGATGCTTGGTCAGCTTCTGAAACTCTTTCAACATAAACGTCTGAGGGAAATTCCTTTGAATAAACCGGCTGAGCCACGTTACTGACTTGACATCCTTTGGTGTCAAAACAAAGCAGAGTCCCTGCAGGTTTACCCTGTGGCCCACTGGCCCGCAGGAACTGCCTGCTAAATACCAAAATGCATTTCTGATCTCCCTCAAACTTAATGGCAGATATGTAGATGAAACTGACTTTTATTAAAAAAAACAACAAAAAAACAAAACAAGTTTGTTACTTTTATTTTGTCATCTGCAGGTTTCAGTCATGGCTTGTGCGCAGACTAGTTGTCTCAGCCTACGTAAGACTGATCTAATCCCTGCTGGGCTGCCCGACCCCACCATCACAGTAAATGTTTAGCATTCCACCCTGGCAGAGGCGTTTCCTGTCAACATGAAAAAGTTACACTTTTTAAACAAAATAAATAAAACTTTGTAAACGTCTTTTTTTCCACGGTGCTTTCTCAGCATTGCTCTCTTTTCCTCCTTCCTCGTGTCATTACTGACTCAGCAAAATAAAGGGAGTGTTAATTCCACTTCTGATAACCCGCAGATTGATTTTGCATAGACGGACACGGGGTAAAAAAAAAAAAAAAAGCTCGGGGTATTAGGAGTAGCGATCCAGGCGTTGATGCAAATATATGTACTGCAGAAAATCAACGGAAAGCCGTGTGGAGTTTGTGAGTTTCCTGGAGCACTCTGCCGTATTTTTACATCCCAACACAGTTTGCCACAGTCGACTCAAATGCATAGGCGTGACTGTGTTTAGTCAAGTCTGTGTGAGTGTGCGTTTTGTCATCTATTTGCTTCAGTAAGGAAGGCGTGAGAACACCACAGTGACGCCACAGATCCTTTTGTGGCTCTGCAGTGATTTTGTTTTTTGTTCCTACTTTGCTGTCTTTAACTAATGAAAAGCTTTTGTGTGCCTGTGTATTTCTCTTAAGCATCTTCAACCCAGTCCCCCTTGTGTGCTATGACATCGTGGCTTGGCTACAACAAAGGCCCAAGCTCTTCCGCAGACGGTTAACATCTGCCAAGGTAGGAGCCCGTGGTGGGATTATTTGTCGCAACTCAAAGAATCTACCAAGTCTGTGCCACAAAGTCAACGAGCGCAGGAACATGTGGAACGCGTTATCAGACGTCAGAGCCTCTTAAAGGGACGGGTAACGATTTCAGTTTTGGCTGAAGTCGTCACTCTGGCGATGGTAGATGAATTATATTTAATCATTAATTTCAGTTATCTAATTGCTTCATTATCCTCAAATAAGGGTCAAAGGTCTAAAGTTAATAAATGGCAGAGCTGGATTGTTCCCGGCAGCCTGCTAAAAGTTTTCCTCATTCGACGTAGACGGCTCGACACGCCGGAGTTACAAGGAAAGTAAACGGTGACGTTGTACCGCGGTCCAACCCCCGCCTGTCCCGGGATTCACCTCAGAGACGTGCGGTCGTTACTTGTGATCGTTGCTACACCAGTAATTCCAGCTCTGTGCTGCGGGTTTTTATTTTTTTATTTATTTATTTTTTTTGCTTTTCTAGTCAAACAACAATAAGAATATGTTTGAAAAAACAAAACAGAGGGACTTAGTTTCTGGATGTGTGTGTGTACATGTATCGGTAACAAAGTAGTACAGATCCCATGTTAGGGTGTGCAGTCAGGCAAGAAAATAAATAAATAAAAATGCACAAGTTACAAGTAATCGTTATTAACCTTTGACTGTTTTCTGGTCTTGGTTTTTTTTTTTTTAAAAAAAAGCTGGAACATTTTCTGTCATACCATTTGTAAGATTTGTAACCTTTTTTTAATAAAATGCCTGAGAGAATTTTGCCACACTAGTGTCACTCCTCTATTCATCTTTCACTTGTAAAGAAAGTCATTGTTTAAAAGCCAGAAGGAGTGTCCTCCTGCTTTCGTTAATGTAATGGGTTTTTTTCACTACAGTCGGCAAGACGAGCAGTAGACTCCAGAGTAGCCAACCACGTCAATAATCCAGTTCATAGAATCTATTAATTCTTGACTACGTTTTGGAAAAAGAAAAAAAAAAACCTATTGTTTGAATGTTGCTGTAGGGTTTAGTGTCTCTTAGTGTGTCATTATCTAAGGACATTGCATACAGGTACAGCCTGTTTAGAGTTATTTAAAGGAGTGTTTGATAAATTCACTGTTTTTAAAAATTTAATCTAAAGTCTACTGCCTAATCAAATATAAGGTGATTGTTTTTCCACTTCATAAATTGGCTCTCCTGGCTATAAAAATAGTAAATAAATAAATAAATAGTAAACCTTCCACTTTACTGCTGATAAAGATGTGTAAAACAAACCTCTTAAAAAATTACTACTTGTCATGAAAACATGACGACTTTCACTGTTTGCTTTAGCTCTGATCAGTGAAATTAGGATAAGTTTTCATAATATTCCCTTTTTTCATCTGCCAAGACCAAGATCTTCAACACTATTAGATAAGACGATATAAGAACATTGTTTAAATAATTTTCTTAACTTCTGGGTTATTTAAAAATAACCCAGAAACAAACATGTTTCTGAACAGACAATCTCCAACGAATAAACAGAGCACATTTTAATTGCACTCCATTTTAGTAATTTTACATTCTTTACTGACCCTAAAAATAACTGTTTTCCAGTCAGTTGCAACATTCACACCAAATAATTTAGCAGCTAGAGTAGCATTTACTGGCAGATAATAGACTATTGGCAACTCTGACACAAGGAAGCATATTAGCACTTGGTAGCATTTGAAGATTGATTATTGTGCGATTTAGAGATATTAAGAAGTTAAAAAAATCCTTTTCTTTTTGTGTATTTGTTGTAAAGGATGGCTGCTCAGGTGGAGGTTCAGACCGGTGAGGTCGGGGGTACCGGGGCAGGAGGACGACTCCACCTCAGTCCCTTGACTGACGCCAGCAATAAGAACGTCATTGAGATGCCGTCTGTCTCGTTGGAATCCAACAAACCTGCCCCAAACCCTAAGCCTCGGCTCACGCCCAAGCCATTTGCCGTGGAGAAAAACCCCACCATTAAGCCCATACTTGCCCCCAAACCCCGCCCAGAGCCCACTCGCATTTCTGGGTCCAAACCAGATCTGTCAAACACACCGAAACCAACAGCGAGGCTAGTGTCCACCAACCCCGATCGTCCTGCTGCTACTTCCTTCAGAACACCGAATTCATTGAAAACTGGCCAGACAACCAAGCCTGTGATCCAGCCTTTTAAACTGGTCCCTCCTCTTGATCCCGTGGAGCCCAGTAAATCAAGCCGCCCCATCCCGACCGTGAGGCAAAAACCTGTTGCGTCAAACTTGGCCTATTCCAAGAGCCTTAAAACATATTCGGCAGCTGAGTGGTCTGGAACCACTTCAGTCAAAAATAAGAGTGGTGAGAGTAAGGAAGGATCTATGACCAGAGCTAAATCGATGGAGTTTCTTGCTGCAACAGGGCACGATGAAGAAGCAAAAAACAAATCTCCTCCTGAAGCAGCCGTGCAACTGCGAACGCAGCCCAGGAGACCCAGACCCGTTTCGGCTATTTTTTCTGCTGCACCTGCTAAAACTGAGACACCCGTCCCTGCTCCTCGCTGGGCGGTGAGGCGACCGCTTTCAGCCGATCTCACGTCTAAGTTTGAGTCTATCGGTCTGTCTCTGCACCAGAAAAGCCCCAAAGCGAACACTCCACCGGATCAGGACCAAGAACAAGAGAAAACTCCTCCCAGCGCAACATCAGACACTGCTGACAGCGTTGCTGATCAAACTCACTCTGAGCAAAAAGCGGAAGAAACTGCTGCAAAGGACGGTGAGGACGTTAAGCCGGTGGCGAGCATCAAGTCTCGGATAAGTCTCCTCCTCGATGCATCATCCTCTCCAGGAACGGCGGCTGATCCACTCTCTCCGGTGCAGCCGGTTCCGGAGGCGGAATCGTCCGTGGACGTGAAGCAGCTCATCAAGCAACTGACCGTGGATACCACTTCGAGTCCGATCCCCGCCGTGAAGCCGGTGTTGAAGCCCCGCCCGTTGCCTCTGGATCTCACCAAAAAGTAAGGGCTCCGCTTATTCTCTTTCATCTGCTTGTTTCTGTTCAGTGGTTTTGTTTTTGTTCTTTTTTGTGTGTGTCTTGGTGCACGAGTTCCATTGTCATGCATGCTTTTGTCTCGTATGATGTATGTTCATCAGGTTTTCATCCGAGCGCTCACCAGACCCTGAGGCAGCGGATCGACATGACATCAGCAAAGAGTCTCAGAGAGGGGTAAGAGAGGGGCCGAGCTTTGCCGCATCGGGGTTCTCGTTTTGTCCGATGTACTTTTAGCAGACAAATGAGAACAGCAGTGAGAGGTGATTTTACACCTCAGTTTTAGGAAACGCTTTTAGAGCATCTTGTGTGAAGAATGTAAAGGAATGGAGGAAATGGCAGGATAAAGGGTTTACCATTTGAAATTTGGACATGCAGTTGAGGTCAGGAACTTTAACACACTCGCAATGACACAAATGTCATAATATTTTGATTGCTCTTTGCCCCAGGGTAAATGATCATACAATATGTGGTGCACAAGTTTGAATTTATTGCCTGTTTTCATGACCACGCCCATTGCATTAGCCCATATTCAGAACATTTGCAAAGTCCAAGGAACTCCTTTGAGATCTGAATAAACCCCACAGTTGATATTGATTTGCACCTAGGATCAGGAATGATTTCTAAGAACTGACAGATTTCTATGTGCATTCTTTCCTTCACGTGTTCAACAAATTCCCCCAGAGCTTTACTTTTATTCTCGTAACAATGTTCATATCTGATAATAGCGATTGCAACAATTGTAGGTCATAAATCGATGGAAAAACAGGTTAAACCTAAGACATCTAAATTTAATTCTTCCCCGTAAAAGTTAGTGGTGGAAGGTCATTTTAATAAGGCTTGGCTGCAGTTTCAGCGACTCATCCACTGTTGATAAGTTTACATACGTAAAGGTGGGTTAAACACTTGACCTCCTATGTTGCATCTTGTTCTGCTTGTCGTGTTCATTTCCTGGTTTAATGCTTGTTAAAGCTCCATTGTAGAGTTGTGTTTAAACCGTCTCTTCTTCCTTTGTAAAGACTTTTGCAATACGGTTCGACTAACTTGTGTGGGTCTTCTCTCGTCCTCCCAGGCCGAGGAATCAACAACCACCCCCAATGACCACAAAACGTTCCTGGATTTCAAGGGTTCCCCATTAGAGTCCAGAAAGGAACTCCCACCTGAAGGGTCGGAAGCAGGACTGCCGTGGGCTCATCCTAAGGAAAGCGGTTCTGGTGCCAAGTTGCACACAGTGCGAGCTTCCTTGTTTGAGAACATTGTGGAGAGGCAGAGTGTGTTCCTGATGGACCAGGATGAATCACCCAAGGATGGCGGTGTGTTCTTCACGAGAGGAAATGAGGAGGAGGAGGAGGAGGAGGATGGATCCCTCGTTACAGCCACCTACAGGGAACCCGTGTCCCCCTCGGATCCGTTCCGGGTCTCGCACGCCTTCGACACTATCCAGGCGGCTGAAGAGAACCGAGCAGTGAGCGAGAGCGTCCCGGCGGCCCAGTGGGAAGACAAGGCCATGACTCTCCGCACCAGGCGCTCGGAACGAGCCAGGCCGGCCGTTCAGAGGGCCGACCCCTCGCCGCGGTACCTCAGAGTGGGGGCTTTGCACAAGTGGACCACTACCAGTTTCGATCAGGGGGAAGGTTCGCATAAAGGGATCTCGCAGGAATCGGAAAGCGAGGGGCAAGCGGGTTCGGAGAAAGACCAGGATGCAGCCGCCCCTAAACGTTTAAAAATGCTGCAGGGAGAAGAGCCGCAGAAACTCAAGGCCACCTACTTCGCTTTGACTGGACATATGCAAGATACAGCATCTCTCGGAGAGGTGGGATCAAGCCTCGCTGGTGCCAATCTGCACTTCAATGATCTACCTGTGAGATCAGCTCTGGGGGGCTCACAGGGACAAATCTATTCAGCCAGGAGGAACCCTTCTCTAGAAGAAGCGTTTGGGCAAATCTCCCCCACTCAAGAGAAGTTTGATGAAGTAATGCAGAGGAATACCGTCCCGTCCATGGAGATCAACTCCCAGATGGAGGAACAAACCAAAGCAGATGTAATGGAATTAAAAAAGACAAAAGAGCCACAGAGGAGAGAAAGACACCTGGATAAGATGAATGAGCACGAGGAGCAAGCACAAGTAGACTTCGAAAGAATGAAGGAGTTGGAGAGACAGCGAGAGTTCGAACGACAAAGGCAAAAAGTGTTTGAAAAGGAGAAGAGAGAACGTGAGGAAATGCGGCAAAGACAAAAACTCGAGATGGAGAAACAGAAACGGCAAGAACTGGAGAGGGAGCGACAGCGGCAAATCCAGAAAGAAAAACGAGAACAAGAGAGGCAGAAAGAGATGGAGATGCAACAGCTCGTTCAGTTGGAGAGGCAGAGTCTTAGAGAAAAGGCTGAGAAGGAGGCCGAAAAATTGAAACAGATGGCGCTAGAGCAGGAAGTAAAAGAGCTTGAGAAAAGAGCTGAACAAAAGGAGAGGGAGATGGAGATGCAAAGGGAGAGAGAGCTGGAAAAACAGAGACAAAGGGAGATGGAAAAGGAGAAGAAACAGCAAGACTTGGAGAGACAGCAGTTGGAGAAAGAAAGACTGAGAAAAGAACAGGAGAACGAAAGGAAAGATGAGTTAGAAAAACTCAAAGAGATGGAGAGACAGCAGCTAGTTGAGCTAGAGAAGCAGAGATCAAGAGAGAGGGCAGAAAAAGAAGCAGAGAGATTAAAACAGATGGCTCTGGAGCAGGAAAGTTTGAGAATAAGAGAGCTTGAAAAAGAGAAAGAAAGACAGCGTGAGTTGGAGATTCAGATGGAAAAGGAGAGGGAGTTGGAGAAAAACAGGCAGAAACAGCTGGACATGGAGAGAGAGCAGTTGGAGAATGAGAGGCTGAAACGAGAACAGGAAAGGAAGAGGAAGGAGGAGTTCGAAAGGCTCAAAGAGATGGAGAGACAGCAGCTAGTTGAGCTGGAGAAGCAGAGACTGAGAGAAAAGGAAGAGAAAGAGGCCGAAAAATTAAGACAGATGGCTTTGGAGCAGGAAGTGTTGAAGATAAAAGAGCTTGAGAAGGAAAGAGTGAAACAGAGGGAGTTGGAGATCGAGACGAGAGAGAGGGAGAAACGGAGGCAGAGGGAGGTGGAGAAGGAGAAGCAGAGGCAGCTGGACCTCGAGAAGCAGCAGTTCGAGAATGAGCGGCTGAGACGAGAACAGGAGAAGGACCGGCAGAGGAAGGAGCTGGAGATGGAGAAACATAAAGCAAAGGAAAAGCTGGAAAAGGTGGAGGCGGAGAAAATGAGGCACATAGCCAAGCAACAAGAATTGGAGAGGCAGCGACTGAAGGAGAAGCAGAAGAAGGAGGAGCAGGAGAGGCTGTGGTTGGAGTCGTCCACTCTGAGACCCAAAGTTCTGAACCTGGACTCTGTCCTCAGAAGTGACCTGCCATCTCTGGCGTCTCCCCAGCACGGCGACGCCTCACCACGATGGAGGGAGCCATATAAACCTGTGATTCTTGACATCGACTCCTTTACATCTCACGCTCAAGGCTCACCGGGCAAAGACTCGCTTCCTGCTTCTGGTATTCCGGGACTAGATGCTGAGTTTGGGGTTCGGTTGCAGCCCATGGCCGAAAGAGACGTCAGCTGGAAAGTTCCGGCGCAGACTTCAGCAAGTTTCTCGAGTCCGGTGTGGACAATGTCCCCTCAGGATCCGTGGGAGCTGCGTCCTGTTGAGATGTCGGTGGACAAACCAGCGATGGAACCCAAGAGAGTGTCCAACAAGCTCAGCCCAGAACTCAAACAAGAGCAGAGGCATCCCAGCCCACAACAGCACAGGCCCGCTTTTCTGGATGAGCCTCTCTTCTTGTCTCCTCTTTCAGGGAAAGAGCAACAATCGAGGAACTCTCTTCATGAACTTTCCCACAGTAGCTTCGGAGAGCAGATCTGGATCCCAAGAGAGCCCCAGCCTCCAAAAGAAAGGAGAGACGCCCACGGCCACAGGAGATCCCACGGATCCCAGGTGAGAGAGACTAATCTGATCAGGCAGTGGCTGCAGATGCAAGGTTTCTCCCAGAAAACTCGCTAAGCCCGGTGGTTGGACGCTAGGACGGTCATTCATCCGGCAGCCCGTTGTGTTTTTGAACTAAAAAAATAGTTGACAGAAAATTTGAAAATATCATTTTATAATTGTGTGTTATTCACACCTGAACGCAGACTATAAAGTCTTAAAAAATGTACACATATCAAAAAGATATAAATAAATAAGCAATGCTTAGCCTGGTGGGGCACAAATAAAGCCTGGTGGCCCGTCAGGCTTATAATTCACTGAGATGGAAGCTTTGAGAGTCATTTTTGGGGTGAAATTCACTCAAATTTAAGTCGATGGCAAATTGATCTGTATCATACATTTGATCTCCAAGGCAATAGATCATAACGTAACATCCCTGTTCTTAGGTTGTTTCCCAAGACTCTTAAATTTGGGTTTTCATTAGCTATGACCTTCAATATTAACAGGAATAAATACTTGAAATATTCCACTTTGTGTGTGTAATGATTCAGACTTATTGAATAAAACATTTTGAATTTCTGCAATAAACCAGCTTTTTAATAAAAAGTTTTGTTCTTTGGAGCATCAAAGATGACTTCAGGCCTTAACTGTAGTCCTTGTTTGTCTGCCAGGAGCTGAATCGGATGCGCTCTCGGAGCATGTCGAGGAGATCGGCTCCTTCCAGCAGCGCCGTGGAGGGAAGTCTCAGGATGAGGAGTCGCAGCGCCCACCGAGAGCTGGACCATCACAGTTCGGTGAGTACGGCTGAATTTAAAAACGAACGTATTTGAATGTGAACACCGTCTCAAAGATCACTATTTTTAGCTCACCAGATGTGAGCAATGCTTTTTTTGTTTGTTTAGTACAGTGTACCTTTGTGCTGTCTGAACACTAAAGGCAATAGTCAATGGAGGTTAATTGCTGCTGAAATTTGCCGAATCGATGACTAACGTCGCAGGCATCGCCTGCGCCTGTGAGCCATTATGGTGTTTGCAAAAGTGGGTCAGGCGCACGCAGCAGCCTGTTCCTCCAGACTGAAACAAATGATTATTAGCCGTATGTTATCAGCGCTAATTTATCAGGAAACTGTCTGCAAACCTTTTGAAGAGAAACGGCCAGTCACGATCATGTGTCCTAAACACTTTGGTGTGAGTGTGTTCCTCTTCTGGTTCCACCTGTTTGACATCAAACCCTGTAGCTGCTGCTTTTTTTTTTTTTTTTTTTTTTGTCCTTATTTAGGTGTCGGATGAGTAAACAATAGCTGCTCAGTTGGAGCTGTTCTCATTACCTGCACACACGTATCAGTCGATTGAAGCCTGCAGAGTGGTAACCGCCCGTAGGTGGGTGGGTTTAGTTTTGCTCTTTGATATGGACACTGTGATCGTAGACTCAGAATGAGGGCCTCTCATGTACTGAGTTGCACAATGACACACAGCTGCGATCCAGAGCTCTGATCAAGTCAACAGCACCATCTAGTGGTTGTGGTGGGATTAAGACTTTATTGTAATTGAGTTACAGGAATTTAGTTAAACAGATTGTGTTGCTTGAATATTACTAACTGTTGAACAAAGAAAATATATTTATTTTTATCTGGTGTATTTTAGCTGCATTAAAGGGATTTCTGGAGATGCCCCTGTCAGTCAGACCAAAATCTGAAAATAGATATGATCAGATATGATTTCTAAAAACCAAAGAATTAGATCAGATTAAAGTGCAGATAAAGGCAAAGGACAAAATGCTTTGATGCGTCTAATAACTTTATTTTCTTTGTGTTTTGCTGGGTTTAACACTACAGTCTCTACTGAAGAACCTGCAGTTTTACTCTTTTGTTTTCTTTCTGGTTTTTTTTTAATCAATACCGGACGTCTGTATTTATCACAGAGTACTACAAAAAAAAAATAATAATTACAAGAATAAAGTCTTAATACTACGAGAATAAGTAGCATTGAAACAACATGAGAGTAAACATGCATTAAGTAATATGAGGAAAAAAGGTTATAGTAATACAAGAATAAACTCATAATATTATTCAGGTAAGTCGTAATATATTGGTAGAATAAGTTCTGCTAATGAAGTATTTTTTAAAGACACCTTCACAAAAAACTATAAATGAATGGATGTATATTGTCTTCTGATGTTATACGTAAGCATTGGTTTTACAAATGGGACGTATTTAATCTTTTAACACTTCAGCATCAAATTACTATCAGGACTATGAAATGATTGTGCAGACTACCGCGTTTATTTTGAATAAAACTAAACAAGCTAGTTACATCAGAACTTGATAACTATATCCAAGCTTTGCTCTTATTAAAGCACAACTTTTTTCTAGTCATTTTAACAAGTTTTTTCTGTCTTTATTCTGAAAATATTATACCTTGTTTGTTGTATTATGACTTTATTCTCGTAGTTTCAACAAAACAAAGACTAAATCTGGCCCTAATCTTCCATTGTAAATATCAGCCAGGAAAGACTGATCAGTGGCTTTTTTGTTTGTTTTTTTTTAAAAAAACAAGCTCTTATTGACTTTTTCCAAACCCCACATTTGGCATATTTATTAGCTCCTATTATATATATTTTTTATTTTATTTTTTTCCCCACCAGGGGGTCTCTTGTGGCTCTAGTGTCCCTTATATGACAGTAGGCTGACAGGAAGGGGGGAAGCAGATGGGGGAGACATGTGGCAAATGTCGGCCAGGTCCGGGAATCGAACCCGCGACGGCCGCGTCGAGGACTGAAGGCCTCCAAATGTGGGTTACGCTGTCCCCTACGTCACCACAGCACGCCCCCCTATTATATATTATAAATCTTATTTTTACTAGCATTACTAGTGATATTATCGCCCATCAGGTCGGATGATTTTTTTTTTTTTTTTTAAATGATGTAGTCAGACGGGTTGCATGGTGACATCAGCTCTTTAAGTGTGGGTGCCTGAAGCTGGGAGTGTGGCAGAGCAGACATGGACTCTGTGCTGAGAGCCCTCCTGTACGTGTGGTCATGCTGTCTGAGTCCGTGGTCCGTCTGGGTAAGTCGCTGATCACTTCTCTTCTCAAAGGGGCTTCACTGAACACATTTACACACTGGAAACTACCCTAAATGTGTGATGGCTGCATCGTATTGCTGGTGTTTGTGGCTGAGATTGTGGCTGAGATTGTGCTGAGTGTTGAGGTCAGAAGACTGAAAGCAGTGAGAGCAGCTGTGAGTCACCGCCAAGTGGATGATGTCAGCAGGAGGACGAGAAACACTGAAACTGAAAGTTGGTTGTGGGGATGTTACGCCCGAAGAAGTTTCATATTTAAACTAGAAATTTTTGCTCATCTGCCATTTAATTCTAATACATGAATCAGAGATGCTCTGATCACAATGTTGTGGCTGACTTTTTTTAAAAATGTTTTATTCTGTAAAGCTTTATGTTGTTTATGATAATCGCTGGATTCCCGTGCAGTCTTGAAAGCTATAGAGGTATTTTTTGTTGTTGTTGTTTTTTTGTTTTCCTTCTTTGGAAATGTGTGGAAAAAGAAAATCTGAATTGGAAATATTAGATTTTCCAGACTTTTTTCCTTATTCTTTTGTCTCAAAGAAACATACCAAAGGTATGGCCTGAAAAAAAAATGAAAGATACATTTATATATTGAAACTTAGTTTCTTTGTCCAACGTGTTAACCAGAAATAAATGCACACTCATCTAGCAATGAACGTTATTTTACTATTTTTGTCTTTGACCTGTTAACGATGATTAATGTGTTAACCATTGTTAACAGGTCAAAAATAATTTAAACGATGGTTAACATGTTAGTGATTAACAGTGATTAATACTAATTAATTAGCACTGCCACCAATTAGCAGTGCTAATTAAAGGAGGCCATCTTTGTGTGTATATCCTAGAAAATATCTCTGATTTCCAAGTTCAAAAGGATGTAGCAGAAGAGTTTTGCTGTGACGTATTCAGCCTTCCTGTTACCTGACTTGTCTTGATTTCTCTCACCCTGAAGAAACCACAAACATGTTATAAGATTTTCCTTTCCTTTTTTCCATTTTCAATTCCTTTTCCTCTTTCCCTTTTTCTGTTTGGACCTTTTTCCCTCTTTTTAAAGCTAACTTTTAGCTGTAGCTCTTTTTAAAAGTTGTTTCTAACTATTCTTCACTTGGTCAACAGCATCCACACTGAAGAGTGTTGTTGTTTGCAGGACATGATGATCTCTTACTATGGTGTGTTCACTGATAAGGGAAAAACATTTTAGTTAGATTTATTAGTGTCTTACTCACCGATCCTTTGATAGAACTGATCCAGTTGGAAATCAACTAGTTCTGGTCACCAGTTAATTTGTTAGCGCCTCTTTAATATGAGATGAAGTGAAAGAGAAAATCTCCTTGTCATGTATTTGTAGCTGTTTCTAAAAAATTAGTTTAGATTCTTCAATTAGTTAACAACCCCTGTTCTTTCTTTATAAGTGAAGTTCTCAGGTTAACGATTAAAACATTCAACATTTCTTTTTATATTAAAAAAGAACGAGTGAAACACAAAATAGGAAATATTTGTATTATTTTGACTTTATATTTATTGGTAGTGTTTTGCTTTACAGTTGTGACAGTAAAAAAAAAAAACAGTAAAAATGTTGGTTATAAAAGCAGTTATGCAGCTATTGGAGCTGTTAGTTTATGTTTTTTGTAAACTGAGAACCATTACAGGTCACTTTCTTGAAGCAAAGCACTTCAGAGAAATCTGATTTCCTGTAGAGGGCATATGTCGAGCTTTCAGAAGCCTTGCTGCTCCCGTTTGTTCAGAGGTTAACTCTGTTAGGTGGACTCGCCCTCTCTGGTATTATGCACCGCAGAAGCCAGCAGCTCATTGGCAGATGCTCCCTGTCGGATGTTTGCATGAGTTTTGACTCCAACTCGCGAGTTAAACAAACATTACTTGCCCTTGGCGATCTTGCCTTTTGTCTGTGTTGTGCTGTCAAACTGGTTGAGCAAAAAGACAAAGAAAAGAAAATCAAATCTCCTTTTCATTTTTCACTTTTCAATCTCTTGACTTCATTCTTCATATTTTCTTTTAGTGATCAGGTTTTACCGCTATTCCTTTTTTTAACGTACTTTGTCCTCTGCTTTCTAATGTTGCTATTATGAAGACACATGTAGATCGTTATCTCTATGTGTGGCTGTTTCCCTTCATTTGACTGCTGCTGAACCCAAGTGGAGTGGCTGAGCACCGCAGAACATACATCACCTCCTCCTCCCCCTCCTGCTCTGAATCAAGAACCTCCCATTCTCTCCCTCTCTCGCTCTCTCTGGATCAGATCCACATTCCCTCTCTCCACCCAGTTTCTCCTTGACAGTGAGTCCTGCAACAATCGGCACAGTGAGCAGGAAACATTGATGTGTTTTTCCTCTTACCTGCCTGTACCTGCCTGCAGAGTAAGTCAAGAGGGGAGCTGAAAGAAAAAGCTGTTCTTTTTTTTTTCCCGATCGGACTTCAACTCCGTTTGCACTCTTTCCTGCTTTACCCGCAGTGGATGCCCTCTGGTTTTCCCCCTGTGGAATACGAATGACTACAGCAGCTTTTCCTTTCGCCACCAGCTGCCTTGCTCGGTTTCTCTACGCAGCTTACATTAGCACTTTGAGGGTGTAGCCTTGCCTATTGGACAGATTTTTCATCTTTGACTTTTTTGTGGGGATAAATAGATCAATATAACCTCTGGGCAATCATTTGATCAGTTGAAATTAAGAGCAGTCGCAGCTGCAGGATCTTTACGGTTGTTACAGGGAGTTCAGTCAAAGAAAAAGAATCTATCTGACAATGCCTCGGTAGTTTACTTTGCGTATTGAAGTCGTGTCTTAGAAACCTGTTGGGCGACGTTGAAGCAGTTGTTCCAGGGCGATCCCACAGAGTGGTGCCCTTCATAACCACTTCAAAGTTCTGGCCCTGTCCAACCTCTGCATGCTCATCTGGGTGCTGTGCCAAGCACATCATACCGAGCGTCGAAATAGACGTTAGAGAACTCTGCAAATTCACTCGGGGCAGACGGCGAGGAGCCTGGACAGCGATGAGTTGAAACTGGAGTCCTGATGGCTCCGGTGGGACTAGACTGTGAAGAGGCCTCGTAGAAGTCAAACAGGGGAGTGTCTCAACCCTGCAACCGTCACGGACCGACTCGCTTTATCTCTGCTGCATCCCCACTCGCCAGACGAGCCCTCTTGTCGTTCCGTCACCTTCCCCTCTGCTGCAGTGTCAACCCTGCAACATGCGTCAGTGAGTGCCTAGGACACCGTCCGTCGGACTGCCGTCTCCTCAGCGCGTCTCGGACTCTGATGAGTCACAGCTGCTGCGGCAGCAAGAGGCACGGTTCAGCTCACGGGTTCGGCTCGGACGCCGCGGGCCGTGATGGAGTATCTCGGGGACAAGCTGTCGGTGGCTCACTCTCAGGTGTCGGGATGGATGGGGAACGTTCGGCGTTCCTTTCATGGGGCGCTCAGCTTCCTCTCTGGCTCGGCGGAGAGGGGAGGCGGAGGTGAGGACTTAGCCGGGGGGTTCAAGAGGACCAACTCCCTGCGCTCTCTGGCCTCGCGTAGCAGAGAGTCCATCCGCAGGTTCTCGCTGCGCAGCCAGCAGCGTCTGTCCTTGCGCAGACGCACAGCGCCCAACACCCCAATCGCCGTAAGACCCCCACTCACTCACACACACACTCAGTTAAAACACAGAGAAGTTAACTTTTGGTTCCTGCTTACAGTAAATGCTGTGGAGAACGTCAATATGACTCAGAGCTATTTAAGTTAACGACATTTTGTCAATATGACAGCAGTTGCATATTCACAAGCTTTTTGATCTTTCACTGAGCATGCCAAGAACTTTTACATCTGCTGTGATCTACTCCACCCTTCTCCTTGTCATCACATATTTTCTTTGCATCTGCTGCTTTCACTGCCACCGCCTCTAACGAAACTTCATCTCTTTCTTACTACTTGGATTGTTGTCATACTTGCAGATAGGAATGCTCTGATTGCAGGTTTCCTGTCATTTGCTGATCATTGATTTTTAAGAAACCAACCTGCTGATTCTGATTTTGGCCAATATCAATGTTTTTGTCCTAAATGTTGCTAAATGTAGCAAGAAAGTCACTGAGTCGGCAACAGTGCTGTGACTTGTTAACTGCGAATGTGCAGTCATGACCCGGTGGGCCGGTCTATCAATCAAACCTCTCGGCCGATCACCGATCTGTCAAAATTAAGAAAATCGGGGCTGATTTATCTGCTGGCTTATTTATTGGTGCACCTCCACATACAAATGCACCGATCAGAGCTTTTTTTTTTTTGTAAAGCTCTGAACTGCTGATACCAAATGTAGTCAGTGGTGATTTTTGTTTAAAATCCGAACCTTAGTCATTCCTCCCATAAGGGTTAAAGGTTTTAACACCATCTTTAGCGTCTTATGTAAGCATTTAGCATAATTAAGCTACCACTGAGATTTCTAAAACACTGCTTTTGCCAGGTTGAAAGCAATTGTGATAATATTTACACCTTCCTGTTATTTGCAGAAGCGTCGAGTTAGTTTGCTCCTTCACCACTGAAACGTCCCAATGGCAGCCGCAAACTGATGTGTCTTTTGGCAGAAAACCACTTTTTATAAACAAACAAGCTGGTTCCATAGCAAGAAATGGACAAGAGGTTTAGCTCTCTCATTTTAAATAGTCTTCTACATCTTTTGTGTGTCTTTAGACTTCATTTTTAAGTACTTTGCTGATGCATTACATTGAGTCCTCCTTCTTTAGTAACAGTTTCCTCATGGAACAGTGGTAGTGTTTATATATGGGATGTTTATTGATTGATATATTTTTTTAGTTTATAACCAAATGGTCACCTGTTAGAGCTGGTCAAGCTAAAATATCATCCAATTTCGTCCACCCAACGATTTCTAGGTGCATCTACCGGCCCTCCAGGTCATTTTGCTTATTAGGAATTGCCTATTGATAGAAAATAGAGAATTACTAATGACAGTTTTGCTTTTATAGTTCCCAGACATATAAAATTTTGTATTTTGGGCTTTCCTTCCTTGGGTTTCATTTCAACTATTCCCTTTGACTGGTCTGTTTGGTGGTATATTTAAGTGAAACTACTGCTCTGCATAAGCTGGCACCTATTTGTTCAACTGGTGCACAACCCAGTATGACTCACAGTTCCTAAAGATAAGTGGTGTTTCCGTGGCTTAGTGTGGCTCTCAGTTATGTCTGCCGTGTCTTAGTTGGTTTTAGTCATGAGCAGCTGTTATTGTTATCTCTGGCCAAAACAGAGCTCCCCATCAGTAAGTGGATAATTTGACAGGGCCAGAGATTCAAGCAAAAAAAAAAAAAATTGCTTACTATTTGGAATGGATCCAATTGTAAGACTTGGAAGTCTTTTTCTTGTCCCATTTTCAGAGAAGTGTTTTGTTTGGTATTAATTCAAAGAAAGACCCTTTGGGTTGTAGTAGTTACACTAACATAACCCTGGGATTTTGATATATGATTGATGTGACATCTGTCTTGTTATCACACTATAAATTATCAAGTATATATGTCAGCCAAATACTTTGACATGAGATACCCAGCTTGGCATGTTGTGCTGTAGATGCATGTCTGTACAAGCGGTAGCTGGTGGAAAACTCTAATTAAAGTCATGGAGCAGAGGAAATGTAGCTCTATGTAGTACAAACAGTATTTAACCTCAAAGTGCAACTGGAAATTTGCAACAACTAATTATAGTTGGATTTAAAGGCTGTGACTGCATGTAAGGGAATGGTGTACTGTTCAGGCTAATCCTGACTATGTCACTTGTTCAGTTTTGGAGCAGGATCTGGACTTTCAGGATTGTCTGAAAGTCCAGATCCGCAATCCTTAAAAAGTCTTAAATTCATGTATCAAAAATCATGGTCTTAAAATGTCTCAATTTCTTTTTTTTTTTTAAAGTAGATTAGTCTTAACCATATTAATCACAGGACTTAAATTTGTCTGTGCAGAACTGTATAAATATTCTGTTGTTTTTTATCACAGGGCTTTTCTATCAGGCTAAAGGTTAAGTCACCCTCAGACATCTTAATTGGCTTCTGTAACTTTAACATTTGCTAACGTACCTTTGCTAGCTAGCTGGATTTTTTTTTGTCTTTCTATGTCATTGATAAGTGCTAATTTATTTCCAGTTGGTGTTATAGGTCTTAAATTTGAGTTGTTTAAATCTGCAGAAACCCTGATGTGATGTGTACTACTTAGTAAGGGTAAATAGATACATTAGCCGCAGTATCCTTAATTTTGGGAATTTGGTAATCGGTCAATATTTAAATGAGAAACCAATCTAATCAACTGATATTATCGACCTCAATAGTCGCTCCACTTTTCCAACTTTGTGACTTGCTATATTTAGCAACTTTTAAGACCAAAAACTTGGTATCTGTAGGTCAGGCAATTTGTGCAGGCCAACTAACTAAAGTTTATTAGGTACCTCATCTGTTAGCATAGCTACCTCACCATCAGGTCTTGCAGTTGTATTTGTATTCCTTGAACTTGCTCACATTTAGTCACATTAATTCACTGACCTTAAAGTAGCACATAATTGAGAAGTGTAAGAAAAATAATACTTTGTTTTCCAAATATTTCTGAACTAATCTGAAAAGTGTGGCTTCCATTTATATACAGCCTCCCTTTATTTTGATACCCATGAATAAAACCTTCCTTGACACACCCTTCCTGTTCAGGGAAAGCGTTGCTAATGTCATTAAGTATCTCATAGTTAAATTATCTGAGAACAGAAAAAGTTTGGTAAATCTGCAACGTGACAAATTTTAAGAAAAAAAAAAGCAGCTCAAGGGCTTCAAGTCCTTCTCGCAGGGCGCTCTGCCTGCGCCTGTACTGTCCTATCATAATCAATAAAGTCAGCTGCTGCCTTCAGAACCTCCAAGTGACAATAAACAACAACTTTATTGGCAAAAACATGACGAACAAATCTCAGCCTGAAGCTAATCCCGTAGTTCAGGTCACCAAAAACAAAAAACTTAAGCCCAGTCAGGTTTTTACATTCTTGCCCTCTGTTCTTCCTAGATACTTTGCTCAACCCTCAGTCCTTTCCTGCACTCACCACTTGTGCTGTTCTTTCCTTATATAACGCAGTTCAGTGTCTTAATGTAACCTCTCCTGTCATGCAGCTAGAATGTCCATTTGTTGACGTGAGATTAGCTTTAGAGGGAGCGGTTGCTTAAAAATGTGGATATTGATTACTGCACTGAGCATATTTTCCAGGTTTAGAGGAAGAGGGAATGGGGGGTGGCTCACTACAAATACAGTGATGTGGCTAAACGGCCTTTCACTACCACTTATAGGCTTGCAGTATATGAGGGTCCAATAATCTATAATCTGGAGAAACTGGCTTGATGGCTCATTTAAAGTAGCTTTGGCTGCTTCACAGAAGCATATAAACACCTTAGCAGATGTTTACAGTTTGCGTTACAAGCTCAGATTAAAAGACAACACTCTTATCTAAAGCTAACACCGCTAACAGGTGCACACACATTCCTCGACGGCGTCATGAACTGGGCCAGGCGCTTGTATCGGCGGTGCCGTTTTCGTGTCAACACATGCATCTCCCTGCCGCTCTCAGATTTAACATCACCGGTCGGGCGCTCGGCGGCAGCGCCCTTCCTTTTTAGATCAGCAGCTGCGTGTTTTCTCACTTTCTCATCGGCTCCCCTTGCAGTCGTTGGATTATCAAACAGAAGTTTCCAAGACCTTGTTCCTGCCCTTCCCTCTGCAGATTGTCAGTCGAGCCTTACCCAGTGATCGGCCCTTTCTCTCCTCCATCCTTCCATTCATCCGCTCTTTGTCGAGCCGTTTTCCTTGACACACCCTTCCTGTTCAGGGGAAGCGTTGCTAATGTTATTAAGGAAAAGCCTTCCTACTGTTAGCTGTAAGTCGTTTGCTGCTGGATATGTCGGTTCGTTGGCCTCCCAAAGTGTTTGCAGATTGTTAAATGCAATAAAAATCTTGTTTTGGGGGGAGTTTGGCTGAGCTGTGGGTGTGTAGATTAACATTGACTGCACAGAAACGGCGTCTAGTTAAAGTTCATCACTAAGGCTATTGTAAGCCCCTTTGGAGAATGACTGACAAAACGTGAAAGATTACAAATAAGCTGCTATATAATGGAGCTTCTCTCCAACATGTTCCTGCAGAGGCAGAGCCCCAACGCTAAGCTGATCAGGTATGGGTGTGCTGGGAGTGTTCAGGTTGAGTAACACAAACACACAGCAGTGGAATTTTTCTATCACTACATTTTTACGAGCTCTCATTTAAAGTTTATTTTCCACCACTGGTGGCAAACTAAAATCCTCGAAAGTATGTTCTAAAAACGAGCCAATCACACCCAGAAGCGCAGCTCTGCTGGTTTCAGAGGCGCAAATGTGAAACATCGAGCGCAAAGAAGTATTTCTGGGCTTCGTGGCGTAAAGTGATTTCACTTTGTCAGGTGTGTGTACGCCGGTGTAAATCTGTGAAGAGGAGTTCCTAACACGTTTGTTAACACCTCTGGTAAAAAAAAAATGAATAAAAATGTTTTGTTTTACTCTAGTTTCATAATGTCAAAAGAAATTAGGACATGTTTTCTCAGAGTGGGAGGAGTCGGTGGTTTATTGCCACTCTGTTTTGCACTTTTATCGTTTCCTGCCAGGAAAAGGTTTCACTGATTTAGTAGCATCCTGCGCCGCTGCTGTTTTTCTCACTATCTTTGAGCTGCTCATGCACCCTAAATTAACATTTCTCACAGTTACACGCTGCCTCACACATTCCTTCTGCTTTTTACCATCTCCCTCGCTCTTGTTTTGCAGTTTTCCTGTGTCTGTTTGCACGCTGGCAGAGAAAACAGGGCATGTATTCATGCAGCTCTCAGAAGGAGCTCACTGATCTGCAATCGGCGGCCATTTGCCCCTCCTGGTCAAGGAGGCCATGTGTGGCTGCAGATCCAGGTGTATCACCTTTCTCTGCCCAACCCTCTGGCTACATCTGAGAGCAGAGGGATTTCCTTTTGTTTCTTGCTTTCCTCTGTCTTTACGTGGGCCGGGGTTATTGGTTCAAGTATGGGCGTGGCTCCCTGAGCTCTGTTTTGGGTTTGAGACAGTATGTCCTCTGTACCAGCTTCATTAAAAGAGGCATGGTTCAGTAGGCAGCAAACACTCACCCTCCCATCTGTCTTTTTGTCCCCTCTCTGGCCTGTCTCCATTAACTCGCCCCTCTATCTATCGTTATCTGCGTTTCCTCTGCAAACTCTCCATTAGCAACATCAAGTTTACGCTGGCCACCGCAAGAGCGCCACCTTTAAACACCCTATCACTTCATTATTCAGAACTCTGTTGTTGCTTCCTTTTTTGATAGACAAACAGAAGTTTGACCTTGGTTTGGCACCAAAAATGTAAATGCCACACAAAAGATAGATTATCAACTGTGAAACTGGAATTTTGAGTTGTGTTTCTACAGATGGTCGTATGTATTGGTTCAGGTCCGTCTCGCTCGCACACCACAGCGTGAAAGATTCTTCATAATGAGTCAAATTAAAGAACATTTCTGTACCCCATGCAGCGAGCTCAGCTAAGGTTTTAAAAAGTTAATGTTTCAAAGTCTTGAATGTTTTCGTGCTGTTTTTAAAGTTTCAAGCCGATACTGTGGCTTTGAGTATCGGCAGATACCGACACTGACCCGATACAATATCAGCAGGAGTCATACATACTTTTATTACCTGTTAGAAGAGGCCTGGTGAAGTGGAATTACACAAACAGAAGAAAAGTGCTAGATACGAGCACTGCTGGATAGAAATGCTGTAGCTGAATGCTTCTGTTGGAGATTTTAGATGTAGGCCGATGCTCATTTTATGGCTCATGTCGATCTAGTATCAACATCGGATCGTGTATCTGGTAATGCAGTGTTGCAACTCCCTGTTTATTATTGCTCATTAGGAACCTAAAACAAAACGTCTAAGCATTTTATTTGCTTGCAACTTAGACAAATTTTGCTAAACATAGGGGCAGTGTAGCGCAAAGCTGAAACCTATGTCGGCCAATCACAGTCCTACAAAACAACCACAACTTCCTGTCAGGAATTGAACATGGTGCTAGCAGGTTCAGGTGTGTGAACATATACATAGGTTGGACTACATTTAAATAGCATATCATAATATAAAGTAAGACGGTGTCATTTAGAAATCATGTCAAAGTGAGTATGCGGCCATATTGGCGCATTACTGTAATGCAGAGACCCCAAATCTCCGTCTTCCCATGCACACATGCAAACACTAACACAGCGTTTTCTCAGATCGCCGCTTTAGTTGGTGTTTTCACAATAGTTTAGTTTAGTTTTCATGTTGATGAAACACCAAAACACATAAAATGTCTTCGTTTTCTCAGATATCCAAGTATTAACTGGACCTAACCTGACAGCAGTGGGATGACTGAATGTCTTATTGATTTTAAAACTATTACTTTTTTAAAATCCTGGTATATTTTTGACAAGGAGGCTATTCCTTTAAGTAACCAAATAGTATTAGTTTGTTGTACTTGTGCTACTCCATAAAAAGCAGAATGGTATGAATGTATAACAATCTGGAAATAAGTGGTGAAAAACTACTGCTGTATTATCTCCCTGTCATGAGACAATAAAATAGAGCTATTTTTAGTCAAGGTTATCATGTTGTGAGAATCTCAGGCCACGCCTTACGTAGTCCTTCAAGTCTAACAACCATGTGCCTTAAAAAAGACTCTAACTGTTTATTAAGAAAGGCTGATGACAGCTACGTTAGTCGCTGTTGGGCACATTTAAAGAGACGCAGCGGGAGCTCAAACTGACTGTCACATTTAGTTTCGCCAAGCTGCTAACCAGATCTTTGTCCGCTGTAAGTATCACTTTTTCCCACCGCACAGCAAAGCTACGTTGGCCAACAACAGCACCCGCGCCACCAGCAGTAACCAAGACAACCAACCCGTTCCGATTATTCTTGGTTCTGTTCCCAAGTCGCAGCGACGTGCCATGATGTGCTCTTCTAGAAGTCCGCCGCAGAGCCACAGGCAGTGGCTCGGATCAGAACATCCGGCTCTAGCTCTTCTTCATCCTCCCATCGCCTCATTCTTCTGTCTCTCGCTCTCGGCTCCAGGTGCAGCAGAAGCAGAGCAGCGAAACGGACTCAGGAACTCCGGTTCGCGACACAGACAGTCAATATGGGACCTGGGAAACAGAACTGCGCACTGACGACAGGTAACACACACTGTCTGTTTGGATTCACCAATACAAGTCATGGAGCAATTAATAAGCCTGTCGCCAAAATCAATTAATCACATGAGAAATTAAAATTAGCTCTACTATTTCCATTCTGATGATTTAGTATTTATTTGAAGGATTTTTTTTTTTTACATAGAGACCTTAATCCATTTTATTTGTGGTTTTTGTTGTAAGTAGTTTTTATTCTGTTTTGTTGTTGTGTTTTATTTTGGCTATTTTAAATTTCTTCCAGTTCCAGTGTTGAGGATTCTTTGCTAAATCAAAAGTTTATTGGTCTTTCAGAGGGCAAACTTGAATTATTATGACGTTGTCAATATATTACTTGAAAATGGTCTCAAAACAGCAATATTGTTTATTGCAGTAACTTCTGGAGCGATTTATTATCAAACTGTTATCCTGAGAGGAGCAGCGATTACTTTTTAACCCTTTAAGGACAGAAGTAGAACAGAAGCGAAGGATCGGAGGATAAAGGGGTTTTGCTAATATTTTTAAGCAAAGACAAAATTATTATGGACTGTTATGTTATTATGTGACATTTTTCAAATCCAGCATGTTCCATGATAGACAGAAGTTGAAAGCTCAAAATAGTAATAAAATGTTATACCTATTTTATACTAACTGAACCACAAAAATGTCTCAATATGTTGTAGAAAATATTGTTAACTTTCATACCACTATTGATGCGTTCTGTAGATTTTGGAGCATCATCAGGTACCTAAAATAGATTTGATTTTGACTACTTTTGGATGTAAATTCAGGCTCCTCCTTTTACTTACACCCTTGTTTGTTTTAATGAATAAATTGGTTTATTTATTATGTATTATGTATGCTGGGAGTTTTTTGGCTTATATAATTTTCCCTGTTTTTCTCCGTTGAAGCATTTTGTTTTAGATATTTATATCTATATTTCTTTATATTTTCTACTCAATGTAATGAAACGCCTCCAATTAACCCTGTCGTTCTGTCCAACTTTAGAAAACTTCCAGGCGTTTCTGTGAAGGAGGTTCGCGCTGTACTGCATAATTTAGAGCAGCCTAATTATGCCATGAATGAAACTTACACACAGAATGTTAAGTTGTAACAAAAAGCCCGAAAACCTCAGTTCAGACAAAGCGATTGAAATGTTGTGATACTGAAAACATAGAAATCTGCTGCATGTTTTTGTTTGTCTGCCCACTTCTGTTGCGAAACCAGAACCCAAGTTCTCTTTCTTTAGACCTTTTGCCTTCTAATCTGCTTGCATGCTTATTAGCGCTCTCGTAATTATTTCCTGTGTCGTGGCAACTGAAAGGATAACAGTTTAAGATGATAGTTTTCATCTATTTAACTATTTAACCTCAGTGAAAATGTGTCTGCAATGTGTTTGGATGAGAAGGATGAGAAATGGTAACAGTTTCTGTTGGTAAACATCAGGATGTGTGGCAGAAGCCTGCCACCATGTGGATCAGTGTTGTCATGTTCAGGGGAACAATTTATGTTAGTTAATACATTTCAATGACAGAAAGTAAAACTCTACTTTAATTAACCATCACGTTCAACAATAGCAGTGTTATATTTTCAGAATAAATCTCAGCAGAGTTACTTGATCAGCTCTTCTAAAACAGAACCGTTATTCACGTTTGACAAGAGAAACCAAACCAAATGAATTGCTGAAACCCACTGAACGTTTACACATTTCACACATTTCACACATTGCAACCATGAACTTTAATGTATTTTGTTGTGATTTATTTAATGTTTTGTGGCTAAAATCTTTAGGCATAAAAACCTGAAAGGTTTGGCGTACATTTTTATCCAGTCCTCCTGACACAACGCTGGGTAGAATCAAAACCATGTAAACATTTTTTCTAACATAGGTTTGAACATCAAGAGATTGACAGTCAGATTGGCTCAATCGTAAAGTCCGGACTTTGGCTGGGACATTCCAACACATAGACATGCTTTCGTCTCATTTTATTGTAGCTCTGGCTGTATGTTTAGGGATGGTACCTTGATGAAATGGGAACCTTTGTAATCTCAAAAGGGGCATTCACACTGCGCCTGCTCAACATTCCTGCAATGGCAAAATCAGGAGCCTTATATTCCTCTTTTCTAGGGTTGCACCAATAAATCAATTTGCTTAATTTTTGGAGACCGGCCAATACTTGGCGACGTTGTTCCAGTGTTTGGTAACTTTTCAGACAAAAAAAAAAAAAAAAGTCGGTATTGGCTAAAATCTGATCAGGTAGTTTAAGGATTGGTGATCGGCCAGAAAACTGCGATTGGTGCAACCCCGACTATTTTCTGCTTTTCTGTCTGTCTCACCTCTTCATATACTCTGCCCACAAATTCATTTTTGCTCGATTCGAGCATCTGCTGCTGTAAAATTTTACATTAGCATGTAAAAGTACTTTTTACATGCTAAAATGTATTTTTTTTCAGCATTTAGTTGCAGCTTGAAACAGTGTCTATTGTCATAGGAACATGCTGCCAAGTAGAGTTTTGTGGTAATTCCTTTTGTGGTAAATTGAAAAACACAGCTGTTTCCAGTAGTTTTTATAACCCTAAGCTTTTTTTTAATTATTATTATTTCTTTTTATTCTGTGGTAGCCTCACACCTGCCACTCCAAGTTCAGAAAGCAATCTCAGCCCCTCACCGAGGAAGCCCACTCCTCTGCCCTCACCAGGCGGTCAGACCTCGCAGTCAGAGACCAGCAGCACCACGGACGGCCCGTCTCCCTCCTCCTCTGAAAGCCAGACACTTGATTTCCCCGAAGTGAGTGTGAACGATCGCTTCATAGCAAGATTCGCATCCCAGCTGTCTGTCTGATGTTTTTCACGACTGCAAAAGCACTTTAATTCTCAATTTTTTATTTTTTTATTTTTCTTTTATCCTCTCCGTACGACCCTGATAATTAGGCTCCAACAACGCTGCTGGACAACAGCGCTCTACGCTCTCGAGTCCAGCTGGGGAAGAAACGAGCCCAGCGCGTCCGGCCGTCCAAGGCGGCCCGGCCGAGCGCGGCGTCGGCTCAGGGAGACGGCGGAGACGCAGACAGCTGGCTGTACAGAGACTCAACAGGTTAGAAAAGAAACGAAGGAAAATGATGCTGCGTGTTTGTTGTTTAGTCGCAACTGTGTGGGGGGAAAAAAGATCAACTGGGATCCGTTGTGGGAAGATAATACAATATTGTCACAACATGGTGACAGTTTCAACAAACATGTAAAAAATAAAGATTTTTTTATAAAGTTATTACAGCTTTTAAGATCAGTAATCAGTCAACTTATTTTATTTGTTGTAAAACTAACATAAAAATGATATGCGTTATAAAATTTACTTTAGAAAAAAACCCAAAAGAAAGTTTGTAACCATAGTAATAAGAATACATATTGGAGAATATACAGTTAGCACACCAACAATGGGGCGACGCAGGTTCTGCTTTAGTGGGGAGGGATTTTTTTAATTTTTGGCCCGTTGCAGCGACCGAGCCTCTTTTAGTAGATGACCATCTGCTGATTGGTGCTTTTGGTTCCGACAGAGGCGAAGGCGGAGAGTAAAAACGACGAGTCTGAATCCGAGGAGCCGGCCAAGCGAGCCGAGCCGGGGCCCGTGGGGCCCGCCGGTCCCCCTCAGCCACAGAGGGTCGCTCTGTTCCCAGGAGTCGACCCTTCTGCTTTAAAGGTGAGCCGGCCGATCAGTGCATCTATCCTGCGTGGATCTATACCGCCTCACTGTTCTTGGGTCTGTAAGTCCTGTTCCATATGTTGTCATGTTACACCTACAAACACCAGTTAGCGTTTTCAGTGGTAGACAAACACCAAGTTGTCAGACTGAAGAGAGCCTGTGAACTTTTGAAGTTTTAACCAGTCAATATTTTTTATCTAAACAATCTTACCAAGTATTTTTGGTCTAGTTTCTTGTGCAAATATCTTGGTACACTTGAGTCATTATTTCACTTATTACAAGACATTTTCCCTTGTTATAAGTGAAATAATCTGCCAGTGGAATTATTACTTTTTCAATATTAAGGAATTATTGACTTAAAACAAGGTTTTAAATCTTGCTGAAAAGTTACATGTAAGTTAATTTTGTCTCATTTCAAGTGAATCCATATATTTTCACTGGAAAGTAGACAAAACAAATACTTGGTAAGACTTTGTGTTTTAGTGGTGTGGCTGTATGTTTGCAATTCTAGTTGCGCTGGAAGGGAAACCTTTGACACGACGTGGTTAGAGAGTTTTTTTCCCTCCACACAATGTTTTGCATGAAGGCCAAAAAGTAAAATGTTGCTCTCATCTTTTCCAGAGCAGCTCCTTCCTCATGTGCGATCTGTCCACTGTGTGGCTTGTGACAAACTGCAAACAGGACTTTTCAATGGCTTTCTTCTTTTGAGATGTTGAAATTAAACGGGGGGGGGGGGGGTTTAATGCAAATACATGTCACACTTTTTCTGTATTTTTAAATATTGTAAGAAAAAGTCTGTGTCATTTTCCTCCCTCCTCACATTCATTCAGTACATAAAATCCCCCATGATATAAATTGAAGATTGTGGTTGTGCATATGGATACTTTTTGCCATAACGTCTGAATATTTCCCCCCTGTCTTCAGGCCCAGCTTAAGAAGAGGGCCGACTCTGACAATCAGACCGACGGTCCGCCTCCCTCTCCCTCCCAGCAGTCTCGCTCACCCAAGTCTCCATTCCTCCCCCGAGCGGCGCGTGTGCTGCCCCCGCCTGGTGGGAAAGAAAACGGGTAAGAAACGCCAGCCGTACCTCTGTCTCTTGTTCCCCTCCACGGCTTTTCTCTCCTGATTATTTATGGTGATTTATTATTGCGCCTCCTGCAGCCAGGAGGACTCCCCGCAGTGGCTGAAGGAGCTGAAATCCAAGAAGCGCTTGAGTCACTATGAGAATGAAAGCTAAGTAAGCAAAGAGGTAAATCGTTTGTTGGTTGTTTTCTGATTATTTTGAGTTCATATGAAATATTGCTGTATTTTCTTTTAAGCTGTATTTTCTTATTCTTTGTGAAAGGTTGCCTTAACAGATGAATCTGTAAGAAAAAGAAGCCTTAACATTGGATCCAGAGAGGAGAAGTGGATCTCCAGCTGCTGATATACAAATTTTTTTTTTTTCCATGAATTACTTATTTTTCTCCCTTTCTGGGTTGCTAAATGTGCATGGTGCCTTTTTTCTTTTTCTTTTTTTAAAACAAAATTGAAAATCTATTACGGTATAAAGGAAAACAGGCAAGGACGACTTCACACTCGAACCCATGGAGGTCCTGCTGACGAAGTCTCTCCTCGGGAGAAACGAGGACGACGGAGAACAAAAGACGCCGCATTTCAGGAGACACTGAAACTCGAGGGACCACGAAGCGGCGCCATCGCCCGCGAGAGCGACAGCACGCGTGCGGGGCGTTCACCACGGTCACACAATCATTGCCATAAGAAAACATTTCAGACAGCTAATGAGGTTTTGAACATGGAGAACAAATCGTCGCCGGCTGACTCGTCAGCGGGAACGTGTCAATAGAAGATGTTATATTTGTACCCGAGAGCTAGTTTTCGAGGAACGTAAACGGTAAGATGCGTCACTACATTAGAGGCTCCTCAGATTTTTACTCTGATACACTCCACAGCCTCAACAGTCGCTGCATATTGTATATAGTGTTTGTTTTTTGTTTTTTTTTGTTGTTGATGAGGGATTGGGGGCTTTTGGACAAGTGGCCTTGCATCTGTCAATCATGCACAAAACAAATCAGCACAAACGCGTTACGAGTCGGCCCGTTTCTCCTCCTCTAACGGACTGAAGCGTAACGGCTACAAGCATCCGATATAAGCCATACCGTCGCCTGGTTTCTCTCACATCAATCATGCGTTTCCAACAGATGTGCAATCGTCCCACTGTTTGGTCCCCATTCGGTTCGCATGCACAATCTTTCCCGTCTCATCAGGCCGGTGGCTCAAACCTCTCGCTATGCTACCTTCTGTGATTTTTATTTTTATTTTTTTCTTGTTTCACTCCAATCAAATGTGAACATTTTTTAAAGCGGCCTCTCCCTTTTTACTCTCCCACAAAGCACTTTTGTCACTTGATGCACTACAGCACTCAACGTCTGCCCGCCTGACCCCCTGACCCCTCGTCTTGTCGGCCATGTCCTCTGTTTTCGTTCGGCTCGCTCGTGGAAATGCAAGCGGAAATGTCGATGGAGGCTTTCTGAGTGTTTGAGCCTGGTTTTGGATATATGTGAAATTATTTTGTTATGGATTTTGAGGGGTTTATTTTTTACGTTTTTCTTTTCTTTTTGTTTTTTTTTTTATTTGAAAGTATCTTTATTACACTCTGAGTTGTACTGGCCAGTGTCCTAAAGCAAATAAATTCTTAATAAAACATTTACTTGACTTGATTTAGAGCCCCAGCACGACTTTATTTTGTCTGTGGATGTTTGTTTTCCCAAGATCTCCCAACAGATTTTGTTTTTGTTTTTGTGGAAATACTTTTGAAAAGTGAAAGTATGTTGATTATAAATAAAAAGTAGGGATGTACTAGAAATGTTGGCAGATACTGATAACCGATATTATTTCTGTTATGGCCGATAACCGATATTCACCAGTATTATACAAACATTAAAATTGGGCCAGTTTCACTTATCAGACTGATACGATATGTTAAATAGCTAACATTGGCCGATACCGACGTTGCTGCCGATATATCGTGCATCCCTAATAAAAACTGATGAATGCATTATGCAATGCGAATGCATTGTGTTTTGTTTTGCATAGTGAGAGTAACTTCACTGTCAATGTATGAAAGCACCGACTCCCTTCTGATCTCTGCACATTACACAAACTCAAAGATCAATAAACTTTAAATTCTAATGAACATTCAACGTTTGAACGGGAAGACATTTTAAATAGCCAAAATAAATAAATAAAATGAATTATGAAGTCACCATAAACAAAACTGTCCTTCAAAAACGGGGCCAGTTGAGACCACAGCAAAAGACTGAAGACTTGTGTCGTCCAGTCTTTGGCAGAAAGAGAGAAAAGAGAAAAACAAAAAATCATGCGATGCACCAATTTATTGTCTATTGAGTCAGGTTGACGTGCAACTCCTCCTCCTAAAGGTCAGATTAGTTTGACAAATCAGTCGACCTTTCAAAGACAGAATTGCACAAGGATTGGCTTTCTTAAGGAAAGACTTCTAAAGGAAAGCAGTTGCTGGATTTTATTTAGGGGCATCGGAATTGGTATTTAATTAAGATCCTTAATTGTAAAAAAAAAAAAGGCTAAATCTATGTTTTTTTTTCTTTTTGCAACCATTGGCTCCTTTGTTTTGGTCGCGCTTACTAAAATATGCTGAAATGTCTGTCTGTAACGTGGTAAAATATGAAAAGTGGGGTTGATGAAGTTGGGATGCGGGGAAGCCTGCGTGTGTGTTTGTGCTGAGCAGGCCTGTTTGCTGAATCCTCTTGGCTCTCTCTGTGTGCGCCCACACACAGAGGTCGCTGGCAGCCCGGGCGGCCGGCTGGCAGGGCGGGCGGACGGGCAGGGCAGCCCGTGCCAACACAGCTGCCTATTGAGAGGCAGCGTTACGGACACAATGTGAGCGACAGACTTGCTGTATCAACAGCTCCCCCTTTTCTGCTGTTGTGGCCAGAAATAAGCCATAAATACCCCCCCCCTCTTCGTCTCTGGCCTCTAATGGCTCGACCCCTCCAAACACCGAGTGGCACAAAAGCAGAGGGACGCGACCACTTCCTTTCAGGCATACCAAGGTAAAAAATAAAATGAATAAATAAAAATCGTTGATCTGGACGACGGGGATCAATAATATTGGCTTGTTATCTGCTGGGCATTGGAATTAGAGGGTGTGACAAGAACAACAATCCAGCTTTGGATTTATTTATGGATAGTGACTATCCATGGTGTCTAGTTACATTTACTCAAGTTACTTTTTGGAAGGAAAAAAAAAAACAACCTTTGGGAGTATTTTTACTTCGCTGTACATTTTTTTTTTACTTTTACTTGAGGATTTTTATTATGAAGTATTGCTGCTCTTGAGTAAGATATCTGGATTCTCTGCCCAGTGTGAGTAACTTCACTGAATGGAGAACAAGCTGGTTTTAACCAAGTATAACTCACCAGACGCACACACCTGCAGTTTCTGTTTAAAACTCTTTACCCTTAAAGAAACTGATTTGGAAAACGCGTCGTTTGTCTGATTTTGTTATTTTGTAATCATGTCATTTCTTCTCTGTCTGTAAGATACCAAAATTTCCAAACAAATTTATATTTCCGGGCTGCCTGATTATGTAATTCCAGTACTTGAGTATTCTTCAGTAATTTCTTGGATGGCTACATTTTACTGTTACTTGAGTAAAAATAGGTTGAAGTCGGCCTACTCCTACCTGAGAACAATTTTTGAGTGTTCTACCCAGCTCTGCTCATAAAGGACAGTCAGAAAACAGTTCCTGACAGAAAGCTTCTCTCCTGATGCGTCCATATCTGTCGCTGTGTGACCGCTTTATGGATGTTGCTTTGTCCGTGTGTGCGCTGCTCCCACACAGTGGAGGAGCAGTGGATCGGGAGGATGTCGGAGCACCAGAGCGCCCCGGAGCAGCTCGCTGCTGGGAAGAGCCAGGGTGGAGCTGGAGCCGCCTATAAGGTACCGCAGCAGCTGTCTGCGCACAGATTAAACCTTGTTTGTCCAAAATATAACTACTATTATCTCCAGTTGTGTTTAGACATCTATGAATAAAAATAAAGTGCTCTGCAATGACACAAAGTTCTTAGCAAGTATTTTTGGTCTAGTTTCTAGTACAAACATCTTGGTACACTTGAAATGAGGTAAGACTAACTTAGTAGTAACTTTTTAACAAGCTATCAGAGCTTGTTTTAAGTCAATAGCACCTTGATATTGATGTAAAAGGTCTTGTTCCATTGGCAGATTATTTCTTGTTAAAAGTGAAATAATTTGCCAGTTCTTTTTAATCAATATTAAGGAATTATTGCCTTAAAACAAGCTATACATCGCTGAAAGGTTACTCGTAGGTTATTTTTGTCTAACTTCAAGTGTGTGCTAGAATATTTGTGCTAGAAACTGGACCAGAAATGTTTGGTAAGAACTTTGTGTTTGTTCAGTGTAGCTTTAAAAAAAAAAAAATCACCGAGATGGAGAGAACGCAGTGGATTTGACACAATGAGAAAGACCTCTGAATGCACATTTCTGTGCAGGTGGTGGTGTTTGAGTTTGAAAATTTCCAGGGCTGTAAGGCGGAGTTTTCCTCAGAGTGCAAACATGTGACGGAGAAGGGCCTGGAGAAGGTCGGCTCTTTGATCGTGGACTCAGGGCCGTGAGTAATGCTCCATCCAGTCCCCTTGAAAAACCTCTTTGCTGTATTACGCGGTCCAGTTGACGAAGTTAAACCCCACTTTCCCACCTTCACACCTTCCACCGGTTTCTGTTGCTCAGCTGGGTGGGGTATGACCGACACGGGTTCACAGGAGAGCAGTTTGTTCTGGAGAAAGGCGAGTATCCACGCTGGGACACCTGGACCAACAGTCAGCGCAGCTTCTCCCTCCTGTCGCTAAGGCCGCTTAAAGTGGTGAGTGACGCGTTTCAGGTTTGTTGCGTAATTCTTCCTACCATAGCTGTGCTGCTTTGTTGCTGTTTTGATTAGTTAACAATGACTGGAGACATTTGTTTCTGCTGTTTAGGATAGCGCTGAACACAAGCTCCACCTCTATGAAAGCCCTGGCTTCACCGGCAGGAAGATGGAGATTGTCGATGATGACGTGCCCAGCTTGTGGGGCCACGGTTTTCAAGATCGGGTAGCGAGCGTCAAGGCTCTCAAAGGAACGTGAGTTTTTTTCAGAATCTCTTATAATAATGGCTTTATTTTTGTTTTTTCTTTTTCACTGATTGTAACTATTTTGTTGCTATAGTTTGTAACTTAGTGCCTCATTGGAGGGAGAGGATGTTTTTCCTCAGTATTCCTTGTTAAAAATGTTACAGTCTCAGAAGCAGCCTAGCTGTTTTCCACTCCACCATTTAAAGCAGGAGTGCTACATGGGCTAAAATCGTCAGTTCAAGTGTTTATATAGGTATATATATATATAAAGTGTTAAAATAATGTTTCCTCCAGTTTGCTTCTTATTCTGCGTTTGGCCAAGTCAAAATATTTAGTTTGTTTTCTGCTAAAATAAATAAAAAAAACAACACTTGCTGTATTTAGCATTTGTTTTACTAAAACAGATTTGAGTCCACCCAGGTGTACTTTAGAGTATAAGTCAATGAGTAAATGAGTCATATGCTAGCTGCTAATGAGCCATATGCTAGCTGCTTTTGGTCTATTTGCTTATTATGTTGCTAGCAAGCCAGGAGCTAGCCAGCAAGTATTAGCAGCTTGTTACCAGCAGCTTTAATAACCTTGAGTTGTAGAGTGCAGTGAATGAAGATGTTTGCACCCTATATGGCTGATAGAAAGTAGAATATAGGAGATTATATTTCATAGAATATATGAGATTATATTTCATAGAATATATGAGATTATATATGAGATTATATTACCAAATTTATGACCCATGATTAACGTATTTGAGGCCAATTTACACCATCTTTAATGAATTTAAGACATGTTAAGTCCCTGGTTTTAGATAAATAAATTTACGAGTTTTTAAGAATTTTAAGGATGCCTCACTGCCAAAGAGCCCAAGGACCGGCTCCTGTCTGAGGTGTTCCCAGGAGCGAACCCCTGCGTGACTCCTTTTGTCTTCGTCCAGGTGGGTGGGCTACATGTACCCAGGCTACAGGGGCCGCCAATACATCTTCGAACGAGGAGACTTCAAACACTGGAACGACTGGGAGGCCCCCTCTCCCCTGATCCAATCTGTCCGACGTGTGCGGGACATGCAGTGGCACAAGAGAGGATGCTTCATCATTCCTGACCCCGACCCCACTCCCGCCCCTGCTCCCGGCCCAGATCCTGATCCGGCTCCTGCTCCGTCTCCGGCTCCTCCTGCCCCTCCCGCGACCGGCGGTGGCCAGCTGAGCTAGATCCTCGCCTGCCCTCTCAAACTCCAGCTCTGCCCCAAAGCGCCGGCCCTCTGCCCTCACCTAACCATGGCAAACGCTACTTGTAGCCAGTCACGAGTGCCATGTGTGGCAAATAAAGGTTGTTTGACCTGAAATCCGTTGGTGATGTTATAATTGTGTTGCAAGTTGGACATTTTATTAAGGTTTGCAAAAATAAAAAAATAAAAAATCCAGAACATAAATGTAAAATTGGCCTCTATTTAAAAGTAATTTATACTGTAGATTTGGAGATTTATTTTTTTTCTTTTCCATGAAGTAAACCACAGTTATGTTTCAACTATGTTTGCTTTTTAAGCCCCATGTGCTACTTTTGGTGACTGTTTTCCTATTTTAGTCTGCTGCATCAAATCTCATCCAGTCTTAGAAGCACATGACTGATTCAGTGAATATGTGGATATACAGCAACGGAAATGATGTCACGCTGTATGTATGCTTGCTATTAAAATAGAGTACACCAATTTCCCTGCCATAGGCGTCATTGTTCATTTTAAAGTATATGACTCTCAGCAGAAACTAGATATTTACATAAAACGTGACAATGTGAAAGGACACGACCGTTTTAGTCCTCACTGTCGACAATTGATCGGACTAACCCTTTCTTGTTGTAAGTCAGCTAGGATTACCAAACTTACTTATATTTCATAAAAGCCAGAATGATTAGCATTTCTAATATGTTCATTCTTAAATTTATATAAACTAGAATTGCTACTCCTTTTGGGAAAACCCAAATCTTGATGTCAATATTTTGTAAGTGTTTGATTAATTAGAGATTCTTTTTTTTTTTTTTTTTTACAAAAAAGAAGTCTTGCATGCACAAGTTTGGATTTATTGTGGTTTTTGTATAATATGCATATGGGTCATAATTATACATATGGGCACAAATGTAACATCCACCTCCATCTATACAGCATTTTTCAGCTTTTGCTTTGTCGTCACATTTTTCATGTTTTCATTCTCACATGTTTCAGGTCATCAAACTATTTTTTCAATTAAACATAGATCAGTAAATATAAAGATGATGATTTCATTTACTGATGGGGAAAAGCTATTTAAACCAGTCTGGCCCTCTGTGGAACATGAACTAATCCACTTTTAAAATCACAAATTAACTGGAATGAAAAAGTGGTGGATTTTAAAAAAAAATCTGAGTTTATGGGGCATGATGTGGTGGCGCAGGGGGTTAGCACGCCCCACGTTTGGAGGCCTTAATCCTCGACGCGGATGTTGTGGGTTCAACTCCCGGTCCCGACGACCTTTGCCGCATGTCTTCCCTCTCTCCTCACCCCCTTTCCTGTCTGCCTACTGTCACAAAAATACGATCCACTAGCGCCGCAAAAACTCTTCGGGGAAAAAAATGGGAAAAAAATATATAAATCTGAGATTATTCACTCGTCACACTTAGACTAAATTACTACCAGATCTTGACTCCTAAGAACATGAAGAAAGCCGTAACATTTCAAAAAGCATCCCGTAATGCTCCAGTCTTCGGGAGCATTATGGGACGATGCACATGACAACGATGCACATGACAACGTTGCACATCGTTGTCATCGACTGTTCAGGCCAGTTTGTGATTTGCAGACTCGGGTTTCGCTACAGGACGATGATACGAATAAGTCTACATTCCAATGTCCCAAAAATGAAAATATGAATACTGTGAAGTAGTCCAGGCTTTGGCCAAGTCAAAGCCTGAAGTCTGATGTGAATTCTGCAAGGAAGATGTAGAGTAAAGTAATATAAAAAACTCATTGCCAGTTATCTGAAATGCCTGGAGGAAGTTGTAGTTGTTGCCACCAATGATGACACAGTCAATTGTTAATTAGGGGCAATTACTTATTTTCTTTTTTACATAGTTGGTTTGTATAGTTTTTTTTTTCTCATAACATTTAAATGCAACAAAGAAGCAAAAACAGAAGTAACTTGTAGCTCTTAACACTCATGAAAAATTGGACTGGACTGAAAAATTAGAACAGACAAATCAGGCTCCACGGTGCCCTGACCTTCATCTCGTTGAAAACAGGTGGATATGCTGCACCTAAAACCCAGGTCTGTCTAACAAAACCAGCTTAGATGAACTCTAAAAATTCTGCCTTGATGAACAGCAACATTTGAAGAGACATTAACAAAATACAGATGATGCTGTCGGTATATGAATAAATCAAATCAAATTTTATTTGTATAGCACATTTCAGCAGCAAGTCATTTCAAAGTGCTTTGCATCAAATCAAACACAAAAACACAAAGTGATGCAACATAGAATCAAGATTGAAAACAAGACATAAAGTCAAGTTCCATCAATAAATTTGCAATTGATTACGTTTCAAATACAACTCTAAACAGGTGGGTTTTTAGTTGAGATTTAAAGGAAGTCAGTGTTTCAGCTGTTTTACGGTTTTCTGGAAGTTTGTTCCAGATTTTTGGTGCATAGATGCTAAATGCCGCTTCTCTTCATTTCTGGGAACGCAGACCAGAACCAGAAGACCTGAGAGGTCTGGAAGGTTGATACAACAGCAGCAGATATTTAATGTATTGTGGTGCTAAACCATTCAGTGATTTATAAACTAACAGTATTTTAAAGTCTATTCTTTGAGCTACAGGGAGCCAGTGGAGGGACTTTAAAACTGGTGTTATGTGCTCTATCTTCCTGGTTTTAGTTAGAACGCCAGCAGCAGCATTCTGGATCAGCTGCAGCTGTTTGATTGATTTGTTGGACAGGCCTGTGAAGACACCAATAATCAATGCGACTGAAGATAAACGCAGGGATGAGTTTCTCTAGATCTGGCTGAGACATTAGTCCTTTAATCCTGGAAATGTTCTTCAGGTGATAGAAGGCTGTCTTTGTGACTGTCTTTATGTGGCTCTGAAGGTTCAGGTCAGAGTCCATCACTACTCCCAGGTTTCGGGCTGATCGCTGGTTTTTAGTTGTAATAACTGAAGTTGTTCACTGACTCTAGATCTATAACTCTAGATCTATAACTCTAGATCTATAATTCTAGATCGTTCCTCTTTAGGTCCAAAAATAATAACGTCAGTTTTGTTTCTGTTCAGCTGGAGAAAGTTTTGGTACATCCACACATTTATCTGTTCTAAGCATCTGTTTAGTGATTGGATGGGGTCAAAGGTCACCTGGTGACATCGTAATGTAGAGCTGTGTGTCATCTGCATAGTTATGGTCGCTAATATTAATATAAAGCGGTCCGGAGCAATACATCAACTTTTTTGAGTATGATCATTTTTAATTTCCTTATTTATATCCTCTTTTTTTCTATTTTCAGTCAAATTTCTCTTTAAAACATGTTCCCTTTCATTCTGTAAAGTTTTTACTGTAGTCTAAATTCAGATGTCACTGTAGTGGCAAATCACATAACTACTTGAGGTCATACAAACAAAATGTACTAATAATAATTTTATGATTGTCAAAAATAATAAAAAATCAGCCAGAAAGAAAAATTGTGACTGCTAAAATTCTGAAGATTTATTTTGGTTTGCTTCAGCTTCATCATCCGCAACGATCTTTGTCACGACTTTGTGGTCACCAGAATCAAACATGCTGCAATCTTTTCCGACCTAAATGCAAATGAGGTGTTTAAAGAGACTATACCAAAATCTGTCAAAAGTCCTCATGCCAGCTGATTATCTTGACTCTTGTACCTCTTGTGACGTCATTGATCAAACTTAAACACACAGCCGAATTCCCAGTGTTTTCTTTGTAGCGGCCTTTAAAAACGTTACGTTTTGTGAAGTCTTGGAGTGGAAATCTATGCTACCATACCCAGCTGTGTTTTTGTTTCTGTGTTGGATTGTTGGTGAAATAAAAAATGCATAAAGTAGATTATAACAAAAAAAAAAGGTAACGGTGTTACGACAAACACTCAGATGACGTGTTTTTTCTTTTGTAGTTAAAATTATGGAAGTAAATATGTGACATCAGGATTTGAATAAAAAATGGAAGGAATCTGAGAGAACATTCATCTTGCTCACCTATTTTCTGACAACATTCAAATTGCATATCCACTTTCTTTTTTCTTTTCAGTTTTTTTTTATTTTTTACCCTGGATAACAAATCATAAGAGGCGCACAATTTCGGATATCTGTTTCCACTGCGTTCCCCCTGAGCTTGAACCTCCACAGCACAGTAAAACCCGTCTTTTCCTATCTTTCTCCCGCTCATTGTGGCTGTGGGACTCTTGGCACTGTTTGTGCTGAATCATGTGGATATCAAACAATGACTGGCTGGACAAAACTGACAAGTAATGAAATAACTTTGTGGGAGGATGACCCTCTGGGGTTGGTTGGGTGGGGTGGGTTGGAGCTGCAGTGTGAGGGTGGGCGGTGGTATACAGTGACCCCCTCGTTGTAGTCGGGTTGGCCTATGGCAGGGCGATCTGCTGGCTGGCTCGGCCGCTGTGGGTTCTGTTGGCAGATTTTCCCCCCCTGGGCGTTCAGTATATATTGAGCCCCCCGTGCCGACACAAACACACTGGCACCAACAGGTACTGGTAAGGGGTTTGTGCTCATCATGCCCATTTTTATTTCTCATAACTATTTACAATTGATTGCTTGGATACTGTCTATAGCTATATGTCCGGTGTTTCTTCTCTTTTTTCTTTTTTACATATTTTATACAAAATATGCCTAAAAAGATTTGTTTCTATTTTAAATGTGAAAAAATATATATATCAGTATGGACTAGAATCGGTCGCATTATAACACTGTCAGTGTTTCCTTACAGGTTTATCCTTGCCAATCTGTTCACCATGGCCACAGATCACCAGATCCCTGCATCCAAGCAGCAGCAGCCAGGAAGCAGTGCGTTTAAGGTGAGAGGAACGCATGTACAACCAGCACTGCAAAAAAAAAGAACACACAACGTCTTACCAAGTATTTTTGATCTAGTTTCTGGTGAAAATATTTTAGTGCACTTGAAATGTGACAAAACTAACTTACAAGTAACTTTTCAGCAAGATATAGGAGCTTGTTTTAAGTCAAAAGTTTCTTAATATTGATGAAAAAGTACAAGTTCAACTTTTGTTTTGGCCCGTGCGATGCACAGCTCGTCATCTACGAGCAGGAAAACTTCCAGGGCCGCTGCCATGAGCTGACCGGGCCCTGTAACGACCTCCAGGAAGCAGGCGTGGAGAAAGTGGGCTCCATACTGGTGCTGTGTGGACCGTGAGTATGTTTCAGAGGCCTGCATAAAAAATAATTAGAGCGCAACAGACAAAACGGAGGACTGACGTGTGGCTGCGTCTCTTTCCTCCGTCCTGTCAGATGGGTGGGATACGAGCAGGCCAGCTGTAAGGGGGAGCAGTATGTGTTTGAGAAGGGGGAGTATCCTCGCTGGGATTCCTGGACCAACAGCAGGCGTAGCGACACCATTGTTGCATTCCGCCCAATTAAAGTGGTGAGAAAACACAGAACGCATTTTTAGTTCACCTCATCATCATCATCATCATCATCATCATCATCATCATCATCATCATCAGCCAGCTGCCCAACATGATGCTAGACTGTCTTGGCTGATTTCTTGCTTTCTCTCTCTCTCCCTCCCAGGACAGCCAGGAGCACAAGATTGTCCTTTACGAAAACCCAAGCTTTGCAGGGAAGAAGATAGAAATCATAGATGACGATGTTCCCAGCTTCCACGCTCATGGCTACCAGGAGAAGGTGTCCTCTGTCCGGGTCCAGAGCGGCACGTAAGTTTCTATTCCAGACAGATGATGATGATGATAATGAGTGACTTGGAAAAAAAAAAATCTGAATAGTTTCACCTCTGACATGCAATTTCCTCCTCATGCCCCAGCTGGGTTGGCTATCAGTACCCAGGTTACAGAGGCTTTCAGTACCTGTTTGAAAAGGGGGAGTATAAGGACAGCGGCGAGTTCGGAGCTCAGATTCCCCAGATCCAGTCAGTTCGGCGCATCAGAGACATGCAGTGGCATCAGAGGGGCGCTTTTCACCCCGTCAACTAAGCTTGTGACTCTTCCCTGTTGTGATTTCTGTCTCTGAAAGCCTTGACCCCCATCTAGCCGCAGCATCTTTGAATTTCAGCTACACCATTCAGCATTTGTTATCTACTGCAGCTGTTGTTGTAGCAGTGGCATTCTTTGGAGCAAACTAATAAAACCTTGTTGCTTAACATTTCCCCCTGGTGATGTGTTTTATTCCCATTCTGTAACTTAGGAGTTAGTTTCATCTGTGAATTTGAAGAGAAACATCACAAGTATGAACAACGCCTTGGAAACGTATTCAGGCCTTTTAAGCTTGTTGAGGTTGTGTCTCTTTACAACCACAAACTTCAGTCTAGTTTGTTGAGATTTTATGTGAAAGACCAATATAAAGGAGAAACATAAATCTGAAAAGTGCCTTCATTTGATGAGACTTTATACAACAACCGAGTGTCTTCAGTCAGAGGCTTCTTTAGAGACTTTTTTGCACTTATTGCATTTACTTCGTTTTATTGTATATAATATATGACGGACTTCCTGTTTTTGATTTAATGCTTTTATTTTGATAAGAAAGCTTCCGCTGTTTATAGAACTACAGTTTAACGACAAAAGGAACGGAAAACAAGTTTGCAACAAGGTTGTAAAATTTATCTCGTTATTAGCAGCCCCTTTGATAGAGGTACAAGGTATGTTCATTTTGTAAATAAGAACATTTCTTTTATTGATTGGTCGGAAATGTAAATTTGTTTTATTGTATACAAACACTAGGGCATAGCTTTGACTTAGAGTTGATATTTTTGGTAGTGAACATTATTTTTAGTTGATACGTCACAGTTGTAAGAGCGTGATTTTGTAGCTTACACTGTCTTGTGTGTGTGTGTGTGTGTGTGTGTGTGTGTGTGTGCGTGCGTGTGTGTGTGTGTGTGTGTGTGTGTGTGTGTGTGTGTGTGTGTGTGTGTGTGTGTGTGTGTGTGTGCATACAGCTCTTACGGTGAAACTCAGCGTTTACTCCCGATAAACCTCACTGTTCATCAGTAAAGCCAAAATCCTTCATTTGAGGGATTGTCTGCTACAATGGTTTTGAATTAATGCTAAAGTCTGCAGCCAGATTTCTGTCCATAAGAGAAATTACCCACTGATGTCCAATGATAACCTCCGACCGATAGGATGCGCTGCAGGGCTTTTCGCCCCCGCTTGCTTTTGCGTAAGGAGAAACATGGTGTAGCTGCATTGTAACATGCGGCTCTTTTCGTTTGTCAGAAACGGTTTCTGATAAGATAAACGTAGGTTCCAAGACGTTTTTCTAGTGTTCCTGGTTTCCACGTCTCTTGTTCAAATCTCGTCTTACATAAAACGTCGGTATGCAAAAGTTACATTTTTAAATGTGTATTACGTTAGCTAGCTAGTGAAATGTCTTTCTGGCGTTCACGTTGGCCGCTTTGGTTTTAGATTGGGCTTTAAAATACACAGAACCATTAGTTTTTAGCGCTTTTAACACCTTTCTTCCTCCCGTCTTTATTGCTGTAAAATGTATCTTATTTAATGAGCTAACATGAGAACAGCACCGCAGTTTAGCCCCGCGAGGTTCTGCCATTCATTACACATCGAAAACTTAAAGCTGCTGGGTGACTTTGTCCATTTTACATCTTGATACATTTGACAATCCAATCCTGAAATGCAATATTATGAGATAAGATGCACTGCATTCTGCCACTGATAATGTCATACAATAATGAAAACGTTTTTCATTTCAGAATGTAGGTTCTTTACGAACTACATGAATCCAGTGTTGCATATTTTTGTCAGATGTTTCTGTAATATACCATAGATCTATATTAACTTGTTGCACGTTTCAGAGAAACAAGTTAATGTGAGATTTTAAAGAGTCTTCTCACTGTGTTTGCCTGCCTGCTGCCCTTCCTGAGCTCTGCACTGGTGGCTGCCCAATCACTTAGTCCAATCCTCCTCTTTCTTGGCACGTTGAAAAAATGCTTCTCAACAACTTACTTCCTCGAAGTTCTTGAAGATTTTAATACATAGTTGATTTGTGATCTTAGTGGCAGCTATATTCTTTATTTAAAAACAAAGCACAAAAGACAACATGTTTTTTTTTTTGGAGGTTGCCATGGTTGAAAGAAGGAGGATTTTTAGCTTTGCTCCCTTTCTGCTCTTCCAGTTTAAATAAATGGAAGAGCTTATGAGGACACTTCCTGTGTCCTTGTGAGTTCAGTTTCTTCCTTTCTCATCTCTTAAATCAAATTTGTCAATATTTCCGCAGCCAGGATGCCTGTCCTGTGCAGCAGCTGCTCCGAGAAGCGCGCTGTGCTGAAACGTCCAAAAACCGGCCACTCTCTGTGTAAGGCGTGCTTCTTCTGGGCGTTTGAGGAAGAGGTGCATCGGACCATTGTGGCGGCAAAGCTCTTCAGACCCGGGGAGACCGTTGGCATCGCCGCCTCGGGTGGAAAGGACTCCACTGTGCTCGCACACGTCATGAAGCTTCTGAACGAGAGGCACAGCTACGGACTTGAACTCATGCTCATATCCGTGGATGAGGGAATCACCGGTTACCGAGACGACTCCTTGGAGACGGTGAAGAGAAACCAACAACAATACGAACTGCCGCTGAAGATTGTCTCGTACGAGGAGCTGTACGGCTGGACGATGGACGCCATAGTGAAGCAGGTGGGACTGAAAAACAACTGCACCTTCTGCGGGGTGTTCAGGAGACAGGCGCTGGACCGAGGAGCCGTTATGCTAAAAGTGGACAAGATTTGTACAGGTAATCTGGGTCAGTGGGGCGATTTACTATGAGTAGCTCTCAACGTTTCTACACAATCTTAAATGTGTAGAATCTTAAAGTTTCTACACAAACTTAAAAATGAGGATGTCTGCGCTTGATCCTTAAAAAAAGTAATGTATCTAAAAAATTAAGGCCTTGAAATGTCTTAAATTCATTTTAAAAAAGTACATTAATCACAGGTCTTAAATTTTGTCGTGGCAGGACTATAATCTCATATGAAGGTTTTTTTTTTTTTTTTTTTTTAGCAGGACTCTTAGACAAAAGTACATTCTAATATAACCTTGCTTGTTAGCTTTTTTTGCATAGGTATTTGCAATTTTATTACCCTTTTGGCTAGGTGCCTTCTGTGCAATAAAAAACCAAAACTTTTAAGCTTGAAATTTCTGTTTTTGCTATTCTTGATTGTAGTACAGTACAACAGGACAGCCCATCCATCCCCTATTTTTATAGTTGTTCATTTATTTGTATGCATTTATTTGTAGGTATTTAATTAAAGGTGGCATTAAAAAGGTCTTAAATGTATGTTGGTGAAACTTGATACCTTGTAAATAATTATAAATTGCCTGAATTTCTAAAAAGGACAGTAAGCAGTGAACACTACAAAGCGTGTCTTTAAATAACGCTATGTGCTTTCTTTTTCTTCTCAGGTCACAATGCCGATGACGTGGCAGAAACGGTTTTAATGAACATCTTGCGTGGGGACATAGCTCGTCTACGTCGCTGCACCGCCATTTCCACAGCCAGCGAGGGCGACGGAGTCGTGCCTCGCTGCAAACCCCTTAAGTACGCCTATGAGAAAGAGATTGTCCTGTACGCCTACTTTAAGAAACTGGACTACTTTTCAACAGAGTGCATATACTCCCCTAACGCCTATCGAGGCTACGCAAGGACCTTCCTCAAGGACCTGGAGAGTATACGGCCCAGCTCAATAATGGACATCATCCACTCCGGTGAGAACCTGTCTGTTCGCGAGGGGGTGAAGATGCCGGTCCAGGGGACCTGCAGCCGCTGCGGCTACATCTCCAGCCAGGTGCTCTGTAAGTCATGCGTGCTGCTGGAGGGCCTGAATCGCGGTCTGCCTAAGCTGGGCATAGGGAAGCACCACCGCCTGCACGAGAAGATTCTCTCCCAGCAGCCTCTGACAGAGCGCGAGAAGAGGAAGCTCAAATCAGTAGACTTTTGATGGTATCTATGTGTTTATCTAAAGGTTTAAGATGAATTTTTTTAAGCATAGTTTCAGCAGCAACAGCTTTCAACTGGAGTGTTGAATGTGCTTTTTACTGGAGTTATGAAATTAATATTTTCTACCGACTATACATCATTTCATACTCGCTTTGACAACTGGTAGTTTAAATAATCGGTGACATTTGAGCGTTCTCTCTTGAGAAATCATGAAAAGCTTAACCATAAAGAAAAGTAACATAAGCATTGGTTTAAGGAAATGGAAGAATGGGACAAACTGATCCAGAGATGTTTTATGAACTATAATAAATTATTTTTTGATCCACATGATTTATTCTGCTTGTGTGATTATTGGCATGAATTCAGGATTCATAAAATCCATATTTTATGTTCCATGAAAACCAAAAGTAAAATAAATGCATTGCATGTAAACATTACACTTCACATCTTCATAAATGTTTACATATGAAGTTCCTCAATAAGCTAAAAAAGATGGAAAAACTTAATTTGTTCTGCACTTATCTATCTTGGACGCATCCCACAGAGCCAAGGTGGGATGATCAGAAATGTCAGAGAGATTAAAGGTCTGTAGAGACTGCGTCTGGAATCAGAAACCAGCTTTGGAAGTTCTGTAATGTTACTAAACTTTCTGAATATCCACTCACCTTTTCCTCTCACTTCATAAAAGTCAGACGACTGTCCTCTGTGCTCTCATCTCGAACAGCCCTGGCGCAAGGCGCTTCCGGGAGCATCAGCAGTCCTGCTAGACTCTTTAACATCTAATAAACAAAATCCAACAAGGGTGTAAAGAAAAGCTCCAGTGCAAGACGCTACTGAGGGCATCACCAGTCTTGCTAGAAAGCCATTAGCTTTAAGAAAAATCAATAAAGTAATGATCTCCAGATGTCTCTTTTTCCTTGTGGGAAATTAGTCCTTAAGCCCTCAGATATCACAACTAATCAGTCACTCAAAGTGTAATGAGGTCTGAACGAGGAGCGTCAGAAGCTCTCTCCACCTCTCAGGCCGCCTGGGTCAAGGCCAGATGTTGATGGCATTGGTTCCTCAAAGTTCTCTTCCATGTGTGCTGGTCCTGAGAAGTTGATTTCATGGACTGAGGGAAGAAACCATTCAGGGGACTGTTCATTTCCAAGGACCTTCTTGCACTGCATCATCTTGGCATGTTGCTCATCCTCAACACCTCCTTTCCTTGTTCTCTTTCTTGGGATGCAAGGGGGAAGACGTTGGGGGAGCCGGCTCCCCAGCAAAGCTTCCCTGGTGACATGGGGAGCCTCTTCTTGCAGGTCAAAGCCACATGAGAAGCTGAAGGTGGCAGGACGTACCTAAATACTTTATTGAAGTCTTGTCATCATCTCTCAGAGAAAAACTGAAATTGAAGCTTCATACAAACGGAAGGCTAACAAAAGTGTCATATATGTCTCGCTTTTTGACTTGACTTGAACTATTGAACTTTTCAAGGCAGTCTTTTATTTTTGGGACACATCTGTAACTCGGCTTTTCTCCCGTATGGCTTTAAACATGTAGTTTTGGCTATTGGGCGCCAGATGTCGCTCTTTACCTCGCGTCAACCGCAGCATGCTGGCGCGCTGGGTAAGCTACACATGAACACCCTGCTGCGCGTTCACGAGTCCCTATCCTGACTGAACTTGTGGAGCAGGAGTGGAGAAGTTTGAAGAGCCAGATTCAGACTTCGTAAACCGTCGATAAGGTCGCCAGAAAGAAAACCCAGGCCGGACACAACCAGGCAGTCACCATGGACGATCTGGGTAAGTTGCAAAGCTTGCTTTTGGAAAGCGAAGTGGTTTTTTTTCTATGAAGAGAAACGGGCAGCAGGGTGGAGGAGTCACTTACGTCTCGTCGAGATTTTGTGTCTAAAATAGTATTTCTGGCTAACTCCAGGTTATTCTTTCTCTCTGGAAAAGTGAGTTAAAATGTAGACAGAAATGTTACCACGCCCTGCGGGAAAAATAAGTAGTCGTTTGACACATTTTATAATTCGCTCCTATTTGTTTATTAAAAGCATCGCAGTAAGTTAGCGACTGGACATCGCTAGCCTTTTACCACCACCTCTATTTGAACTCTCCCTCGCGCTCATGTTATGTCTCTGATAATGATACTCCGCTCCTACACCATGTATATGAGCCACTTTTGATCCAATATATCGCTCCAAAGGGAGGAGATGTTCAGTTATCATGTTGTTATCGAGCTTTAACGTGAACTCCTCCGCTCTTGCCCCAGGCTACTCATTCCAACTTTGAAGTGGTGGAGTCAACAGGCCTCCGTATTTAGACTGCTCAGGCAGCACAATGTGGGTTCAGCCCTCATTCTGGCTGTTTAGAACCACTGGGATAGAGCAGATATTACTGAAAACACACATAACCACTGACCCACGAAAATACTTGAATTTTAAATTAGAAATATGGACATTGTGGTTGTGGGGAAAATCAAACAATCGTTTGTTTATTGTTTTTATTTTTTCCTCCAGTTTGTCTGATTACTTGGGTGTTGAAAACACCCGCAATTTTAGTTTCCTGTGACGTGACTGGTACAGACACTTTCCCCTCAAAGCGTTCATTACACAGGCTGGAAAATAAATCTAATTGAGCTCTTTGGTGCTGGAAATATTTCAACATTTTGACATTCATCCATCCAGACAACATTTTCTCACTCATGCTTTGAAAATTGACAAAAAGATAAGACAAACTGTCTTATCTCCTTCCACTTACAATTTCATATATGTCAACTATATCTGTTCAGTATATTCACTTCATGCTATGTGTTTCATGCTAAACCTCTACATCTGTGAAGTTTTTTTCCCTATTTTTCTGACCTCTCAAAGAGGGAGCTTTAGTTAAATGGATTTGGTAATTGTTTAAGTGGAGAGATGGTGGCTCACATTTTAGCATTTGGCCTGCTGTGAGAATACCTCCAGGCCATATTAGATGCTCTTGCTGCTGTAGTCTGCTGAAAGGACGTATTGTTGACTGAGTGGGAGCTTACAGCCTCTCTGAACAGCTTGCTGAAGACAGGGAGAGGGGGGTGAGGCGAGGCTGCTGAGGAATTTCGGGCATCATTCTCTTTCTAGGTCCAAGGCCAAATACTCGCGAGGTCATGACCTACCTTCTCGCCACACCTCTCCTGCTCCTGCGGCAACGCAGTTGGTCTCCGTCTATATCCACCTGAAATCTTCCAACGCTTTGTTAAAAACATTGAGCTTTGACATTTGGTAGAGCAAAAGTCAAACAGTGTAGATTAAATTACTCCTAAGTGCCTCACAGTGGTAGTCTTAAATTTCTTAATCCCTCCTTGAGTATGCAAGAACAACACACTTCATTACTGACCTGTTAGCCAAAAAAGCTATAGGATTGGTTGATTAAAAGCTCACGTGAATCAGGAAAGAAACTTGATCATGTTTTAACCCCTTTGTTGGGGTTTTCTCGTGCGATTTATGTGATCATCACTGCTGGGAGAAAGCAGGGTGAGCCCTCCCTTGCTGAGTCAGAAATTTCCAGTGAAATTTTCCAATCAGCCTTCTTACAATCTAGGCCAGGTGGCAACCAGGCCTAGCTTCAGTTTCAAGGCGCATGTGGCCCTATGGGACGAGTCCTCGCCCAGATGTGGACCTTAGAGCAACATGTGTCGGAGTGCTCCGTCTGTTTTCTGTTCTAAATGAATCGGTTTGGTTTCTATTTCTTTTCTTTCTTTTTTTTTTTTCCTAATACTCTGAACTTCTGAACTTGTACGCAGGCTTGTCAGAAAGTAGAAGTAGGCCTGTTGCAATTAGCAATAAATCAATTAATCGCACGATAAATTGAAACAAACTCAATAATTTCCAGTTGCATGATTTATCGTTTTTCTCTCTTTCTCTCTCTTTCTAACAAAAACTGGATGACAAAAGTCTCCAGTCTGGTGCTTTGGTCTTAACCAGCTGCAGGACAATTTTGTTTACAGAGACTTCACAATTCATGTTATTTATTGTTTCTGTAGCTTTGTTTATTTCTTTCGGATATTTAAAATCCAGTTCCAGTATTAAATGTTCATTAGAGTTTAACGTTTATCAATCTTTGAAAATGTGTTTTTTGCGTTGTATAGCCATGACCATTGAGTAACTTTAAAATGGTCTGAAAACAGCAATATTATGATTTATCGCAATAACTTCTGGGACAATTTATTGTTCAGCAAAATTTGTTATTGTGACCTTCATACAAGCATTGATTGAAATGACTGGGAGAGTTCAGTCTCCCTCCATCCGTGCATCTTTTCAGGTCTGGCCTATTGTTGACATTCTAGATCAGGGGTCTCAAACTCCAGTCCTCGAGGGCCGCAGTCCTGCAACTTTTAGATGTGCCTCTGCTGCACCACACCTGAATAGAAAAATTAAGAATCTGGAGAACTGATCTACACAAGCAGGAGGTAATTTAGCCATTTCATTCCAGTGTTTTGTACCTGTGGCACATCTAAAAACAGCAGGACAGCGACTGGAGGACTGGAGTTTGAGACCCCTGTTCTAGAGAATGTGCTGGAAATTTGGTCCAGACTTTACAGTGGGGGGTGTTATTTTATTTTTTCTGCTGGAGGTTTGTTGCCTCAGCGTGAAGCACAGGTTAGTGTGAAAGGGAGCCAGGACAGGGTGTGGAAAAACGGCAAAAAATGGTGGATGAAGTTTTCAGGTTTTTGTCAATAACATGGACAAGAGGACAAAACCGATTTAACACAAAGAAACGTCAGTTGTTGCATTAAGGGACGTCTTTTTTTTTTTTTTGTGGGAGAAAAGGTTGTGCGGTACCAACTCTGATTATAAACAAAGCAAAAGTTTCTTCTCACTTAAGCTAACAGGTAGCACTGAACTTCTCCGTGCATGACTTGGGTACAAAGCGGTAGTCATTCCTACTGTTTCACTTCTTTGTTTCCATCTTAATTTTTAGCTGGGGAGCCAACAGCGTGTTTAGGAACAGTTTTCCTCTAATCCGATTCGGGAGATTTTCTGGGAACACAGCAGGTAACGAATGCCGTTTATAGTTAGAAACGGAGGGAATTCCTCAGGCACCTTTTCCAGACCTATTGAAGCACGAATAGATCTGTGTGTAAACCGAAGCACATAGCAACACCTTAATGCATCTGTAAACACACGGCAGGCCTGTAACCTTAGCTGTTGGAGGACCTGTTGATCGCTTGGCAGACAGGGAGTCTTTTTTACATTTATTATAAAACCCTAAGAAAACTTGGTTGGGTGTAGAGATCATGAAGCTGCATATTTAAACCATTTCCACTACATGCTGAAAGTCTTTAAAGGTGTTTTAGCGGTTCACTGTGAGTCAGCAGTGCAGAATTAGTGTTAGCAAATTAGCCATTGTCACCTTGTGAAAAGCTGCAGGGTTAGAGCATGCCATGCTTAACCAGAGGGCTCGTCTGCAAAGCTGGAAAGAAGCCCCCCCCGACTGTAAATCAGGCTCGTCCCTCATCCACACCCATCCTGTTGTAGGTCTGGGGAAGAGAGAGCTGACCTCATCGCTTAGGCAACCGAGCCTGTCTCACATCCTCAGGAAACAGTGAAGGAAAACAATGAGCGGACTCAGTGCTGGAGGCCGTCGAACGCTGTTGGAGGGGCAGCAGCGGGCCTACAGTCTGTGAGCCGGGTGCCAGAACAGCCTTTCCTCTGTTAATTGCTGCTGTACCGTACTGTTGTTCCAGTTGTAGCTCCTTTCAGTCGCTTCCTGTTTCTTTCTCCCAGTTAACATGACCTCAGATCTTGGCTCAAGACAGGCATTGACTGATATCAGGTTAATAAGGCTGATGTAAAGCTTGATGCTTTTAGTGCTTTTATTTTCTTATGTGTATGTGCTCACAAAAGAAATCAGTACGTCACTATGAAGCCTTAAAAACTTGAAGATCCCTGAATTTCTACAAGTTATCAACACATGCCACATTAAGCTTGGATTTGCTTGTGAAATAAATATCTCAGCTTAATAAACAGGTTCTGTCATTTTGTTTCTTGTGAGTGGAAAGTTTTCATGTTATTGAATTTTGATCATTCTGGTTAATCAAATTATCCTTATTTTATTAAATTTTAGTGCAGTTTTTTTTTTAAATCAGTTTAAATTAGAGATTCAAATGATTCACTTGTAGATAACGATGATGCATTTTTATGTTATTTCTTTTATTAAAATAATGGTTTTTGTTTTGTTTACAGTTAGCTCTGTGGCCTTGCACGAAGTATGCAGCTGGGAGCCGTATAAAAGAAAGGAAAGGGCAACACAAACTTTTTAATTTTGCAACTTAAAGAGGTGTAAAACGATTTGGTTTTCATTCGTTTCGTTTCTTTTATATTTTGTTAATCCCGGGAGCCTTATCTGGCCTATTGACCTGATCCCCAACCTGGGCTTCTCCAACAACGACGATGGACTTCATATCTGCACTCGGGACCAAACCTGCTTCTTTCCCCATCCAGTTCATTAGAGTCTACATGCTCCACTTCTGCTTAAGCTTTCTAGTCCAAACTTTCCCGCCTCACTGTTGAGATGCTGTTCTGATTAGGGTCTTAATCTGATCCACTCTCCTGAAAGAACGAAGGGTCGGCAGGCAGAACCTGCAGAGAACTTGTCAGCTGGTTATGTGTCCCTGTTAGATTAACTGAATAAATTATTCAATCTACAGTGAATGGATGAATATTTATCAGTAGATCCTGGATCTCAACATTGTTTTCATGACACTTTTTTTTTTTTTTTTGCTTTCAAAAGCACAAATTTTGCAGGGCTACTTTGGAAAAATTTGCAAGGAATTTTGTCAAAAAATTGACATATCAAGGAAAACAGTAAGGAAAAATAAGAGAGGCACAAATATTAATAAATTCTTTAGAGAATTTAAATAGATACTCGCCATCATAGACTATAGCTCATCAGTCACTCAAACCCAATGTTTTTGACAATTTTTGCGGAACGTTTATCCGGCATTAGTGGAAAAAAACCCAAACTTTTTTGTGTGACTTTTACTGTGAAATTGCAAAAAACTGGAGGGCCTGATTTATTTATTTATTAATTTGAGCTAATTGAACAAATTGTAGCTAAATTAATGACATTCACATGGAGGTTGGAGTGAACATTTGTAGTATGCTAAATATCCCATATGTCTTTACAGTTGTCATAGGCAATCCTAGATAAAATTTTAAAAAAATGTCTGGAACAAATATTATTGAAAGAACGAATGTGCTTTTAACAAGCGCTCGCATGCCGTGAATGACGAGATGGCCGTTCTCTGACAGTTTGCAGACAGCCCAGATGGCTCCTCGTTGACATACGGTTTTCATCCGGGCCTTGGGTCCGACTGTCCTCAGTGACCGAGTGCTGCATCAGTCGCTAGACTTTCCCTTGTGATCTGATTTACTGTTCTGTGGGGAAGCACTTTTATTTTGGTCTAGCAATCTTTCAAAGGGAGTGTCATCTTTCTTACATGGCTCTGCTTGGCAGGGTATTTATAGCTAGCAATCGCTAAATGATGCCTCTGTCTCACTGATTATATGCCATTACTAAGTGTCTACCATTGTCTGTTTGGGATTTTCTTTCTTAAACTGCATGGTAAGAAAAAAAATAGTTAGCCATCTTTAATCTTTAAAGTTAGATTCTCTGTCGATTCCGTCACCTTTTTGATGTCCTTTCTCTCTTTGGCATCTCCCATACCACCGCCTCACTCCGGCCCCTGCTTTTCTTGTTTGTTATAAATATATCACGTTGGGTTGGCTTGATAGGATAGGATTGGGTTTCCGTTTGGGACCGGAGCCAGTTCTGCTTTTTTTTTTTGCTCCCTGGGTATAAACAGGTGAGCTGTGGACCCTGATGACCTTTCACCGTTGCCCACATGTTCATGAAAAAGATCGAAGTGCTCTGGTTTCGTCCGTGCCTGCAGTGTACTCCCCACTGTGTGGTGAAGGGCAGTAAAAACACAGGCATCTCCCTTATTGTGGAATTCAAAGCATGCTGTGGATAGCCTTGAGTATTGAGTGTCTTCTTCTTGACTCCAGGTGTGTTGTGGGGGAGAGAGGCGGGACTTTAATGACTGTTTTCGCTAGATTAAGTTTGTGTGTTTGCGTTTAGAGCTGCTTTCCACATGCCCCTACCTGAGAGGTTTCTTTCTCAGGGTGGACAGAGGAATGTGTGGAATTCCCCATGTGCCTTCATCCCGTCTGATAAACATCGCAGGACTGTGGAAGAGCATGAGTGGGTGGACAGTGGGTGCACAAAGTCAAGACTATACATTTGCCCACTGCCCCAAGAATGAGAATAATGTCAACACAATACGGTACCGCAGTGTGACCGCAGTTGTGTCCACTGACAGCGCCGCTGTCAGTCTGTGTATTGTTTGACTCAAGTCAGATGAAGTCGTTTGAACTAGTTGGATGCATTCGTTTCATTTTTGGTGACAGTTTTGTTCCTTTAGACCGCTGCACAATCAGCCATTGAGTCAGGATGCTGTTAGCAGAATTGGACTTTGTCCATTGTGGCTGCTGCACACCGCCCACCCCCCGCCTGGAATGGAAAAGATTAGACCGATTCTTGGCCCACGCTGCTGTTTGGATTGTTGATGCTTTTAGGTTTCTGTAAGTTTGAGACTTTTCTGTATGAGAGTTTTCTTTCATAAAGCAAAACAAATCGACATTTCAGGTCTACTCACATACTCAAACCTCTTCAAAGTGCAGTTTAGTCTTTAAATATGATATTATCATCTTTTTTTTTTTTCTTGGTCCAAAAATAATTTTGGGTCATTTTAAATAATTTCCACGAGGCTTCATTTTTTTCTTTTAGTGAGACATATTTTTACTTTCCTGTTTTACCAAGAAGGACTCGTTATTGTTGGTCAGATGTTTTATCGCCATGTTTTCCCGGTCTTTAAAAGTTGGGAGGTAGATCATAGTGACATTGATTGATGTTGTTTCCTGTCTGATCAGTTTGTCTTCATACTTTGGCACCTGCAGGAAGTTTACCTCTGGTTATGTAGTTTTTTTTTAACCTACGCAATTATCACTGTCCTTCAGTGCTCTGTCCGGGATTTCTCACACAGAGCTCGATTTGTCAAGTCCATTCAGGGAACAGAAAGAGATGTTGTAAACAATGACATTGAGTTTCTTGGACTTACGCAAGTATGTTTTTAACCACAACCAAAGGTAGTGGTCTAGAAAAAAATGTAAGAAGGACAGAATCAATTGTTCATAATTTTTTATAAGATAAATTTGCTGTTGCTTCTGCATTTCCTGAGGAGCATGAGAAGACTGATCAGTGAGGAGTCCAAAAACAAAGCCTTATCTTACACACTGATGTCGTTTAGCTGAAACAACTAAGCTCAAATGAATGATTCCCCCATGATTAGTGTTTCAGTTCAGCCGTGCCGTACTGAAGTCATTTCAACATCCCTCTGCTCTCTTTGTCTTGCTGAATCAAGTGTCAGTGAAGTGCAGGAAAAACTAAATTCGAATTGCTTTGACTTGTTTGATACATGAGATTAAAAATCTAAGATTTCAGTAAAAGTGAAGGACTTTGCATGATAATGTATGTTTTTTTTTTTTTTCCTGCAGCTTTATACTGCAGTGTAATACATGAACATACCTTTTGGCTGAAACTTCTATAGGGAAAAATGTTTGATTAAGAATGTTAATTAATAAACAATTGATACTTTAAAAAAAAGTGTGTAATTTAAAAAGCAATTTTACTATGAATTATTAGAAATGACGACTGTAGACTAATACAAAACACATTTATTTCTCTCTTACTTAAATTTCAAATTGCTTATTTTGTCTCTGTGAAACTGAACCCTAAATGACCAATTGGTTGGGCAAAATTTGAAACCCATTCCTCAAGTTGACTTAAATAGGCTGAGCTATTGTCATCTCATAAATTATTAACATACATTGGCTGTCCATGTTTTAACTGTGGTGTAGCGGTTCTAATGAGGGGAAGTAACTTTTTAAAGTGTACAATTATTATCCACCCATTGCCTAGACCAGGGCTGGGCAACTCCAGGCCTCGAGGGCCTGTCTCCTGCAACTTTTAGATGTATCTCTACTTCAACACACCTGACCCAAATAATGAGGTCATCAGCAGGACTCTGGAGAACCTGACTGCACTTGGGAGGTGATTCAGCTGTTGGATTCAGGTGTGTTGGACCAGGGAGACGTCTAAGAGTTGCAGGACACAGGCCCTCCAGGACCAGGAGGGCCCACCCCTGATCTATACCCACTTGGACTTGCAGAGTTTCTTAACAAGAGTTTGGAAATATCAAACAACTTATGATGACTCAGCGAATGTTCTGGAACTGCAGTCGGGTCTTCTAGCAAGTTCAGGGTTCACTACAGAGAATCAAAAATCTATAACAAAAAAAAAAAAAATCCTAATTGGTCTGTCTCAAATGATCATCCTGTAAGTTATTTAAACTTCCTCTGAAACACCAGACAAACAACATAAAGCGACTAGACCTGCACATTGCATCAAATCATTATACAGTACTATCAGTGCGTGCAATATTGTAATTGCAAAGGATTGTTTGGTTGCAATAACATATTTTTCCCAGTTGCATGTTACTTTCTTTAATGGCTGAGAAGCTAATGCTCATGAATAGTGGTTGAGTCAATATGAAACATAAAAAAAGAAAGGAAAATGAAAGATAACTGTGAGTTACCTTATAATTTTCAGCAATAGCTTTGTGATGAAATATTCTTCTGAACTCATACATACAACTACATGTAAAATCTTCTGATATTTTAAATGGAAATGTCCTTTCCGATCTGAGCGGAACAAATGAGAGGAATGTCTCAGCTGTGATTGGTGGACAGAACAGCACAATGTCACCATGGATCCTTATGACGACGCAGCGAATGTTCTGGAACTGCAGTCGGGTCCTCTAGCAGTTCAGAGTTCACTGCAGAGAATCAACTCAGGCCTTCGACACACTGCCCTCTGCGCTGGGAAAGCAAGCATTGCTGGTTAGGGTGTTGGGGGAAAAATGCAAACATGGAGAACCTGTGGAGTCGTGAGCACATGGTTAACCTCTTTGAAATGTATGAGAAGGAGCTGAACATTCTTTTTGGTGAAAACGAAGAACTCCACCAGCAAAATGCAGAAACAAGAGTCCACTTCAGGAAGAAGCTTGAAGCAGAGAGGAGAAAGAACATGGCTCTGAGTCAAGAAATTGACAAACTTAAAGAGCTTCAGGATGCAGATCCCAACAAAGCCATTGGTCGTAAGTTGGTTTCATACTGTCAGCTGTAAGCATATTTGTTTATGGTGTAGAAGATAACCAGTGTGCTGCTCTTACCTTAAAAGTAGAAGAAGTTTTCACTCATGTGTTTCCAGAACTGAATCGCCAGCTCCAGGTAGAAACTAATCTGCGGCTGAATGTGGAGGCCAAAGCTGAACGGGCAGTTCAAATCGCAGACCATTTCATGCAGAAACTGAAAGAAATCCATAATGTCTGTCAAAAATGTCCAGCGCCAAACCAGATTCCCGATGCAAATCTCAAAAGAGGAGTGGATGACCTCAGTGGAGAACTGCTGGAGCTGAAACTGATGCTTCGAAAAGAAAAAGAATCGAGAGCTCACAAAGGCACCCACAGGCCTGAGGTCTTTACGCAAGCGCACATAGAGGATCACATCCTGGACCACATCGGTGAAGAGAAACCCAACAGCTACATGGAGCTGAGGAAAGAAAGGGACGAACTCCTGCAGGAGATTCTGGCGCTGCATCAACGGGAATCCAACCTGAGGGATGAGATTGAATGGAACAGTCTGAGAGAATTCGAGATTCTGGAAATGCTCTGTCGGGAAATATCAGGGTTGGAAATGGTGCAGCAGCATCTGTGCCAGGACATGTCCTGCGAGGAAGAGAGGGAGGAGAGGGAAGAGAGGGAGGAGAGGGAGGAGAGGGAAGAGAGGGAAGAGAGGGAGGAGAGGGAAGAGAGGCAAGAGAGGGAGGAGAGGCAAGAGAGGGAGGAGAGGCAAGAGAGGGAGGAGAGGGAAGAGAGGGAGGAGAGGGAAGAGAGGGAGGAGAGGCAAGAGAGGCAAGAGAGGGAGGAGAGGGAGGAGAGGGAAGAGAGGGAGGAGAGGCAAGAGAGGCAAGAGAGGGAGGAGAGGGAAGAGAGGGAGGAGAGGGAAGAGAGGGAGGAGAGGCAAGAGAGGGAGGAGAGGGAAGAGAGGGAGGAGAGGGAAGAGAGGGAGGAGAGGCAAGAGAGGCAAGAGAGGGAGGAGAGGGAGGAGAGGGAAGAGAGGCAAGAGAGGGAGGAGAGGGAAGAGAGGGCGAAGGCAGAGGCGATTAAGGTTGCCGTAGCCTTGTGAATGAAAATTGTGCTCAGAGCAGTAAACTGTTGTGTAAGTGAACAATCAACACACTTTCATAATGAATTAATTTATAGTTCTGTGTTCAAACATCCAAAATGAACTAGCTGACTATCTTTTATCTACTTTCCATCAGCTGCCAGCCTGGAGCAAATAGAAGAGCAAACTACTGACTCATGAAGAAGCTGAGATTTCTGAACTCGAATGGACAACCTGACCTTCCATTGTCTGCCTTTACTCAAAATGTCTCTGATCATAAAAGAAAACTCTTCATATCAATCTGTGTTGTGAAGAAGATTTATTTCTTTCCTCACTGATTCATTATTTAAAATGGAATCATCATTTGTATTTAGTATCATTTAAATGAAACAAATGGATAAGGAGAGTTTGAAGTGTATCGGTTCAGAAGTTTATGTCTAACCTTTTTTTATTCTTTAAAGGGAGAGTACTTTTTTACATAAACTGGGATCAGGTGGCGTGCTCATAAAGTCTGCAATATTTACTTCCAACAAAAAGCATTGATTCCATACCGGAGAATTTGTTTATTTATCATTTATTTATTTATGCACAAAACGGCATGAATATTTGCCACATACTGCTAAGAGAAACAGAAACATTTTAAATAAGCCATTCATTCATTCATTTTTCCGCTTATCCGGGGTCGGGTCGCGGGGGTAGCAGCTTCAGACGGGAGGCCCAGACTTCCCTCTCCCCAGCCACTTCTTCCAGCTCCTCCAGAGGAACCCCAAGGCGTTCCCAGGCCAGTCGAGAGACATAGTCCCTCCAGCGTGTTCTGGGTCTTCCCCGGGGCCTCCTCCCGGTGGGACGTGCCTGGAACACCTCTCCAGGGAGGCGTCCAGGAGGCATCCTGACCAGATGCCCGAGCCACCTCAACTGGCTCCTCTCGACGTGAAGGAGCAGCGGCTCTACTCTGAGTCCCTCCCGGATGACTGAGCTTCTCACCCTATCTCTAAGGGAGAGCCCAGCCACCCTGTGGAGAAAACCCATTTCGGCCACTTGTATCCGCAATCTCATTCTTTCTGTCATGACCCAAAGCTCATGAGGGTGGGAACGTAGATCGACCGGTAAATCGAGAGCTTCGCTTTTTGGCTCAGTTCTCTCTTCAACCCGACGGACCGGTACAGCGCCCGCTTGACGGCAGACGCTGCACCAATCTGCCTGTCGATCTCCCGCTCCCTTCCTCCCCTATTCGTGAACAAGATCCCGAGATACTTGAACTCCTCCACTTGGGGCAGGACACCCCCCTGACCCGGAGAAGGCACTCTACCCTTTTCCGGCTCAAGGCCGTGGGTGTGAAATAAGCCTGTATATTCAAATCCTTGATATGCAAAGTTATTTGTAGCTCATAATATAAAAAGGTTTATTTCTCTTAACTCCATATATTCCTTTTTATAAATGCACAGGAAACAAAGCCCCACCCAGCTCTAGGTAATAATGAAACTAAGCAACGATGCGTTACGTCAACAATAATAGAAATGTCAAACCAACAACAAAAATAATTCACTTTCATATAGGTATGTGCAATTTATGGAGTGTAAAACCTGTGTTTTATGTTGTTGTTATTTTTAATATAAGCACCAACTATGCTGCCTAAGCTAAACAAAAGTAGTTGTCAGTAAATAAAGTTTCTATTTAAATATTCATTTCAAGCTAGAACACACAGGACTGCTTGAATGTAATGTTTGTTAGGTTTGCTTTACAGCAACATATTCAGCCATTTTCTCATCCTTCATGTTCTTGTCTGATGTACAGTAGATCATCAGACAAGACCCCGAGGAGAAAGGTCAGACACTGGTGATGGAAAAGAAGGAGAACGTAGAGGGAAAATGTGGATTATTATTATGATGTCGTTATCGTTATATTCCATGGTAATATTGCATTGTGATGTTTTCCTGATACTGTCAAGCCCTGTTAACAACCTATTTCTAAAGACTATTTTTTTAAATATCTTCAAAAACATGGCAGATAGATATTTGGATCATTTTCTTTAGGAATAGCGGCAGTATCATTATTAGAATGAATGTTCAATGTGCAAAATAATTCATTCAAAAATACATGATGTACCGCAAAGGGAAATTATCTGTGTTACGACAGCATTCTGTGTTTCTTCAAAGGGTTGTTGGTTTCTGAGTTAGACTTTGCATAAATGACATAAATAGTGAGTGATCTGCATGGGAGATACTCTTGATTTTAATTCCTTTATAATGTGTAATTTAATAAAATAATAAAGTACATGTTCATTGAGGATAAGGTGTATTTTTATCCCAGAAATCACCTTGAAAACCTTTTCTGATAGCACCGGATTCTTATAAAGATCGCATTAAAACAATGAGAAAAGTAAGAAGTTAACTTTTCACATTTCCAGAAGATTCATTACAGTTTTCTTTAAGAAGAACTTTGAATATTTCCAGATATTTCCAGTCACTTCTGTGTCATATCAGCAGTTGATGGTGAGTTTGGAGAACTTTGCTTTGTCTGCAAGTGCCTCTGCAGTCCTTGGGCAGGATTTCCGTCCTTTCTGCCAAGGCCAACAGGAACTTTCTAGGAATTCAGTACAACAAGTATAGCAAGTCCAAAAGCGTGTTTAATTTGAAAACTTGGGTAAGAGAAATATGATACCACAGCTACATTTAGATTGGCTCATTTTATGGCTCACCTTTGTCCTAAAACCACTTTTGGCATTTTTCTATCTGCGGGCTTTGTTTTATGAGGGACAGTCAATTTAAGTCGGGCCTTGTTTAGCATGTCAGCACCAGGTGCAGATTATTTCGAGCTGGTCTGGATATTTCAGCACATTTGCACAGACATGGTTACACACTGAGCCTACCGCTTTAAATAGGCCTGAACTCCCACATGGTTTACGTCAAAGTGCAGGACGGAGGACGTTTGACTTCTGGGCAGGATTCCCCCTTGGACCACAGAAGGTGATGATGAAGAGTCAGGATTAAATAGGGAAGTTCTTGTCTAGAAAAGTGTGAAATATTCTCTTCGCTGATCGTTGAACCACTTTCTACACCAACGGGAAATAAAACTTTGCAGTCATTAAGAAGCTCTAAATCGAAGCAAGTTTGTATGTTCTCGGATTGAAACGACGCTGCTTTTTTAAGCCAGTGTGAGCTTTGGATCCTCTAAAGCAGATGATGGCATGTCAAAAGCATCGTAGCATAACGGCATGCAGCTGGTGACGGCGGTCTATTCTGGTCAGGCGGAGGCTGGATGGACGAACGGACGGATGGTGTGATGTAAGGGTCTATTTTATTCTGGAGTTGCACCAAATTCTCAGGAGGATAACTTTGTACCCTCTCAACCCTGGACGCCATTCAGAAATGCTTTCTGCCTGCCTGCCTCTTTGTTATCAGTCTGTCTTGTTGAGTTTGTATTCATTCTCGTAAAGCTAAATGGAAATCCACATGTCAATAGAATAAATGCACAAGTAAAGTTGGAGAAAGTAGCAGTGGTTGTTGGTTTTGACAAATCAAGATGGTAGACTGGGGGTTTAGTTGTAGATATTGGTCCAGAGGTACTAGTGCCACATCAATGGACTGGCTGTGAAAAATATAAAACTCAACAAACTGATTTGTTTATTTTTGCTTAGTTAATTCAGTAGTTTGGATGGCAATGCTCTAAACTTTTCATTTATATATAAAAGCACTACTTCATGTGCAACTAAAACAAGTTTGTATTGTTTCATTGTTTTCCAATAGAATAAGGTTGGAACACTGAAGGTGTATTGTGGCCTTGTAACACCTGACATATATACATAATAATACATTATATTCACATAGAGAAACTCACATTTAACATGTTTGACATTTATGCAAACACAGTCATAATCTTGAGATAATTTAATGTTTTGAGATGATTTCTGCAGCTCTCCAAAATGCTGAATTATTATTTTTTTGTTTGTTTTATGTATCCTGTCTGATCATTTTCACTTTATTTCCTGAGCTCAATTAAGTTTTGTACAAACTTTCTATGTAATGTTATGCATTTCTAAAAGGTGTGCAGAAGGATTAACTGGATGTGGGTCTGCAAAGAAAGTTCTGCTCAAAGCCTTGGACTGCTTTGGACATGATGGTGTGGAAAGTGCTGTGTTGATTTTGCTGTTGTAAACACATTGGAGTGGCAGACTGTCACTGAGCCGTCCCTTCACATGAGGGAATTTACTGACCTCCACTCCACAAATGCAGAATGTCCTCTAATGATTGTTCTGTTAATCAGCTGTGAGGCATCTGATAAAATGACAGACATAAAAGTATAAGGTTTGTTATTCAAATTATATCTATGATTTTGTTCTTTTTGTAAAGCCTTACATGTGCTGATTATTTAAATTTTACTTTAAGAGCTAAGCTGATTTAAGATTTGTGAAAGACGTTAAAAACGTTTATTTCTATCCTCCCTGCCATGAAGGATCTTTAGTAATTTCAGAAGTAGAGACAAAGACTACCTCGGACATAAGGAACAACTGACCCATTTATTATTATTCAGTGGCTTTGTTCGGGATACGAGCGCTTCTGGACAGGAATGCTGGGTCAAAGTAAATGCTTCTGTTGGAGAGTTTGTATGCAGGCTGATACAATCTGATTCTTGTTGTTTGATACTGATATCCCAAATCGATCTCGGGTTGGGAACCTAAAAAAAGTATTTCATCTTTTCAGATGCGCTGCTTGCAGACCTAGAATCTACTACATCCCACATCTCGAAGCGGCCGGTCTTTCTGCCCGATGAGACCCCCTACTCCATCCCGACGGGCGGACTCCCCTACCAAGACGCGTCCGTACCGCCTCCGGTTCCACCTCCGCCTTCAGCTGACGCTCTGAACGGCTCCCTGACAGATCAACCAGACTCTCACCACTCCTCCCAACAGGTAGGTCTCTACTTTATGAGAGCATGAGGCGCTCCCTGGCTTTGAACCTACAATGTTGATGACTTTACTCATCTGCTCCAGTCTTTAGGTTCGGCCCATAAGAGCTCGTGGTCAGGAGACAGCAGCAGTTCTCCGCTGTCACACATCGAAGAGGACCATGTTTACAGGTGTTGCTCTCGCTCTCTGAATGTCCTCTTGAGTCAAGCAGACTACATTTCCGTTTACCTTTAAGTTACATTTTGTGTGTTTTTCAGTTTTCCTAACAAACACAAGACGTCAGACTCATCTCCAGCAGCCATCACCTCTGCCCTGGGCAGTAACCTCTCTGAGCTGGACCGGCTCCTGTTGGAGCTTAACGCCGTGCAGCAGAGCTCCCCTTCTTTCCCCACTACAGGTAGAGAAAACTGCCATTATAATAAATAAATTGCACCTCTGTGTTCTTCTTCCTTTTGTGGCTAATCTGAAAACACTGACAGACATTTAAATTCCTAAAACGAATACAGAGAAGTTAGAAGAGAAGAGACATGCTGGAGAAAATACATCATAGGTTCAATTTTAACACATTTAAATGGGATTTTAGTATTAAATAACAGCATTGTCACAAATATTTTGCGTTTATATGATAAAAATGACGATGCGGGGGAGGCTGCATGGTGATGCAACTGGATCAAATGTCGTCATTCTTTGACATCTATTCAAGTAACACGCCTCAAGTTTTATTAAAAGCATCTGGCCTGAGTTTTCCTTGTGTCTTTTCTCCCCCTAATCTGCATGTATTTGTGGTGGGTCGACTGAGACATGAGGTCTGGAGTCCACTTTGTAGAAAATGGGGAAACAGGACAAGGGGGAAGTTCGACACTTTCTCACTTCTGTTTGTGTTGAGCAGCGTTTACTCCTCCTGTCATGTTTCCTTAGAGGAGGCAGCTCCACCCTTACCGTCTTGCAGTATCACCCACTATGAGAACGGAGGCGCTCCTGACATCCTCGTAAGCCCCCCGCCTCAGGAAAAGCCAAAACGAAATGGGATGAGGCCGGAGGAAGCTCGACCCCCTGTGGAGGGTCTGCTGGAGGGTTCAGGTCCTTCACCCAGGTACCGCCTCCGTTTTTACTCGCTCTGATTAATGCAGTTAAGAGAAAAGCTAACAATAAGCTACTCAGAAGAAAGATCAATAGTCAGGTTCTGTCAGAGGGAACAGTAGGGAGGTTCTCAATAAATGTATTGTGATCTTTCTAAGTAGGAGTGCGTGATATTAGGGAAAACATGTGGTGCAATATTTGTATATGTCATGACTGCAATATTGTTGTGACAAATAAACCAAACATTTAAACATTTTACTACCCTGTGTTCTGGATTCATAGCAAACATAGACTGCAGATATCTAGTCCAGCTACTAAAAATACAAACAAAAGCAAAATTTTCATCTCAAACACATGGTCGTGTGTTTGAGATCAGTTGACAAAAGTGATACTCTGTCAACAAAAAGATGCTAGGATTTTTCAGTGTCATTCCATTTTTGCTTGTTTGTGGTATGAAATTAGAAAGAAATTTAATACACAAATAAAATAAAGTAACTTATTGTAAAGCTTAGCTCTAGTTTTTTATTGCCTCCACCATCTTTTTTAAGCGTTTTATGCTTCATTAAACAATAATTGTAATTCAATATCATCAAATATATCAGAGCTGCAGAGAGCATGAATGCATGGTGCTTAAATAATTAGCGAACACTTATTGCACTCCAGGCGGTTCTTCACATTTATGCAAATTGCAAACAGTTATTCTGAGAAAACCATACATTTGCGGCATTTTATGCAGCCCAACTTTCAAGTGTAACTGAATTTAAGCAAGGTTTATTTTGCATAACCCTTTCAGAATTGTGAAATCCACAAAACCTTGTGAAAATGTTGAAATGTTTCATTTATTCATGGTGCAGCCACAAGCTTGAACGTATTTAATTGGTTTTCTATCTGCCTGGCCAACACAAAGTAACAGTGTCACAGTGGGAATGATGTTTTCAGAGTGATGCAATCTGCTTGTTTTCCTACACGCATAGTGTTCTGTATGCAGTCCACAAAAATTTCTTTTGGTTTCATCTGACCAGGCCCGGAGGAGTGGGCGGGCATTGGGGGGCATTGCCCGCCCACAGAGTCAGCCGTGACCCCCTGTTGTTTGTTTTTACCTCAGAGTGACCAACTCTTTGTTTTTTTCAGCCATTAAAATAGTTTAATCGTTGTTAACACGCCATGACCTGTTTTTCCGAGCCACCTTAAAACGCAACATGAGCGCTACGACGCTCGCGCTGAGTTTATACCTGTGCGGCAGCGAAGGAGGCCTGCTGCTGCTGTGCAGAGCTGCTCAGCTGTGTGTTAGAATCATGGCAGCAAAACACAAAGAACTTTGGACAGTTTTCCCCCCAAACTAACCGACTGAGTTGAGTAAAGCTGCTGGATAAAGGTAATGTTAGCTAAAAGATGACTAGCTAACGCCAATACAGCACCTTAAGCTTGTTAACAAGTAGCCTACTGATGTTGTTTATGTTCACAAGTGAGTAGTACTTGTTATATTGAGTAACTTTTTTGGGGAAAAAAAGGTACTTATATGAATAGTTTTACTGCACTGTACCTTTTTCTTTTACTTGCGTAATATTATTGCTATGTATGGGCTGCATCTGACCACCATCTTTCACATATTTGCTTTTTCCCTTTTATAACGTTCTTGTTACTGCTCTTCCATAAAGAGTATATTCTCCACAATCTTCCTCAGGGTCCGGTCACCTCTTCTCGTTGTGCAGCGTTTTCTGCCACACTTTTTCCTTCCCACAGACTTCTCACTGCGGTGCCTTGATACAGCACTCTGGGAACAGCCTATTCGTTCAGAAATACCTTTCTGTGTCATACCCTCTTGCTTGAGGGTGTCAATGATGGCCTTCTGGACAGCAGTCATGTCGGGAGTCTTACCCATGGTTGGGGTTTTGAGTGATGAACCAGGCTGGGAGTTTTAAAGGCCTCAGGAATCTTTTGCAGGTGTTTAGAGTTAATTCGTTGATTCAGATGATTAGGTTCATAGCTCGTTTAGAGACCCTTCTCATGATATGCTAATTTTGTGAGATAGGAATTTTGGGTTTTCATGAGCTGTATGCCAAAATCATCATTATTAAAACAATAAAAGACCTGAAATATTTCAGTTAGTGTGCAATGAATCTAAAATATATGAATGTTCAATTTTTATCATTACATTATGGAAAATAATGAACTTTATCGCAATATGCTAATATTTTGAGAAGGACCTGTAGTTGTTGTGGCAACAGATTTTTCCACCGAATGCGTCAAAGCAGCTCCTATGGAAGTTACCAGGTGGCTACTCTGGATTTTATTTTTGGATAAGAGTACAAAGATAAATTCATATACAATAAATATGGTTTAGATTTATTTATCAAGACTTAGGGGGGCAAAATCCTTCTATGTTTCAATTATTCACTACTTTGCTTTAGTCTGTCAAATAAAATCTCAGTGAAATGCATGAAGCATAAAGTTTGTGAATACTTTAGCAAGGTGCTCTGTATGGCTTTATCAAATCCTTCAAGTTCTATGTGCTTGTAAGCCTATAAATATATACGTGTTTGACAGATTTAAAAAATGAAATTTTATTTCTCTTGTTTTTTTAAATGCTTCATGTAAGTGTATATTAAACTGCTTAGCCTTATTTACAAGAAATGGTGAAGAAATGTTAGTAATAGTATTTATACTTGGAAACATTTTACTGTTCTGTGTAAAAACACAGAATAAAACTGGGGTTTTAATTAGGGTGCACTGATTGGTTTGACTGATTTTCTGGCCAATCCCTAAAAAGTCTTAACTTTCAATTCCGATTTTGGCCGATGTCAATTTATTTTTTATTTGAAAAGTTGTTGAACATCATGTTGCTAATTTGGCAACAGTGAGGCAACTATTGTTAAGTGCACACATACAGACGTGACCTGGTGGTTGGGTCTGTCAGCAAGCCCTCTCTCATAGCACAGGGAAAGAGTACAGTGGCTGATTTTCAGACCTTTTGAGATGTGAGATCTCTAATCTCCCAAAATTAAGAAAATCTCGACCAATTTACTGGTGCACCCCTACTTTTAATCCCATTTACATTTGGATTAAAGTTTCATTGTTGTGAAAAAGAATCACCTTCATGCTTTCCAGCTCTTCCACACGTCATAGTGATTTGGATGCGTCTCAACAGCAAACAAGAATGTCTGCTTCCTGTGCCACCAGAGAGTTGGATGAACTGATGGCCTCTTTATCTGACTTCAAGGTACAAGTCAGCATGGGTATATGTTGTAGAGACTACTTTACATCCTCTGTTCACAAACCTCTCCTAAAGAAGTTTTTATAACCTCTGTCCTCTTCCTTTTATCTTGTTGTACTTCTTCTGTTCTCTAGCCCAGCTCTTTGGGCTCTCTGCCAGACCAAGCAGGGACACCAACTACCTCTCACCATTCTCCAGCGCCTTCCTCCGTCACCCCAGTGGCTCCTTCTTCTTCTTCTCTTAGTCTTCCCCACCCATCTGCCTCTTCTTTCCTCCCTTTATCTGCTGCCCTAGAGTTGCACATAGATGAGGAAGGAAAGGATAGTGGCTCTGCGATGCCTCATCCGAACCTTCTCGTACCGCACAGTCCTACTTCGTCTCTTTCTGCTGCCAGTGACATCGACCTGGACTCTGTCATAGATGTCTCTGCCACCTTGCTGTCCTCCCAAACAAAGTCCCTGCTCGTCCTCTGTCAGTCTGTTCCGTCTAGTTCCAGCTTATTAGGAAATAGCCCGAGCCTTTCCAATGCCACTACCCCCTCTCTTACCTCTGTTAACACCGTCCTGGAGCGCAAGACCTCCAAAACCCCCAGTCCGTCCGCAGAGCGGCTTTCACCATCAGTTAGTAAAATGTTCTGCGCTTCTGAATCTATCAGCCAGCGGCCTGCTTGTTTCCTTGACCAGGACTTAGATCTCACCTCCCCGACTCTTTCAAAAAGCCTCACTCCCCCTCTCTCGACTCCTTCGCCTCTGCCTGCTGCTGTGTCGGCGTCTCAATCTTCTCTGCACCTCCCATCAGCACCGTATTCGCCGCCGTCTGCAGTCTCTCCTCTGATGATCCCCTCTCCTCTGATCTTCACCAGTACCAGCAGACAGCTGTCTGAGGTGTCTCCTGTAGCCCAGAGAGACACTTCCCTTGCTTTACAGCAAACATCTGGAGAGGAGCCCTCTCTTGACGAGGCCCTAGATAAACTTCTAGCGATGAGCTTTGCTCAGAGTTATACATCACACACAGAGGAACCACTTGAGACAGTGGAGGCTCACTCACTCAGGAAAGGACTGCAGGAGGTGCAAGAGGACCTGATCCTGCCCATGGACAGAAGCTGTGTGCAACCTGACACGTTCACCAGCGCCACCAACACCATCACAGACGACTCCATAGACATGGGAACCGACGGGAACGGAGACCTGGACTGGGCTGACGAGGAGCTGTCAATGTCCCTACATGATGGACTAGACGGCACCATGACACCGTTCACTGAGAGGCTGTACACAGATGGCAGCATGACTCCACTGACTGAAGCCAGCTGGATGGATGAGTCCATGACCCCCTCCTCGTGCCCTGGGACCCCTGAGGTTGCCTTGGACATGCCCCTGATCCAAGCTCCCAGTATAGACAGAGTCTCTGCAACGGGACATGTATGCATATGCACGGCAGGCTTGTTTTGGTTCTGGCTGCTGAGACTGATGCATGCTAGCATTTGCTTCAGGTGTATTGTTAACATCATCAAAAATGGATGAAGTTAAAAACTGGTACATATTTAGGAACCACGCTGGTCGCAAGCCGTATTCTACACTACGAAGTGTTTTTAAAATTTAGTTAGCTACTATTTGGTCTCTATATGCATCAGCTAGGGGTGTACTGATAATTTGGTGCCAGTGTTCTTAATTTTGGGAGATGTGCATTTGGCCAGTATTTACATGTGAAACTGATCAGTCACTGTTCCCTTTCGCTTTGCTATAAGAGAGGGCCGACTGACTGATCTGCTGTACTTACTGACTTTCCAGAGAAAAAATATCTGTATCAGCCAAAATAGGCTTTTTAGAGATTGAATATTTCTTGATTCAATTACAAAAAAATACAGTTTATGTTTAAAATAGCTGGTTAAAGATTATGCCAGAGGAAGAACGTAGATGTAGACACTCTACTGATACTAAAACCTCGCTACAACGTCCACCTTGAAGTTTCCAACCAGCCATCTGGTAATTCTAGTTCCCAGTGGGTACATCTCTAGTTTGGTCCGGTATATCTATTCCTACTTACAATATCTTACTTATAATAAATAAATTTATTAATACAACGCCTTTGGTTATCAAGCACAAGAAAAGAAGCCATCTAACAGTTTTTGGATTGAGATTGCACCCTTGGCTAACTCAAAGCTTTTGCTGCTATAACCATAAAAATTATTTCTTACACTTGGACTTGTGTTGTGTAAAAGAAGCTAACGCATCTGACTTAGTGAGTAGTTTGCTTGCTTGAGTCATGTTGAAAAGGATTTGGAGGGCTTCAGTTCATTGTCGTCATATGACCAAGCATGCTTACAGGACATGATGCACGACCCCCAAGGCCCACTGGCATGTTGCGTGAACTGGTTTATGGTGAATCTGGGTGTAAGATGAGGTTTCCACCGTTCCCTCCTAGATAAAATCGGTGATTAGGCGCACTAAAGAGACTCCCAACGTGCATCCTATGTATCGCGAGGCTCACCTGCGCAGGAAGATGGGCCCCATCATTGTGAACAAGAACTCGTCTCAGGACCGCCTCATAGAGGAGCTTCAGGGTAAGCTCGGGATCAGCCGCTCGGAGCGGCGCCGCAAACAGTCGGATGAGTGGCTGACTGACGGGGTCGTCGTCATGTCCAAACCCCAGCGTTTCCGTCCCGACGGATGGGGCGGTGAGGTCGACAAGGTTGGCTGCTGTGTGCTCAGACGTTTAACCAAAATATCTTTCAGCTAAATCACCTTCTTTCGCTTTTCCTTCACGCTCCTCTCTGTCTCCCTTCAGATCATAATTCCTCCCGAGTCACCAGTCCCTGTCAGGAAGGTCCTCCCACCCCTTTCTCCCCCTAACCCTCGTCGCCCTGCTGTTATAGAAGAACCTAAGAAACCACTCCCAGTACAGCAGCTCCCCGTCCCAACACCACCACCTCTTCCTCCACCTACTTCCTTTAATTCACAAGCCATCCGTGCTCAGGAGCCACCTCCTCCTCCTCGGCAAATCACAAAATCCACACCCCCACCGGCGCCCGTTCAGGACCTTCCCCACCCTAAGCCAGAACCCCCTCCTCCTGTTGTCCGCATGCCAAACTATCCACCACCGGTGGAGCCAGTTCAACCAGCAGCACCAAAACTCCTGGTGTCTGTAGGCTGCCAAACAGAGTATGACCCATTCTTCCCTCCAATGCAGGCACGAATTCCCTTCTCTTACCCCCTTCTGTTGTTCACCCGTCCTTAGAGATGTCTGTTTTTGAACTTTGGTAGCCTTCAAGTGATTAATTGTTTCATTTGCATCTCTGTGGAGCAGAAAGACATAACAGTTTGCAACCGTTTTAGATCATGGCCCAGGGGAAGGCCGGAGTTCCAGGTGGGCCGCCGACACAGGTCAACAAGCTGGACAACATGCTTGGTAGCCTGCAGTCTGACCTCAACAAACTGGGGGTGCAGACAGTTGCTAAAGGAGTCTGTGGTGCCTGCTGTAAGCCCATTGTGGGACAGGTGAGATGATATAATCAACTTTTCATACACTGGGCCTTACAAAAACTTTTATACCCTCTGGATAACCTTTAAACTATTTTATTGGAATTTTATTTGATGGATTTACCCAAAATAGTGCATAATTGTGAAGTAGGAGGAAAATAATACATTTTCAGTCCTTTGGATGTGGCAAAACTTTGTGTTCACCCTCATTTTCCCTGAAGTCCAACAAATTGCCTTTCTAAAGTCACCAAACCAGTGAATACAATCCAGGTGTGTCATTTAATCGTATAAATGCAGCTAGAAAACAAGAGATATTGTGGAAACCAAAGAAACAAAGGATACAGATCAAAGTGGGATTGGGTTCCAAAAACAATCCCCCAAGCTGAAATAGTCTGCCAGGGTAACAAGACATTTTAACATATAATATAAAAAAAAAAAGTCTGGCAGATTGTTTGACTTATAATTAGGACTTTTTGGTCAATATTAAGGGAAATTCGACTTAAAACGAACTTCTGTAATTTGCTGAAGTCACGTGTCAGTAAGTTTTGTCTTATTTCAAGTATGTTATTTGCACCAGAACCTGCACCAAATTTACTTCGGGAGATTGTGTTTTATTGTAAAGCTCCCCTAATATTGGGTCCAAACATGTTTCAACCCTCCACCTGCTTTCCTGTTCACTCAGGTGGTGACTGCCATGGGCCGTACCTGGCACCCTGAGCACTTTGTGTGTACACACTGTCAGGAGGAGATCGGCTCCAGGAACTTCTTCGAGCGGGAAGGACAGCCGTACTGCGAGAAAGATTACCACAACCTGTTCTCTCCGCGATGCTACTACTGCAACGGGCCCATACTGGATGTGCGTCATCACTCTGTAAAAACGTGAACGTCTCTGGCAGAAGTGTTGGCGTACAGTAAGCTTTGTTGTCGTTCTTTCGTTCAGAAAGTCGTGACGGCGTTGGACCGGACATGGCATCCTGAACACTTCTTCTGTGCTCAGTGTGGATCCTTCTTCGGCCCAGAGGGTACAAGATTTTAGTTGTTTAAGTTCTGAATTAGCAATATGTTTGCTTTTGCTTTACGGGCCATGTAAAACCCGTATTCTTCTCCTGTGTTTCCTGCAAAGGGTTCCACGAAAAGGACGGAAAGGCGTACTGCAGGAAGGATTACTTCGACATGTTTGCGCCGAAATGTGGCGGCTGCGCCAGAGCCATCCTGGAGAACTACATCTCTGCTCTCAACTGCCTCTGGCATCCCGAGTGTTTCGTTTGCAGGGTTCGTAATGCGGATTTTCTCCCTCCCAGCTGATTTTTGTCGCCTTCATAACGAGAAGAGAAGGCGAAATTACGGCTCGTTTTCGTGTGTCCGCAGGTTTGCTTCACCCCGTTTGTGAACGGGAGCTTCTTCGAGCATGACGGCCGGCCGTACTGCGAGGTGCACTACCACGAGTGCCGCGGCTCTCTCTGCTCCGGCTGTCAGAAGCCCATCACGGGCCGCTGCATCACGGCCATGTCCAAGAAGTTCCACCCGGAGCACTTCGTCTGCGCCTTCTGCTTGAAGCAGCTCAACAAAGGCACGTTCAAAGAGCAGAACGACAAACCCTACTGCCAGGGCTGCTTCATCAAACTGTTCAACTAGAGAACCACATTTAGAGCAGGCTAGAACTGTGAGCAGGGTCCGATTATAATACAGCGCGATGCAAAAACATTGATTACCCTCTGGACTTTTTCCCACCTTTGACAACCTTTATGGATTTTGTGCAAGATATCAACACAAAGTAGTTTAAAATTGTAAAGTTTAAGGAAAATGGCACATGCTTTTTAAAGTGAACCATGTTCTTCCGGTTTCTTATTAACGCTGATTAACTTTCCTGTATCGGTGTATGATGCTGCCGCCGCCAATTTGTATTGTCCCAGTCTAAAACTGCCGTCATTTACAATTTCTCACTACTTCAAATTTGATCTGTCGCATACAATATGAGCATATGCGTTGCAGTGAAAAAACTGAAAAAGTTCAAGAGGTGTGAATGTTTTTGGAAGGCGCTGTACCAGTGAAAAGAAGAGTTTTCCTCTGGTGATGATGGAAGTATGTTTTAGACTGATTGTGTGCATGTTGTGGAAGCAGAATACTGTTTTCATGTCAAGTTTGGGGGAAAAAAAAACAACCAACATTTCTGCTGACTAACATTTTTGAAGTGGCTTTTGTTTGGTCAGCAAATCTAATGAAGACATGTTCAGCATGTAAACGGTGTCGTAAACCTTTACAAATACCAGAAATGTGCCATTTTTCCCCGCAAATCATGGAGGCATCAAACTTTACTTTTTCCCCCTGTTTCTATATGTTTGTAAGATGTCAGCCGTTGGTTAAGATTAGCCTAAAATCGTTGTGTTTTTCAACTTTTACAGTTTGTATCATTTTACAGTGTAGCTAATTCAGACTGGATGAGATACAGAAATCCATAATGTGTGTGTGTGACAATTTTGCTCACTGGCTGAGTGTGTCATTTTAGCAGGGAACAGATGACCTATTGTTTTTTTTTTTTTTTGTTAGCTTTGGAAATGCGGGGTAAGCTTTTTATTTTTTACCACATATGATGTCAGAAAGACTTTTAAACACTTGTTATGTTGAAGAAAATTGGGTGTGGATAAATCCACATTGTTATAGAACATCATGACTTTGGAAATGTAACTCAGCTTGGGGTTATTTAGAGAGTGGGGAAATGTGAAGTCACTAGAGTCACGTTTTGAGTCATTGATCAAAAACACTTATGAAGATTTAAGAAGTGTGGAAATCATGTTACACAGCTACTTTTTCTTTGAAGGAGAAGCCAATCTTTCATCACTTTCAGTGTCCACAGTTACCTTTACACTGTCTGTATCTTGGTCTGTAAAACCAAACGTGTATCAAATCCTACTTTTTCATGTAGAATGTCCACAAATGGCTGTTCCGACATTCTGCGCTGTCCGATCATTCCTCGTCTTTTCACTGGGCAAAAATTAAGCTCGTCTCGCACAGGTGGAGCCACGTTGTTTGTATCTCTTTCCCCATCGTTACCGTTTCGGACTAACTCCTGGGAGGGTTTCTGTAAATATTCAACGCAGCTACGTTGTCTGAAATGTGCTTGGCGTATGCATTTCCTAACCACTTGTCCGGGGATGAAGAGGCGAAGGCGTGGCGCAGATACTCGGATATATTTGCTGTGATTACTGTATTGGGAAACAGATGAATGTTGAGCAGCACACAAGCCGGTGGACAGCACGCCGTTTGCTTGTGACGTTCCTGCAACTATGCAACTGTGGATTACCAGCGTGTGTTAACGGACTCTCTTTGCTTTTGTGCCTGTGGTTTGACACGCAGGCCAATCAGTGAGAATCCAGTCTGTCTGTCATGTTGTCTGTGAGTCCACTAAAATGTGTTGGCTGTTACACGAGAACGCGGTGGTCTGCCAGAGCAATTGGCAGGACTAATTTGAATCATTTCCCACAGCATGAGTGGCATCTGCTGTGTGACCACTAGGTTGGGTCTGTTCATCCCTTTTGTCTTGTTCAGGGAATTCTAGAGCCTTATTTCTTTTCTTTATTTAAGATATGTTACAGGAGCCTTTCAAATCAGTGTAGTGGCATGTTATTTAACCAAAGCCATACCTTCTATAAATTCTTTTGTCTTTCTTTCCTTTTCACTCAGAATGTCAGTCTATATGAATAGTGAGATTAAGCATTGTTAGTCTGATTATGCAAATAAATTCTGTTTTGCTATCAATTTGTCCGAGCCTGTTTTTTTTGTTTGTTTTTTTAAATTGGTCTTAACAGTAACAATGGACGTTTTACTAGCGAAATTTATTGCTACATTTTGTTTTACTTTTCTTTGTGTATCTCAAAACACAGAATAAACACTATAATATCTGAAATAACTTACATTTAAATTTCTGTTAAATAATTTATTGTATTTTGTGTAGGTGTGGGAACCTCACAAAATAATCCCTAAGAATTGTTGTTTTTGTTAGTTTTGATCAGGGAAGCTCTTAAGAAGAGATATTTACAAATAAATGATAGTTTGTAGAACAAAAAAATGTACGCAACACGAGGAAAAGCTACGTGGAAAGTGACGAGGTCACATGCAGGTGGGGTTGTGTTGGCTGGAGAAACGCCTCCATCTGCTGGATGAATTCTAGAATTACAAGCACAAAATCCAGCGAAATATAGACTTTATAGACTAGAGTACGTTATATGCATTTAGTCATTTGTCCAAAACATATGTAATAAATTCTGTTTTATTTCTTTATTTTGCAAGCTTCACACGTTTCAAATACAGTACTGGAAATAATTTTCTATTAAAGAAAACAGACGTGTAGAAAACTAGACGTCACACACTGAAATGAGTAATTTCTCCTGGCCACTGACGTATCTCGATAACACCGCTTGATGGCAGCACTGAAACATAGCCCTTTACCCAAGCAGTCGAAGAAAATCCAAAGAGTGACGTAACCAACCGAGCAGCACCCGGAAGAATGACAAATGTTTATCGCTGAGGTTTCGGGTAAGTCTTGATATTTTATTGAGTCTTCTTCAGGAATTGGAAAAGTTAACTTTATTCAGCACTGTCTTGTGGTCATTATTGTTGTCTGAGAAAACAGACCAAACTTTGTTCCTGTTTACAAACTCTGAAGGTTAGCCGAACTTGTTTGTTTTCATTTTAGTCGTTAGTCCTATTTTTGTTCGTGTGAGTGACTCAGTTTATCTTGTATTTATGGTTGCTGTTCTACAACATATTATTATGTTTATATATAGATGAGAAGTACATAAATTCAGCTTCAGTGCATAGTCCTTATAGATAGAAAAGAACGGTTACAAAAGAGGTTAATTTTTATTGTTTTTAAAAGTGCCATTTCTGCTCATGCGCTCAAAAGTAAAAGAACCCGAATGGTTAATAATTATATTCATTAGTTAATGTACTAGTTCATAATGTAATATAACTCTGCTTATATTTGTAGTTTCCTTAATGCACAGATCACACACCACACATCAAAATGGCCTCATACTTTGATGAACATAACTGTGAGCCCACCAACCCTGAGGAGCAATATCGTCAGAATGCACTACTGGAGCTGGCCAGGTGGGATCCAACCTACCTGACTCGCATGTTATACTGTAACTGTGACCTGCAGATTCTAGCTCTGGGATTGGTGTTTGTCTTCAGGTCCTTAATGCAGGGTCTGGACTTGATTGACTCCGGGGCATTCGACCTGTCAGACTGGGACCAGCGGCTTCCTCCGCCGGCTGCCAAAACTGCTGTTCAGACCCTCACTGTGGTTGTCATTTCCGCAGAACAAGCAGGTGACAGAAATTTTGAAAAACGAGTTGAATGCAGACATTAAACGTGTGTTGGGACTCTGCTGAGAGAAACTTTGGGGCATGATAGTCTTCAAAGCTGTTAGCTAGATGTACTCTTGCGTATTTGAGGAGATTTAATTTGACTCTTTGTGCTCATGGCAGACAAAGGTTTGAAGTGTCCTGTGTGTTTGCTGGAGTTCGAGGAACAAGAGACGGTTCGAGAAATGCCTTGCAAACACCTCTTCCACTCAGGGTGTATACTACCCTGGTTGGGCAAGGTAAAGCTCACAAATGTGCAATTGATTAAATATATATTTTTACACATTTGAACAGCAGTTTGCATGAAATCCCTTTTAAAACTTTCACATTTTCCACTTTTAAATCCCAGACTAACTCCTGTCCGCTTTGCCGACTTGAGTTACCGACTGACAATCCAGAGTATGAGGAGTTTAAAAAGGACAAGGTGAGCTGCTTGCTGAACTGTTTCACTTTTTATATGTATTCCACTGGGGTTTTATGTCCTAAATATGAACATACATGACTTGAGAAATCCTTTTTGCAGTGGCTGTTATGCATTCATGCAGCCATCCAGGACTAATAAACCCACACAATGAAATAAAAAGAACAGTCCAGTCGAAGTCCAGACATAAATTCACTAGAGAATCTGAGAGAATTCTTGAAAATTAAAGTTCAAGGTTCAACATTTCTGTGCTACACCGGGTTGGGTCTTGCGTCTTTTGCGGCGTGCTGGATCTGTCAAGAGGAACAGTTGTTACTTCTGAGTTTTCAGCAGGACCTGAGGCCACTGTGGTTTTTGTCTTTCAGGAGAGAAGAAAACAGAGGGAGCACCGACTTGAGGACCTGCATGGAGCCATGTACACCTGATGAAAGTGCTGAATGCTTCAAGAACAGTGAACTGCATTCAGCCCAATTCCACGAAGATAGAACCCTGTTTGATAGGGTTAATACTTAGACCATTTTGCTACCTACAAGAAAAGAAAAACACTCAAACAATTCCCTAACTTTTCCACAGAATCCCTTTAACAGCCACTGACATCACTGGATGCTCCGTTGTGTTAAAATGAGAGTTTTTATTAAATGGCACCGGCTTTGGGAACCAAATAATGGAACATTTCAGATGTGCTTTTTTTTTTTTACCCGATGTTTCCAAATGGAGCTGATAGCAGCTCTGAGCACTCTGACTTTAAATTCCTTTTTTATTAAAATTTTTGAACTTCCAATGTGCATAAAAGTTGTACTTATCAGGTAAATGGAAATGTTTAGGAAGAGGAAATGATCAGTGACTATTTGTTATATATAAACCAAAAAATGTTTTAACTTGGAAAGCTCTTTTTTTTCCCATGTGTATTTGTTTTGGCTATTAAAGCTGGTAACATCATGCCTAAAAAGTCTAATCAAGTGAGGCATGTATATATATATATGGGTGCATCATTTTTATGGATTCATGAGGTGAAATGAAATCATTTACCAAAGAAACCTTTGAGTCCCTTTTCTCACCACAGAGGCCTTCTGTGCGTAGCGCACTAAGCTAACTTTAGGTGATGGGAAAAAAAAAAATTCAACAAAAAACAGTTTCATAATAATTTCTCATTTTTTATTTCATATTTGAATATAAATCTCTGTCAAAATAAAAGGCCTAAATGATAGACAAAAATCAGACATATTTACAGAATTTATAAAAGGAAACAATTTCTGTTGACTTTTTTAAAATTTTATACAGGGGGTTTCTCTGATGCCTTCGTTAATGTTCTATATCTTTTTCTTTTCTTTTTTTTTTCAAATTTACAGGACGTAGGAAGAGAGTACATTTTATCGACATTTGGATCTGTGTTGAGAGTGTTGACGTAAAAGTCAGGCGGCCTTCTAAAACATAAGGCTCCATACAAACCCTTAGACAGTGCACACAATGATCTAAGAACAAAAAAAAAACATGAAAAAGAGAAAATCTCCACCTTTCATTGGATTATTTGGCATGTTGAATGGTTTTAGTGGTACAGAAGCTGTTTCAGCCCCGGTGTTTGGGCTCACAAGCTGCCGTTGAGTCGCACGTTGACTTGGTTACAGTATGGCAAAAAAAAGGCTACAGCTAAACATAAGTCAAATATAACAATAAAAAGAAAGTTTCTTAGGCAGAGTACATGGGATAAGGCTGAAAACAGTGCACTTCATACCAACTCATACCGTCGCATCGACACACACACACACACACACACACACACACTCATTAACAGAAAGAAAACTGTATACTCCGGTCTTTTTTGGCATGGTTTTCTGCAGTCCAACAAAAATGTCAAGTTCAAACTTTTTGCACAGTAAGCGATGAAAGCGCTGTGTGCTCATTCAGCTTTATGCAACAGCATAACCCCAGCTCTGTCACATTCTGACACTTGTGGACACAGCTGGAAAATACTGAACCTCGACCACAGAACAACAAAAAAACAAACAAAAAAAACCAAAATACTTCCAACAAGTTGGAAAGCTGGATCTCTCATCTTTCACATCAGACCCACAAAAGAGGTAGGAGACGTGACCTTTTGAAAATGCGTATTGCTGGCATCCTGTGAGTTTGATGTAATAAAACGCGTCCAGCGGTGGGCCAGAGAAACCAGAACAGAGATTATACATGTGTGTGCTTTATGAAACCTAGCAGTGAAAACTTTCATCTGAGCAAAACCTGTGCAGGTTGCGACTCAGAGCGTCGTGGCAGTCTGCTGTCCGGCTAGAACCGATAAAAAAAAAAAAAAGAAAGAAGGGTAGGGCGGGATACAACATAGGTACAGTATGGTTTGAAGTCAGTCGACAACCTGTATGGCAGTGTCTCATTGTAACACTGTTGTGACAGCACCAATTATAAAAACATCTAAAAAGAAACTGCAAAAGTTTTCACACCCTAGAACGAGTTCACCTATAGTCAAACTACAACCAGGACTTTAAATTTATTGGGACTTTTTGTGATACAGCAACACAAAGTAAATGTAACCTCCCAAAAAAAGGCCCTCCTGTATTTAGTTGCATTTCTGTATAAATGTTCCACTGCAGAAGATACTTTTTTTTTTTTACAAAAACCACATTTTTGTAAAAAATGTAACATTTTTTGCCAAAATTGTAAATCCAAAACTAAATATGATTGTGACTTTTTTGTTGTTGTTTTTACATGCTCAACATTAATATCCTACACTTAAAACATAGGCAAAGAAATAGATTTCTCCAGAAAATAGATTTGCAATTAATGTTAGATTTGGAAAACAAACAAATAAAAAAAAAGTGTCAAATCGCAGGAATTTTACAGTCAGTTGTCATATGCAACATCACGACCCGTCCTGGTCAAATTTGTACCGTTCTCTGTTTACAGCCAGGCGCAAAATCCTCAAGAGCTGAAAATAATGTTTTTTTGTTTTTTTTTAAACTGCTTTGTGTCAATCTATCCCATAAAATCCCAATAAATCCCATTGAATTTGATAGTTGTAACGTCACTAAACGTGCAAATGTCTGAGGGGAGTGACTACTTTTGCAAATGTTGTGAAGAAAATCTTTTGAAAGGCTTCACATGAGCTCATAGAAAAGAAGAAGAAGAAAAAAAAAGGACATTTCTTAAACTCGTATAAGGCTTCCAGGGATCCAGCCTGGAACGCGGCCAGTGTCAGGACGAGAACTCTACAGCAAATGCTAAAGTCAGATTGTAGTTTTACCGTCGCTCATTCCTATCATCACATGTAGGCCACTGGAAACGTCAGCCTCACCTGGCAGCTCAAACACTCTGAGAAAGGCATTGCTCACCCCAGAGGAGTGGAAATTATCGGATGATTGTTACGTTTGGTGTTTCATGTAACTTTGGATTGAAAAAACCCCCCCAAAAAAAACAAAAAACAAATAACAAATTCACTTGTCAGCTTAAAGCCAGTCATTACAACAGAAAAAACCATCCAGTTTTGCACCGACATGAATAATGATTGAGACCAATCTAGACATGTATATTTATATATGTATAGAAAAAAAAGACATTAAATTATAAGTGCAATCAAATAAAAGCAGATGAATTTAATGGTTATATACCTTTCAAGTTATTAATGCATGATTGATTAAATTAGACCGTAAAGCTTACAGTCTGTAAAATATACTATAGCTATTCACTTTGCAACATTCATTATTTTAAAATTTTTTTTTTTGCGATGCAAAAACAATAAAATAAAACAAAAAAATAAACTGGTTTTGTTCCATTCAGGAGCAGTGCCGTGCAGAGAAAAGCAAAAGGCCAAAAGAGGTTGGACTGGAGAGTCAGAGGAGGAGAGAGGGGGGGACAAAAATGACTTTTGAGGGCGGTGGGAACTTTTGTCTTTCGAAACCAAGAACCCAGGGGGACAGATGTTTAGAGACGAACACCGTGCAGAGTCGTCAACTTTAACCGCCGTCTTGGAAAACATTCACGGTTCCAGTTTTCCAGCTGGCTCCAAACATTCAACGTAATCTGCTATGAGAACTGAGAAGGGAGGAGAAAAACGAAAACGAAACAAACCGAAGGCCGTAGAGCATTATGGGTAGAAATACCTGGTGTTGCTGAGGTTACAGTTATACGAATTTGCTCTCTTGCTTCACATGCTGCCAGTGGAGCACCTCTGCAGTGACTTTTTTTTCTGCTTTGTTTTGGGGTTTTTTTCCAGACGGAGCTACAACATAGCTATGCTCTCTGGGGTACAGTTGAGGTGTGTGGACGTGCTGCTGCCGCCGGGGGACTTCAGGCCCTTGGTGGCCCCGCCCATCGTCGACGCCCTGGACATGGGGTCCATGATGACCCCCGAGCCGTGCTGGCTCTGCTGCAGGCCGGCCATCATGGTCTCGGTGGTGACGGTGCCGAACTCGTAGGTGAAGGTGCCGTAGAAGACCAGGATGTCCACGGTGAAGACCCACTCGCAGATGGCGGCGACGTGCTGCAGGACGAAGCTCTCGTGGATGAAGAATATGCCGCCTGGAGGGAGGACGGGTTAAGGAGGACAGACGCTTTCCTGCAGAGACTCGGCAGGAAAATGAGGCTGTTATCCCCTCTGCAGCGTGGTGGACAGACACACGGCCTCCAGATGTGCGTTTTAAATGTTGAATATATATTTGGTAACGTACTGAGCAACGTGTTTGTCCTTAGGATTATCTCTGCTCATTGTTTATTATTGCTACTTTATTTATTTACATTTTTATTGTGTACCAACAAAAATTTCCCCCCTTTAAGGGATCAATAAAGTATTATCTTCTTTTCTTATCTTATTAGTTGGTCTTATTCTGCTGGTTCGAAACTCGGCAGGCGTCGAATGAACTTGCTGCTTCCAAGCAGTTTCAGAACGGCCTCTTCCTGAAAACTAACGCACAGCTGGAAAAACGTTGTAGAAATGGATAGAGGCTTGTTAATCGCTAATGCTAACTCAGCAGATGGACTGACGGAGGGACACAGAGAACCGTCAGCCAACTTCTGAGAGAGAACGAGAACATGTTGAGAAACGTCATACTGTTCCTAAATTAAGTCATTGGTTCAACTACAGAATTTATGTTGATAGACAACTGAGGTGGTCACAATAGTGACAGCTAGCATGAAGACTAATGAACATCCCTGATGAATGAATCAAACGCACCCTTGCATTAAGGCTCAACTCCTGAGTCTTTAACCCGATGGTTTCTGTCATCCCAACAGACGGCAGATTTACAGAGGATACTGAGGACCAGGGAGACCATGGCTCCCAGCGCCAGAGCCACCCGGAAGTGAGCCATCCAGTAGTCCAGGGTTGTCACGGCTACTCGGTAGGTGAGGACGCACTGCAAGCACACAAACAGCAGCCCTGCAGGAAACGCCACACCGGCACCCACATAATGGAGAGATTTGGCGTGATCAACCTGTTGGACAGAAAAACAAACGTTTCATACCAACTAGAGGATCTCAGTCGGTTAAGTCAAGTGTCCTGCGTGTTTCTAATGTTCTCTTAGGTCAGGACACCTTCAAGCATCACGTGTAACCTCGGAGGACTAGAGTCCTGGTTTAAAATCTACATCAAACTTTACGTGTTGCTCAGGACTACCTGGAAGTTTCCAACCATGACCAGACCGACGGCGTTGGTGCAGCCAGACACCAGTGCGCTGGTGTTGACCCAACACTGGTGGCTGTGTTCGACCACCTGGGCGTAGCGCAGGAAGCACACCATCACCACTGCGGGGAGGAAAAGAGAAATGTGCGTTAAAAACAAACCCGAAACATTTCAATAAGATTGTATTAATCCTTGGTTTCACACTTGGTTTCGATTGGAGAACAAAACTGCAACATTTGTTACGTTTTGAGCTGGTACTGTTTGCTTTCTCACTGCTCTGTGAAACAAAACAAACTGTTTGAAAGACCTGTTCACCTCCTCGCCTGTGGTGGCGCTGCGTCACGAACTACTGAAGGAAACGACACACAAACCTCTGAGGAAGACATTGAGCTCAACTTCCTTCTTCTTGAAACGGAAATGGAGTTGGGTCAGATGTTAGCAGTTGTAAGATTTCTTTTTGGTTTTGAAAAGACCACGAGCCATTTTGTCCCGCTAGCGCTAGACACGCCTGTTGTTTTACGTTGTATTTACCCAGAATGCCCTGTGCTGTAGTCCACTTTTTTAGGTTCGTTTAAGAGTTCGGTTATGCACTCATGTAGTATTCACTTCATTTTTTGGGTAAAATATAACACCAAGTTATTAAAGGAATAAAAATGAATGAATGGCTGCCAGGTAGTAGCTTCCATCTTTCTGCTGAGGCAAGAATATCTGATATGGTTCTCCAGAGCAGGCAGGATGTGTTGATCCATCTTAAAGCAGAACGGAGCAGCTTTCTTGGCAGCTGTGCCATCTGTGTTTGAGAACAATAACCTTGCAACTTCCTGAATCACAACGACGAGAGAACCAGAAGCTTGACCCAGAAGATGCTGAAATTTGGAGCGGCGAGAGAAAGGACATGTGAAGAGAAATGCTAATTAAAGGACAGCAGACTGACTACAAGGAGGGCGGATAAACAGAAACCAGCTGGGAAGGAGAGGTGACTGGAATGATGAAAACAGCTGGAGTGAGGCAATCAGGACCAGCGAGGGGGAAAAGTGGGCCAGAAGTGACTGGTGTTTAAACAAGACAAGAGGGATGAAGGCCCCGAAAGTTGCAGGCAGGGGGGGAAAAAAAAAAAAGAGAAAATAGACATGGGGAAGTGGAAGGAAAACTGCATCCATTATTGATTAGACAGCAGCCATATCTGGACGTCCCATGGCTATTGGCTGAAGTCTGGAGGTACCAGGCAGAATGACTGCAAACAGAGGAGACATTCAGTACTTTGCATCTCAAAATATACTGCCCCATTTCAGATTAGCAATGAGCAAACAGTTCTGTTTTTACATAACAGTGATTACCCAAGAGGACGCAGCTTGGAGGATGGAGGCAATTGGGACAGTTTCATATTTGCACAAAAATCACACTTTTTTGATTTTTAAAAAAAAATTGGTTTAGATCAAAAATGATTGTGCGGGTCAAAAATTGAAACAAGGCGGCTGCTCTCAGAAATGATTAACCCCACAGCTTCTGTAAAACCACATAATTATTGATTAGTTAGCTGCCGCCGCCAAGGAAAACGCCTGGCGAGGCATTACCATCCATTTGCAGTTATGCTAAGCTAACTTCCGGTCACGTAAATCCGTAAACTATCTTTGGGACGCCAATCCAACAGTGTTGGTCTCTTGGTTATCCAGCCTCATCCTCAAACTCGGTAAACCAGAGCAACCAGAGTCGGTCGAAGCTCGTCGGTCTTAATGAATTATTCCAGGCGCTCTTCCCCGACCACATTTCATTTTCCCAACACGTTTAGCTTGAAACTGAATTTGTGCGTCTGTGATCAATAAGGCGTTTTACGGCCTGGGCAGCAGCTCCTTTCACAAGCTGAATGAACGGAGACAATGCAGCCGCATCAGCAGAAATGTGATCAGGAACACAAACACAAGGACGGCTGGATGGAGCATGTAGGACGGAACAGGGGCGTGCAAAGCGCGGGCCGGGGCCCATTTGAGACCCCTTTACTGATTCTCTGTGGCACGCCAGAACAGCTGGTTGACAGATTTTTTTGTTTGTTTGTTTGTTTTTTGAATGGGGAAAAATTCTTACAGAAATTAACATTTTCTATCAGGGGAAAATATTAAGTACAACGCAAAGTATTTGTCTTTTAGCAATCATGTTTTGTGTTTTTTCTTTAATTTCATAATAAATAGGAGTACATTTATCAACTGACCTATAATTTGAGAGCCCAAATCTGTTAATTAATTTGCTTAACCTGCCTTAATATAGCAAGCATTTATAAAGAGAAAGTGTCCCAAATACTGTTCTTATGGCTGAAATAGGCTGAATGTTTTTTTGTTTTTTTTATTTCATCCAAAAGATTTTAAAAACAGGATTTCTTTCAATTCAAATTCAAAAATACTTTATTGATCCCAAAGGGAAATTAAATGTTGTTTAACTCGTATCAATTCAGATTCTTCAAAAAGTTACTGAAGATGGACTTTGGAAGGAAAGATCTCCTGTAGCGGTCTGTGTTACAGCGAGTTTGAAGAAGCCTCTGACCGAAGACACTGTTTTCCAAAGAGTCTCGTGAAGAGGATGGTCAGGGTTGTCCTGAACTTTCTTGGTTTTATAAAGAACTCAAACGTTCTGGATCTCCAATGATTTAAACTTCCCTAATTAAACAACAACAACAAAAAGTAACTTCTTTATTTAATTGGAATTATGTTTAGTTTATCACTGAGCAGTGGAGAAAATACTGTAACTTCCTGTGGTTTATTTTTGGCCTGCGTGTCCTTTTGACTTTGACAACTTTAATGACAGCTTATAGTTTAATGCAGCAGAAACAGATTGTGGTTTAATGGACATAAATGTTTGCTACTGGGTCAGCGAATGTGTTTCAAACTCCCTTCTAGAGCATCAACTCTTTTTAGATAAAGTCGAAAACTAAAGCGATGAAAATTAGGAGTGGGAATTTATCGCATTGTTTATCATTTAGCGTTTGTCACAATAAATTCCAAATACGGACATTTAAAAACACCCTAAAACTGTCCATATCATTCCCAGCTGTTCATTTCAATATTTCTGTCCACCGCCTGTTTATTGTTGGAATCAATAAATATTAATAAACTTGAAAATAGGGTTGAATGCAGTTGTTGTGTGCAATATAATGATACAAATCAAACTTCTTTAAGCAGCTTTTTACAAACAGCAGCATCATTTGTGTTTGTGAGGCTCCGACTGCTGCAACAGTCACAGCCATACAGCTACCTAAAGAAGCAGCAGTAAATAGTTCTTATTGTCACTTTTACTGTTATAACAGCACCACAAAATATCACGATAGCACAAAATATCACAATAACACAAAATATCACGATAAAACTTCAAATTCACATCAAGTTAAATCTCTTATCTATATCTGTTAAAAACAGAAAAAACACTGTTTTCCAAATCAGAGGCAGCATGACCCACTAAAAAAATAAAATAAAATAAAACAAAACAACAACCATTACTTGAATCCATGCAGTGAAGATTAGTTGAGGACGTACCCATAAAGGCTCCAACGTTGCCGATCAGGCTGAACAGGCAGCTTTCAGGAGGGTAAGAGCCACATTTACTGCAGGACAAAAAAAAAAGAAAGAGTCTAGATTTTAAAACCGAAGAAATGCATACACACACCTACACTTATCCTGCTGAACAGGTCTTAAGTGATCGAAAAGCTAGAAAATATCTTGTTCTGATTTCATTTGAATATGAAGCTGAATGTCAACGAGCGCTGGTGAATCAATATTTTTTACATAAAAGTAAAACCACAGAAAAAGAGCTTCAGGTTTCATTGTGTCTTCCCCTTTGTTGGAGGCCTGCAGTCCGGTTCCACGAATTGGAGTTATGCAAAGTGTGGGTTAATGACCGACACAGAACAGCAGCACAAGCAGATGCTAATTCACGCCCAAGGCCCTTTCCGACACAAGCTGCGGTTTGTGTTCTGAGACAAAGAGGAGAACTGCAGAGGCAGAGGAGCCGACCTGATGAGGGGGATGTCCTGGATGGTGCAGCAGGTCTTGGGGAAGCCTGGTCGGGGCGACTCCTCTGTGCATGTGACGTTGTAAGACCTGCAGCGGCGACACGATGGGGTCAGTTCACTCTCTGGAGGTTCAGATTGATCACATCCTTTCTCTTTTTCCAAGTTGCACCAACTACAGGGTGTTTTACTGTGATTTTGTGAGGGATCAAGGAGTCTTTGATTCTTAATATAATCTATTTATAAACAATACAAATGTGAAACACGTGGCGTGAATTTGTATTCATCGGAAGTTCCAAAGTGAAAGCCGGAGATGAGGTGTGCATTTGAAAAACTCTGCATTTTTAAAAAGCCACAAGAATCACATTTTAAAGTTTGTCTGAAGGAATGCAGAGGACACAGCTAATGGTGCAACTAACAGTTATTTTAGTAATAGATTATTACACTGATTAATGTTCCAGTTTTTTTATCCGACGATTAATCGGATTTAAAAAAAAATTGGCACATTCTGCAGATTTTTATTTATTTAACCACTTCAGCCTTTTTTATACAATATTAAAAATACATTAACAATTGCAAATAAATAATTAAATGTATTTTTTTTTTTTGTTGTATTGCCTAAGATGCAATAACATAATGTTGTTACGGGTTAAAAATTGGATAGGAAATGTTGAGACTTTTTTCTTTTTTTGTCAGAATTTAAATCATCTGAAGCTAAAAGTATTTGACGATGTGTGGGTACATTATTTTTATAGACAAATGATTATTTTAATCTCTATTACAAAGTGTACATATATTTTTGTACAGTTTTTGTTCAATTACTGCTGTGATTATGTTGTCATTTCAGTCTTTTTTTGGGTCTGTAAACTCCAGTTAACGATTAATCACTCACTAAATTAATTGATTATTTCAATAATAGATCGATTAATCGACACACAGCAAACTTGTAAGAGGGTTCTCTGGCCAGAGGTGATCAAAACTGAACGAAAAATGAATCATTTTTGTAGGGCTCTTGAATACATCTAAATGTTAAACAGGAGGATATTTAAAAATAAAAAATAAAAAAATAAATAAAATAAAAAACACCCACCAGTTCTCTACAGGACAAACATGGTGATTCATCACAGCCATCGCATACCTGCAGGAAACAAAAGGTCAGAAGTGTTAAAGGGAGAAACACATCCTGGCAGACCCAATAAAACTCAAAAGCATAAAAAAAACAAGCTCACACTTTTAAAAAACAGAAAATCTTACCAACTATTTTTATTTTTTTTATAGTTTCTAGTGCAAATATCTCAGTACGCTTAAAATAAGATAAAACTATCTTAACACGTAACTATTCAGCACAAAACAGCAGCTTGTTCTGAATCAATAATTCCTTAATGTTGATGAAGCAGCACTTGTTGAACTGGAAGATTATTTCACTTACAACACGGGAAAAACGTATTGTTACAATTAAATAACCTACCAGTGGAATTAGTGCTATTTTCATTAACATTATGGAATTACTAACTTAGAACAAGCTCCTATATCTTGCTGAAAAGCTACTTGTCAGCTAGTTTTGTCTCATTTCAGGTGCATTAAGATATTTTCGCCAGAAACTAAACTAAACCGTGTGGTGTTGCCGTGTTCTTTCCCGGACAAACGGTTCACATGAGTTGGAGCAAAGACGTCCTCAGCCGTCACTCACACTATCCATATTCCTGTGATGGAGAAGGCAGCCAAGCTGACAGGCAGGACGATCCAGGCAGTCATTGGGCTGGCAGTGAGCTGGCTTTGTCCCAAGCATGGGGTGAGAAGGGGGCTCAGGACTTGGGCGGCAACACGACGGGATGGGTCAGGTAGGGGCTGGGTGGGGGCGTGGGGTCACTGATAGACTGGGAGACGCACACAGGGGGAGGGGGGAGGCATGAGAGGACAAATGGGGGGGGGGGTATGGCACAGCTCCTCTGCTCCACGGCACCCAGCAACCAGCATCAACCTTAAAAACAAGAATGATTGGAAACTTTTCGTTAGGCAGCTTTATTCAGGCGGCACTTTCTACCATCGGGTCTAACGTTTTTAACATTTTTTTTTTTACTTTTTATTGTGCTGTAATTTGAGTGTTCTTCCTTTGTGGGAGAAAACTACAAAGTGGAGAAAGAGAAACTAATCGGACATCGCAAAGAAAAAAAAAGAAAAAAGAAAAAAAAACACTTTGAAAAACACTCCTCTTCCAAGTTTCTCTGGTCGGCATTTAAAGCCTCTGATTTCTCCTATCGGCGCTGAACATCGGCACAAAGCCGGTTTACAGAGAAACGACCTTTGCTGCTTACTGTAAATTAAAACATCCTGCAAGACAACTCCGCTGCCTTGGAGTGGAACTGCGTCTCCACTGCAGACCCAACACAACCCTGGTGTCGTCGACAAGCACAGAACCAGCAAAAAAATCACTAGAGGACACATTTAAAGAGACAGTAAAGTGCAAATAACCCACAAGCTGCTTTCAGAGGACGGCGTACAACAACTGTGAGGAGTGGGTGTTTCGTCAAGGGCAGTCAGTTTAGTGTTGACAGTGGGAGCAAAACAGCAGAGGTTGCGTCACTCTACAGGGTGTACAGTTACAAACGTGTCCTCGGCTCAGAGGGAGTACAGAGTGAATAAAGATTAACTTGCAGTCTTTACAGAGGGGAATCATTTTCTAAAAGTGTGTGCAAATCAAACTGAAGCTGTAACAAAAACAAAACAAAACAAACAAAAAAAAAAAACAAAACAGAGAAATGTTTTACTTCTGCAAAGCCAGACATGGTAAATATGTTCTCGGTGTCAGTCACTTGTTTTAAGTTACAAAACAAGTGAGTCTGCCAGCTTAAAAGTTTGAAATTTTGCTGTAATATGTGAATTTTTTTTCAGGGGTGAGCGCTGACTGCAGTTTTCTGACCGATTTTTAAGAACCCTCACCTGCCGATTCCTTTGTTGTCTGACACAGATTTTTTAAACAAGCTTCAGGTGTTACAAGGTCATTCAGTGTTTCAATCTTATAGCAACAGAGTCATTTAAAACACACAGAAAAGGTGAGCCAACACCTCCTAATGCAAAGATCCTCAATCAAACAGGGAGTTTATTGGCCATTTTGAAACCATGTGTGCTAAATCATTTTGGAAATGAATCATAAACGTCTCTATTTTTTTTGGTGACATGTTCTTAGAACGTCATAGATGCTTTTTGCTGGGACTAAATACCAGCAGACAGAAGTGACTGCAGAGTTATTGATGAGTCAGCATGTGGACCGGAAAATACTGAGGAAATATAGAAAGATTTTTTTCTCTTATCACCTTGAATTTACAAGACAATTTTTGACTAATCTCACGGGTGGGGACATTTTTAAACACTTAACCTTTTAGACACATTGTGTTCTGCTGCACTGCGCCATCCCTTCAGTCCAACTGTAGAAATGCACAGGCCTGTCACGATAACACGTTTAGCCGGACGATAAATTGTCCCAGAAGTTATTGCGATAAACCATAATGTTGTTTTGACCATTTTCCAGCAATACAACATAACGGTAATGGCATAATGATGCCAGAACAACATCCTCAAACATCAGTAATCTTTAAATGCTCGTGAACGTTTAGCACTGGAGGTGGAAGACGTTTTAAATATTCAAAATAAATAAACAACAGAAACAACAAATAAAATGACTTTTAGAAGTTTCTGTGAACAAATTTGTCCTTCAAAAAGGGTCTAGTTGAGACCAAATCACCAGACTGAACATTTTCATCAACTAATTTTTTGGTGAAAGGAGAAAAGCAGTAAAACATGCAAATTGAAATTATTGCAGTTTTTGGTTTTTTTTGTTGTTGTTTGTATCATGAGCTTAATTGATTTCTTGCTTATTGCACATGTAAATTGTTTTAGTCGTGGGAAAATACATTCAATAATGCAACAAGTACTCAGAGATCAGATTTATTTTGATGGATACCAAAGTCACAGTTTTGTTTTGTTTTGTTTTGATTTAAGTCCCGTCTCTTCAATAATCATGCATCCCTGGTTATAAGGTAAGAGGTTAATTGCTCCCAATAACAGAAGAGGACAAAGAGTGAGTTGTCCCAACCTCCCAGCCCATCTGCCACATGAGCTCCTCCATCTGCAAGGACACAAACAGTCCTTGAGTTACCGACTCCAGAGGCCACATCAGACAGCAGCTGAGAAAAGTTTCCTAATCTGTTTGGAAGATGATGCTTTCATAAAACAAGATCCGTCATTATTTGACCTTATTTTTTCTGAACAAGTGTGGCGTGGGTCTTCTAAGTTGTTTCCATAACTCAGACGATCGTAGCAGTTGGTAGGTATTCAGCGTTATTTGGCTGTTTAGCTGTTACATCACCGCTGAGGCAACTCAAAACATGTGACAGATTTAATCTTGCTTTCCCACATACCTGCCGGACTTCGCATTGAGAATCTGTTAAAAATCTCAATCGCATCTTTTGTGTTCCAGTCAGAGCAGTTCCGTGTTGTATGTGCAGGTTGTTTGTGCTGGTGAAGGTTTCCTTGGAGCCGCCAAAACGATTTTTAAAGCGTACGACTGTGAGGAAAAGTTCATCTACAAATTCCAGATGATTCACGACACGACGGCCAGACTGTGAACCCGGCAAAGCACCGCTGAGGGAATACATAAAGCATACAATAAAAACATGCAATCTGCGAGAAGCAGCTCTGTTCCTGCTTACCCAGAGCAGGAGAGGAAGACCGAGTCAAACATTATGAACGCATTTTAATACCACTGGTGACAACACCCCGGCAGGGCGGCAACAAGGATTTTTTTTTACAGCCTTGAAAGAGAATAATGAAGCCCTGTTTGAGGAGAGAACGGTGCATTTTACAGCCGGAAAAAACAAACAAACAGTTTCTGTTTAAGAGCTGTAATTAACAGCACTGAAACACAATTTTAGTATTATTCTAGTAGAGAGAGAAAATGATTTCTATGAAAAAAATCATTTAATCAAATCACTGCTGCTGAAAACATCTAACTTTGAGACGGGTTCCCTTAGTAACAACTTCCACGCCCTAGAGTGTTGCTACCCCCCCAACCTGTCAGCACTCACATTCACTGATTGCCTGATCAAGATAAGGTCTGATTTCTGTAGCCAGCTCTCGTGCTGCATAACTAATAATTTCTCCTTGAACCGCATGCATTTGTTTATTGTTCTTACTAAGAAAAGCGAGAATAAATACATATTTCGCAGTAACATATTTTTATTTTCCTTTTGATAATTTTTCCGGTGATTTTAAGTCAGACAAAAATAAGTTTTTAAATGACAAAACATTTTAAAGTTTGTTATAAGCAACTAATAGGTTTCATATTGAGGATAAGTGTTTAATATTTTCAAATTTAAGGTACCATGTAAAGTAAATGCAATGGTTTACATCGGGTGTACTGAACAGACATGAAGCACAGTGGAACCTGAGGACCAGGATTAAAAAAAAAATTAAAATAAATAAATAAATCACTGCATTGATGTACTTTTCATATTAAATCTAAAATTAAATATGTCCGCACATTTTCTGGCCCCCTCATAAAATGTAGCAACATTAATCCCTAAACTGAATCATTTTAAGGTTTAGTTCAAGCTGTTTGCATGACTTCTTTTTACATAACTCTCTTAATAATTGAGCTAACATACCTAGTTGAAGTAGCCAAAACTTTGGGACTTACAATGAAAGTACTGAACTGTTTAGTAAATGCAAAGGGGGCACAGTTAGATCATCAACCCCAGCGCTGTGCTCAACAATTATATGCCACTGGATCTTAAAAAAAAAAAAAAAAAAAAGCATCGAAACACCAATCACAATATAGTCCACCAAGTACTTCAACCTGTTTGTTCACTTATTTACTTGTAGCAAATTAAACAAAGCAAAGTGTCCGGCGTCTCTCAGCTCTAGAGCCTGTTATGAACAGTTAACGGTACCCGCTAGCCCTGTTAGCTCACATCTAGCTCGCTAGTTAGCTTGCACTTCCCCAGTTGTCTTGACTTGACACTTGGCCGCATCTTGATTTCCGCTAACCTAAAAGATAAGCCGCTAAACAGGATTCGTTCAGAGGATAACACCACTAATAATACTCGGACGGCTTGTCCAGAAAATGAATGTGCGCCTACCTTCCACCTGCTGTGCCCACAACAGACCTCATCAATCTTGGTTTCCCTTTAAAAACATCGTTTTCTTAGCAAATGAAGCTAGCAGTGGAACTAACTTCCTGTTACGCCTGTCAAAATTAAGCGTGAATGCAGGGTTTCTATTGCGAAACACAATTTGGATATTTTTAAAACGTTATTAATTTTCCTTTATTACGTTTGTGTACATGAAAATTTGTTTGCTCTGTAATGTTTTCACCAGGTAACAAAGTGTTTAATCACTTACATCAAGAGGCAGGATACCTCTCACGTTTACACAAGAAAGGGGGAAAAAATAAAACCGAACATTTTTACGTATAGTTTTGCCTATTTTTTATTTTTTGGGTCAAAATGTCAATTCTTAATGCCTTTGGTTTCAGTAGCCTGACATATGTGACGCTTTTATTTTAGCACAATCCCATAATTTGATGCAAGTAGGTAACTTGACAAAGATCTCCCTGCTTTCAGGCCCTGCTCTACATCAAAGTCTACCAGAGAATGAAATGAACGGCTTTGCACATTTAAAAAAATAAATAAATAAATAAATAAATTCTCATTGAAACATTTTAATTAAACAGTTACTGTTTATTCATGTTTGCAACATGCAGAGCAGCAGCTCCCCAAAGAAAGCTAGGGGTCGAGTTAGGGTTAGGATTTTTTAATTATTATTTTTTAAATCAGGTTACACACTTTTTCCTTAAGTAGATTCTATGCACTCATTTTAACTGTAACCCTCTTTAAAACTTGCCTGTTTTTCTTATATTATATTATATTTTTCTGGAAAAGTATTCAAACAGAACTAAATCCATCCATCCATTTATGCCCACTTATCTCCAGCAGTCATTGTGTGAGAGGCAGGGTATGTCTTGGATACTTTAGTCCAACACAAAGGACTAACCACACACACTCACTCATTAATACCAAAAGCCTTTTTTTTTTTTTTTTTTTTGTTTTTTTTAGAATAATTACACTTTTTAATACAATGAACGCTGTCCAAAATAAATTGCAAAATATAAGAAGCTGGTTGAATAATTAACTCAAATGAAGTCGATGAGTACATGTTTTTATCATTACTAAGATGGCCTCATTGCTATTGGTTTGAAAAACTAAAGGCATTATGACTGAAATAATTCTTGTTCATAATGGGAAAACCATCAACACATCTGTGGACAATCCTGTATTATTTACTGTAAACACTAGAGAGAGTCTGCAGGGGTTTGCTTTCTTTAAAAGAGTTGTGAGGCCACCATCTGCTGGAGGATGAAGACATTACATTGTGCATGTTAAATACACTTTAATGTTTCCTTCTACATTATGTTGCCCAGGTTTTAAATAAATGTTTAAATTTACCTAGCAGATTAATAGACGCGTCTGACCAATATTTTCTTGGGACAGCAATACAATAGTATTATTTTCTGTTTTGGACTTCTTTAGATCTACTATAATCCAAAGAGTTTTTGCAGGAACGTCAGGTTCGTTTCACCATCCAAGAACAGGCCTGCTAGGTTATTTTGTCAATCAAAGAATGCTGCATTTACTTTACAAAGTACCTTTAATTTGAAAAAACATGAGACATTTCTGGTCTCGTGTGTCTGTATTAGGACTGGGCAATAAATCAATAACAATATACATGTGATCAATAATAATAGATAATACATCTGATACATATATATATATATATATAATATTCACAGAACTCTGATCCAGAACCACACGGCATTCTGGGAGATGTAGGCAGAGGAAAGGCTTTAGCTGCTCAACCTGTGGATAAAACAGGAAAGGCCATAAAACCAGTTTGGAAGTATTTCAGATTTTTAAAACAAAAATCTAACCAACAATTATCGACATTAACAATTACTGATAGACTGATAGGAGACGCTTATATCCATGTTATGTTTTCAGCCATATTTTCCACACCTACTTTGTATGTTGCCTTTTGATGCACTACTGACCAACCCACATTTGACAGTTCTAACACATAATAGACTGACAAGATGGCAGCCAAAGTACCCCAAAAGCCTTAAATTATTCTGTACCTGCTTTTACCTATTATCGGGAGCTGGAAGGATAATGATACATGAAAGCTCAGTGAAAACCACATTATGGTTGATGTCAGCCTTGTTGGGTGACACTTCTGGTCACCAGGCTGGTGATAGGAGTGTGAGGTGATAATCTGATAGCCAATGAGAGGATTAATGGGGCAGTAAAGTTATGTTACACAAAGGACCTTCCCAGGCTAACCCTTCCTGAATTAATTATTCTTACCACATAGTAAATGTCTTAAAAAGAGGAACAACTTCTGCCAATAAAACATCAGATTTTATATCCAAAGTACCACACCTCCCCCATGGAAAGTAAGCTAATGCTTGGGG